>NC_050535.1:14680904-14696700 GCF_002922805.2 Oryzias melastigma | reverse complement strand
AATTTTTTAATGAGATATAGATAATATCAATTATGATGCGTGATTTGGTGAGTTTTTGCTCACAACTTTAGTTGAAGATTTAAATTATTGACTTAAATGTCACAGAAAAAGCACAAATTTGACATGATGGGACTGTTTTTTAACACACTAATTATTAGCAGATTATGTGTTCTTCCAATACAGAAAGTAGTCATTAAAAAAGAATCACAATAAATTGATTTTCACCAACAAGTTTGGAAAACTTTTTCCCGCCAAAAGTGTTTTTGAGATTTCACCGAATCAGCCATTTTGAAATGATCAGGAAAAGGCCTTCTACTGCCTCTAGTGGACTGATGATGAACTACAGGGCAGAACACACATATTAAATTACATAGAATGGGTTTTTAAGGAAAGTTTTGATCATGCTAATGAAATGGAAGTCTCAAAAATGTGTGCTTGAAATATGATATAAAACTTATTTTGTAGTGTCTTTGTTTGACATGATGGATCCTACAGTCTGAACCCTTTTTTTCTATCCTTTTTTTGTATTTTGCTTGCTCCTTAAACTCTCTATAAAAGCTCTATAATTTACTCCTGTTTATGAAAGTGGCTGTAGAACACAAGCGGTCTACTATTTCACTCAACTCCACTGATTACTTGTTGAAGTACCGATTTAGAAGCCGACTTTTATTTTACGAGCTTAGAGGTATTCATCGTGTTTAGTTGGACACAGTGGTCTAAAATATTTTTATCTAAAACCTTTACAATCAGGAGTGCCACAGGGTTGACGGCATGAATCATTTATAGCATTTGGCAAGATTGTTGTTATCAACCAAATAAATGTAGCGCTGACGTGTTTACACTTTGGAAGGCGTGCATATTGCTAAAGAAAACAGCTCTGCATCCCGGCCGCCTTTTGAGCCCAGCTGCCCAAATAGCTATTCTGGCCTTTGACATTAAGTCAAGTTTTTCTTGACTGCGGCGCTCTCATCGGCGCTGTAACACTAGCCGTGGGTAGCACCCCATAATAACGCGCATAATCCCGAAACAGGAAATGATAAAAATACCCTTTCGCTTCCCAATGAATCAAAAAGATTTTGGAAAGGTTTATTTTGATTGTGAATAGGGTTGGGCACTAGGAATCACTGGATACCTCACGATTCGATGCGATACACGGCTCACGATATCGATGATATCGCGATATTGTAATAAGTGATAAAAATTGTCTCCGATAACTTTATATAGAAGAACACATTCTTGGGGAAAATATATTATTTATTTTTTATTTTGAACACAATCATAATAAAAAATTTGTGTCAAATAATAGACACTTTTGTGCAAATCAGTAATACTATGTCTTTGACAAGCATTGACACCAACTGAATTTGAATCATCTGTAAAATTCAGTGTTAACAATAGTAAACATGAACAGCAGTGCCACTACTTAGTGCAAAATTAAAAAAAAACTATTAAATAAATCAAGTAGCTGCCAAACACATAGGTACTCACAACAACCAGTCTTGAAACTTGCACCCCTATCAACCTCCAATGGAAAGTCTCACCATAGGATGACAAATGTAACGTTTTACAGCCTCTTCAAACAAAAATGAAAGATCGATACATGGTGGAAACACATCGAGAATCAATCGCAGGCCTATACCACAATATTGATATTTTGGTACACCCCTATTGGGCACCAATTGGGCTTTATTCGGTTCTGGTACTTTAGTGATAAAAATAATGCCTACATCGTCCCAAATCAACACATTTTCATTCCCAAGTCGTCACATATTGACACATGGTTAAGACTTCCGCATCAGAAATTGACGTTTTGAGTGTCGTCGTTTTTTGACGTGCTGACTGTTCCCACTAAATCTGAGCCCCCCAACCTCCGACCTGCAAACTGGTGGACCGCCCCTCTTTTGCCGCATGACGGATTAACTGCTCGCCGCCTGTCTAACGTGATCCTGAGTGTGGCGCCGCAGCTGAGAGGCTGGAGTGTCTGAAGAGTTACCGGGGCTTCTGTTTCACTCAGAGGGTGTGTCTGGATGACAGCCGCTTCCGCTGTGTTTCTGTGTCTCTGTGACTGAGTTTGAAGGCTGGCCCGTGTTAACCAGAGAGGGGAAAAATTAAGGGACCTTTTTTATTATTGTCTCAAAGAAAATAAGTAAAGGAGACCCGAGCAGGCTGCCCCCGCTCCCCGCAGCGGCTGTCTGTCTGCAGGCATATTAAGCAAGCGAGTTCCTCTGAAGTCCGGGAGGCTGTGTGCAGCCAGAGAACTGCTGCGCTGCGACAGGACAAAACACTCGTTTTGGACTAGTATTTTACCCGCTGATCGGGTCATTGAAAACGTCACGTGCCCAAAGCTGAGTTCCTGATTGGCTGATGTGACGCAGCGACCTGTCAAACTTCTGTGACCTGCTGTGAAATGCAGCCAGACATTCGAGCACTGCGCGCTCTCGTGCTCGCCCCATCAGCGACCTTATATGAGCCCGCAGACTGTCGCAGGAAAAGCAGAAGGATTGGCTAGAACTTCATAGTACTGAACAGAAAAGAAGTGATTGACTTGTCCTAAGACAAAAAGACCTTCACTGAAACTTAGCACTGAAATGAGGCACCGTTGGCAGCTTCTTTCGGTTTCGGTACAACCTTGTAACTCTCAACGGTTCCTACTTGGAACCGAATTTCGGTGCCTCTTGGTGGTGGTGGGGTGGTCTCTCAAATTTAGCACTCTGTTTCATTAGGTGGCACACTGGAGAGGATCATAAAGGCAGGGATGTTAATGAGGATGAGTGAGAGAAAGACAGAGAAATAGCGCTGCCGCAGATTAGTGGGTAATCTGCTGGAGGTAATTTATGCCTTTGTTGTCAAGTGCCCCGGGAAATACTAATGAAAAACCCTTTAGTGATCACTAATCACCTCTCATACCACCATGCAAATTCCCATAGCCATGTATCGTGGATGACTTCTAATGTAATTTCATATGCATTACACACACCTGTTTAAGGAACCCCATGTAAACATAGCAAAGGGTGTATAATCGGTTATGAATGATGCACGTTTAAAATGCAAATCCATACAGTTTATTGGTATCGTGTTGCTGGATTGTTTGTTCCCTTTTGTTGTTTTCAAATCAGGTAATAGTTACTTGTGAGCCTCTAGTCTGCATGTGAATGAGGAAAAGAGTGTGTTATATTAAGCTTTTGTAATGGTTCCCCTTCAGGTTTCTTTTTTTTTTTCATTGATGAGATTTTTTCTTCATTTCTATTTTATTTTTTCGGTATAGCTCATTGACCGGGTAATAACATTGAGTTTTATTGCAGACCTGTAGTTCAATGTAGATAAAAGAAAGATTGAGTTCTAGTATATAAAAGAGTGTTTAAAAAAAAAAAGTCAATAAGTTCCAAACATTAAAAAAAAAGCTATTACATTAAATCCTTGGTGAGTTAACTTCTTTAAATATGTCAATTTTTCTTCCTTATCTGTCTTTGAGTTAGGGCATCTGCCAGGAGGCTGACACGTGCCCCCAAAATGTGTTTGCGAGTGCCCTCACTAATGGATCAAACTACGTTGCCTTGGTGCCTGTGGCGGCGACCGAGACAGATAATAATTCTCTTAATTTCTTTTTAACTACACCGCCATTACAGAAATGGCTGGGCATCGATCACATCTGCTCTGTGTATGTTGGGGCATGTGGGATGCTGCTGTGTGTAGATAAGGGGCTGCATTTAACTACTGACCATTGCATCTTTTGTCCTACAGAATGTTAGGGAGCCCGTCTCTGCGTATGTGATGCAATCAGCCTTTTTAAAATTACAAAAGATAAGACGTCTGTCCTTTTGTAAAAAGCCATCCTAATGACATTTAAAAACAAGAAACTCTAACTGTTCTCACTACGTCTACCAGGGATTATTATTTATAAGCACTGATCTGATGGACGGACAGTATTGCAGTGGAAGTTTTTATCTGGCTTTGTGGGTTTATAAAGGAGAGACGGCTGAAAAACAGGCTAAAGCTGTGAGAATGAAGTTTACGGCAAGGTGTTTACGTTTTTATCAGATCAGATCCAGACTGCAGTTAGGAGTTTAATTTCCTCGTTTTCTGCAGCTTAGGACCAGCCTGTGTGTGTCGGGGCGTGTGTGTTGTTGTTCACGGTTTTGCTGCAGCATCCTAGTACACGTGTAGATATTCAGCTGTAAAAATACCACCTTGCAACCAGGTCTTATTTATTTAATGTTTGACATTTTCACTTTTTTTTATCTCTTTCTTAATTCAGTTACATGTAAATATGCATTAAAATAGATACCTTTTGTTGTGTCACTGTATTTCTGGATTATATTTGAATCACAGTGACCTCCACCAAGAGAAACAAATCATGTACTTCCAGAATGAAGCCCTTTAAAACATGAAAATGACTGCTGCAAAGTTCCTATTAACGCTTAAAGTTGGACTAACTTTAAAACAGTAATAAACCTATATACGTAAATGCATTTAAAGACGTCTTCTTTTATTTAATTTACAGATAGCTTGTTCTTAAAACATTTTTTGTTTGTGACCTGGTGGCATGTTTAGGATAATTAAACTAAATTAAATTTTTACGTGGCTTATAGATTTTTTTTATATTTGACATAAACGTTTTGCACAAATTGAGATGTGTTCTCAAGATACATGCATTAAAATCTTTTGATCTTTTATAAAAACGTCCCCAGTGGTCAAAAGCATTATGAATATGACATTTTTAGACGAAATCAGAGTTTCTATGATGTTTTCTACAGAGCAGCAGTATTTTATCAGAAATGTGGCTCTGAGTTGTGGCCGGGACCGTTGGCACTGAGCAACCCCGCCCCCCTTCCCCCACCAAATACTGAGGCTTTTCTTTTTACACGTTCCCTGCTAGCTTACAGCCCCTCACATGCAATATTGGAGTTATCCAGTTGTATATTTTTGAGCCAGATTCCAGCTCAGATGAGGAAAACAAAGACGTTCATGGATCTAGTCGTTTACAAGTTGGATGCTTGTGGCCCGCCGATTGTAGTTTGTATGTAACAACTACAAGCTTTTTCAAACTACATTTTTTTTTCATTCGCTCCGGATTCACAACATTTACGCAACTTTGTATACTCTATCACCAGGGAAAATTCAACAAGAACATGTTAAAAACCATCCAAAACACAATTTTCATTGGAGTCGGTCTTTAAAGTCAAATCTTAAAGGCCTTCTTGAAGGAGTTCTTTCAAGATGGTTTGCCCCGCTTACTTGCCAATTTTCCAAAATAATAGGTTTGGTGACTTCTTGCCAAACAGGGCAGTTGGAGGCTGACTCCATTCTTAGCCCAAATTTGAAAAATGCCAAAAAAAAGGGGGCGGGGCAAATGAAGGTGGACATAAGTGGCAGAGGTAGGGCTTAGAACTATGATTGACAGTTAGATCAGCATTATGTAACATACGCTGCGTCTTCATTATGGAGAGTGGTACCAGGCAAAGTGATGCAAGTTTCTCCACAGAACTTTGTGAGGATTTTTCGAGCCATGCTAAAGCTAACACAACAACAACCGACCGTTACAGAATCAAATATGGGCGGGGCTTTTATACTGGAGCTGTAGAACATAATGACTTGAAACTTCTGGGACTTACACCAGCTGACCAATCAGAAAATTCAACTGTAATACCTCGTTTCAACCTGTAGGGGGCAGCAGACAGACGGTTTTTGACTATTTTTTCAGGAATTGAATATGTTTATTTTAATTTATTAAAATATTGGTAATGACTAGCAGACAAAGCCACATTTATAACAGCCAAAAAAAAAAAAACGGATTAGTGTTCGGTTACTCTTTAAGCTGGTTCCAATCCTGGTTCTGAAAAACTAACTTTGTACGCCTAAAAAAACCAAAAAAGTTGAGTTATTTATAGTCGTTGCATGCACTTATGTTGTTTGTGGAAGCTTGAGAGGACGTTCAACACTCTGCAGACTTCAAGACAGAATCGATTATTCAGTCTAAAGTCGGGACACTTTAATGAGAAAACACTTTCACCCATTCGTTTTTGTTTGACTTGCAAGTGCACTATATCCTATAAAATGATACAATTTGGCGTTTAGTCTTGACGCTGTAATCAGACGTCCTCAGTGAAAAGAAGCGTTTCGTGAAACTTGCCTGAACCCCATCAGAAAATTCAAGTTCTCTTTTGTTGCGAGTAAACAATTCATTCAGTGTCTCCAAATGACAACAACTCCTTTAAGCAGCCTTCTCCACAGGCCTCCTCCTCATCCTTCCCATCAGCCCTCACTTCTCATCAGTTCCACTTTCCTTGCATCGCTCAGAGGAAACGGGGAAAAGTAATTACCACCAGTGTGAGCGCTAAGCCACCACTCTTTGATGTCTCAGTGTGTTTTTGAACCGGTGTTAATCTTTGTTAGTCAGCACAGAGGAGCCCTGATAAAACCTGATGGTACCCACTGTAATGAGGGATTAAGGATTAAAACTATGGAGGAGAGGTAAACTCCCCTGTGCGCCCACTGCTGTTGATCCAAGACAAATTTTTTAAAGATGGTTCAGACACTGTTCTGGTTTGTAAAATTGGATTTGGATAACAAATGAGAAGTAGGTGAAACATATTTGATTTGTGCGTCCTAAAGGGGCGTGTCTGACCAGTCGTCTGGTTTCCTTCCTGGGGGCGTACTTTGAGTGACTGATTTGTTTTTGGTTTTTATTGTCGTTTCTCTTTATTTACTGCCTTGATATAATCACATTGAAAATGAATTTGACTCTCTCAGGACAATCACTCACCTCATTGACATCCAGCATCCTATACGGAACACCTGAATGCCTTTGCGGTCATAAGGCGTCCTCCAAAAAGTGATGGAGTTTTGGTGGCACTCTGGTGACTCAGTCATCAGTCTTTGTAGATTTGCTGTCTAAATCTAGGGAATTAAAAGTGTTAACTTTTATTTTGCTGCACTCAATGTTAGTTGGTTCATGTTGAAGCAGTGCTAACACTGGTTTTGTTCATGCAAATGTGTATTTAGACTGACTCTGGAGCAAAAGGAGCTGTGTCGGAGCCGACTGAAACTGCTCTCCTATCTGGACCGGCTGGCAACCTATGAGGTAAACGAAGAACTTGAGCAGTCTCGCACAAAAACAGTTCAGTCAGTATCTCAGATGACAGTTAGCAAGTTAAAAATTCATATTTATTGTTAAAATGTTCGGCAACATCAGAGAAATATTAAAATTTGTGGTAACATTGATTCTATTTATAGCAAGTTTAGGTTTTTAAGTCAAACAATTAGCTTTGCAATGGTTTCAGCATAGGCAAGAGATTATTATTATACTTACGATATGACACCATTGACAAATGCACTCATAAGATTCTAATTAATCCACAAGTGTGACAGGCACATTCATCCTGGTTGACAATAAGGTGCTAGAAAAATGAGAGGTATCTGGTCACATTCAAGATGGCGCCAGAATCAATCTCTAGCCGTAAGTGGAAATTTTGCTATTTTACCCGGTTGCGTAAGTGGAAATTTCATAAACTTTAGGAAACCATTTCAAAACTTTTCAGAACTATCAACTTTTAAGCTTTTAAATGCAAATAAGCAGTCTAACAGTTTATTGTGCGACATGAGCTTCAAATGGGACAAAGAACATTAATTGTTTTATTTCTTTAAAGTCAATATTAACAAGTGTTCAAATTTGTATAAATTCTCCCGTTTACCGCTGCAGCAAAAGTTGGAGAAATGCCCCTTTTTTTTTTAAACCATTACTTAGCTGTACGACCTCCCCCCCCCTGCATGCCCATAGAAAAAAAAATGTGCAAGAATATTTTCACTCCATGAGCTCACCGATTGGTCTACGGTCTTAAAATTTTGTGTGACTCCCTGCATGAACCGCTTTACCCATTTTTCGCCTGTCCATATCCACCCATAAGGGCAGTAGTCACTAAGGCATTAAGTGGAATTTAGCATGTACGACTAAGCTCTAACCAAAATGGATTTCATCCTTCCTGTGACTAACGCTAACACGCATACCCTTGTGATCCACGATAAGTCAGCGTTGAATGAAGCTTCACTTATTCCACATGCAGCAGAGATAAGACCCTGCCCAACTACACTCTCAGCTCAGACAGAATGACGTCTCTCTCTTTTCCCGGACATTGTCATGGTAACCGCATCACTCGTCACATTCCTTTTTGCCCCAATCCATTTTCTCTGGCTGTCTATGAATATCGTATTAGGGTTTTTTTTTATCATCCCAACTTGGGGTTGGCTCTGTCTGCATACGACCCATTCAAAGGCTATCCATCAGAAACACACACACACACATGGGCGCTGAAACGCTGCGCGGAATATTCGCGCGCGCACTCGCTGACGTAAAAGATGTCACAGAGATTTTTTACTCTCAGATAAATCCCTCTAGCCAAAGGCCACAACAACAAATGTTCCTTCCTGACATATGCACACACACACTCATAACTCACTCAGATGCTTCCAAATAAAAAGACAAGGCAGCCGTGGGCTAGAAAGTTAAATAGCGTCTGTGTTGACTTTGCCTCGGTGCAATCCTTTGCAGTCTCATCGTCTACCCGCTCACATTTATTCTGGAAAGATAATCCTCTTCTTCAGAAATATATACCCCTCCTTGAACCAATATGTATTCAATATTTCTCAAAATGGCTTGACTTTGACTCTTTTGCTTTCCAGGAGATACTTGGCGGCCCTTACGCAGCAGAGCAGAAATACGACGCGGAGTTCTTCAAGAAGTTCCGTAGTCAAAATATTGTTCTGTCAGCACGAAACTATGCTCGGGTAATGTCTGCCTCTTCTTTCTGTCTAAATTCTTCACCACTTTAGCTGAATTACTTCATTGGAATTTCACTTTTTTTCCCAAATTCCCATTATTCTTTGTTAAATACATTCTTACAGAGGACAGTGTGTTGAGAAGAATCGACAACCATTTGAGCAGCTTTCCTAATATTTTTGTCTCATGCGTCATTTGCCTGCAGGAGAGTAATGTGCAGGCCTTGGATATTCTCTTCACGTATCACGGAGCAGAACTCCTTCAGCATCGACTAGCTATTCTTTACAACTTCCCAGAAACCACCTCTCCACACGAGTACACCATCTTGCTGCCTGAAGCCTGGTGAGAAACACACACGTCTTTCTACAACTACACAATAAAAGCAGGAATAAACATGAGTTGCGCTGATACACAAAAACATTTTTTTAATCAAAATGTCTTTAACTTTATTTCTGTTTAAAGTAACAGCAGATTAGCCAGAATTATGATGATTTGAGTTTTGTCCTCCCTCCAAATTGGTCACCATGCTCACCATCCCGCTTATAGTCGGGCTGATTAGTCATGAGCAACTAACGGTGCATGCAGCCCTCGGTGGACCTGTTTGTTTGTGACCCAGTGCTAATTATCTCTGCTCTGTTTAGGCTGGGTTGGCTGTTATTGAAAGGATCAGGCTGCAGCTTTGTCTATAAATTAGCTCGTTGTTTGTGGAACACCCACAGGGCTGGTGCGCCGGTTTGTCATTTTTTCCCCCCGATTGTGCTCTCATGCTAAATTGGGGGTAAGTAAGTCTTGCCCTCTCCTTTTTTAACCTTTTGTTGGGGAAAATAAAAACAGTTTGCGTAAAAAGGACAAATCATTTTAGGAGATTTAGCTACTTTTTATGGAAAGATTGTATGTCAAATGCAAATATACCTAAATATGTTAGGATAATTATTGTTTTAAGTGCAAAAATCTCTCAAAATAAACATAATAAATACAAAGTTGTTAAAGAGTTAAGGCATTTTCTTTAAACCCAGCATGATTTTTTAAGCACAGATGAGGTGATGCAAAACAACATTTATTATTACAGCGTACCTCTCTGGAATGCAAAAGTCTCACCCCGTTGTGTCTTATTAATATATTTCTCAATATTAAAATAACTTAAACTTGACTCAGTGGGAGCATGTGCCAACACATTCTTTTTTCACACCTTCACACAGAATGAATTCCAGCTCCGTTCCACACATGCAGACTATGAGAAAGCGACTTAATTACCACTTATAAATATAAATCAGATTCAGACACAGTAAATGAAATAAGCCTTGATGCAACTGTTGCAGCACATTTCCCGCCCTTGTATTTCACTAAACTGTAGGTTTTTTTTGCTTTTAGTTTGGAAGATATAAAGTTTCAAATAAACTTAAATATGTTTTTTCTATTATTAGGTGGAACCAAAGTATTAATATTGTTATTTTTTTTAAATTTCTTGAAGATTCACTCTAATTTGATCATGTTCTTGTGCCATTTTTGTGATGATGGAGGAAATATTTGATCATACTTAAGCTTATAATTGGATTTTTGAGCATTTCTTTATGAAGATCATCGTGAATTAGGGACAGATGAAAAAAAAATTTTTTTTGAAAATACCCTGGGCGGGCCACTATGAAGTGATTTTTGTGCCACCATATTGCAAACAAAATGTAAAGTGTTAAGAATAAAAAAAAAATCATAATTTGCAAATACAAATATTTAATAGTTGCTTTCAAATACTTTTTTTTTGCTTTAAAAAATATTTTGTGGTTGCAGCACAAACATTTTTCGATAGGGCTCGATTTCGCCCTATCTTTGATTTTGCGTTGATACATTTCTTTTTTTTTCGTGTAATGTTTGTTTCAGCCTGCTGATTGGTTTAGATTCTATCCAATCAGGATTGTTGTGCTTGGGGGCCGAGGCAGACTTAGGTCTTTCTATTGGCGCTGTTCAATCAGAATTCTACAGTCTCCAACCATTCAGGCCCGTTTCTCTTTGAGCAGAACTCAGAAGGAGCAACAAAACCACACAAATACAACAGGGTTCTGTCTTCATTCAAGTTAGTGTAGCGACCAGCGTGATTCAAATGTCTGCAGCAGAAAAATGTCTGTGTCGTCTCCGTCTAGCCAGACGTTACATTATCTTACAATTATGATTTTTTTAAATGAACTATAGTTTTTTCATGAATAAAATGTTCAAATGTTAAGAGAAAATTGCATTTTTTCCTGAATATTTACGTATATTTTACTTTTGATAAAAAGCAAACATGAGTTCTTAGAAATAAGTCATTGTGAAAATTAACATTAAAAGTTTAAAATGTAATTTCTTCTGCTTAGAAATTAAGTTTACTTTGGTAAAACATCATTAATTTCCTTACTACTGCTGTTGGGTAAATCCAGAAACGCTGTCGTGCTGCAGAAAATATGTGCGTCAAATCTTTTTTATTTTTTTTAATTTTTTTTTTTTATGAACAGATCTTAAAGAAAATCAAACTTTTTATCAATATTTTGCGCCAGCGGATTCATAGATCCCCGTTTAGTGTGATGTCAGAGTATGACCTTTACAGTTTATTCTATGGTTTCAGGAAATTATCAGCCATAAATTCACAAATTTGACTAAATAAAATGTAATAAATACAAAAAAAAAAAAAAAAAATTGAGCCTAGGCGTTTGAGCCTAGGTAGCAGACAGTATATTAGACAAATATGGTGATTTGATTGGATAGAATATAGCCCAATCAGCAGGCTAACACAAACATTACATGAAAAAAAAAAAAAACATATCAACGCAAGAGAGATGAGGCACAACGCACCTAAAAACGTTTGTGCTGCAATCACCAAAAATATTTTTGTCTCTGAAACCAAATATTAAATATTTTTATTTGCAAATCATGAATTTTTATTCTTAACACTTTACATTTTGTAAACTGTGACTTTTGCTTGCAATATGGTGGCAAAAACTCCCTTCACAGGCCAGAGGCTCCATGCTCTGAGCTCTCAGCAATGGGGAGGTAAAGGGGGGCGGGGTTGTTCCGCACCAACAATGTCCAAGAAAACAACAAGTTTTTTGCTTTTAGCTAAAAAGTCGCAACATTAAAAGACCACTAGGAATCTTTTTGCAAAGAAAAAAAAATATAAAAAGGGTAAAATTTGCTTAATTTATTATTATAACTATTTCTTTTTGTTTGGGTCATGTTGTTGTTCTGGTTTCCAAACATTTCCCTGTAGCTTACTTCTATCCAGCCGCATCTGAGTTGGTATGGAGGTCAGGCGGTTGAGGCTCTGCAGTGAGCATCCATCATGGCGCCGCCGCCGCCGCTGTGGGGCAGTTTCCTATTTCCCCAGCTTGTGAGCACCAACTGCTGCTCAGCTAGCACTCGCTGCCACACTGCAGCAGACGGAGCTCCTCTCACCATCTGTTTGGAGCTCACTCCTCATGTGCTGAAGTCTTGTTTCACTCCGACAAGGGATGGTTGGGGGAAAGGATGCAGCATTCTTCTGTAATATTGATCAGGTTTGTGTGGAGGCCTTTAGACTTCAGGAAGCTGGAAGAGTAGAAGTTTTTGGTGAAAACTTCACCAAAAAAAAAAGAAAAAATGTCAACCCAGTGGAAAACTGAACTTCAAGTTTGCATCTTCATTTTCTCTAGACTTTGCTGCATTTCTGATGTGAGTGAGATCAGGAGTGCAGGATAATTTATTACTCCCATCAATGTCAGGGAGCTCGAACTCTGTTTACTCTCTTCTTTTCCTGACCTGCCTGTCTTTTTGGGTCGAAGGGGAAGATGGCTAAAAAGAACCGACGAAGAGGTTCGACTTTATCTGCGACTTTTCAATCTTTATGTGTGAAGACGGCAGGCTGAATTAATGAAGTCATGCTAGGGAAAAATGCCCTTCTTCTATAATTTGACATAAATCAGCAGCGCTTTCCGACTTGCTCCTTAAGTATTTTGACATCAGACAGGACTCATAACTCAGCTGAGGGGGGGAAAAATGCTGCAACATGTTTACAGTTGCCCTTTAACTGCACCAAAGCTGCAGATGATTTGTAGCCCGCACTATCTGTTTAAGTTTTTCAGCTCCACTACACAATTTGTGACCACAAAAGACTAGATAACAAAATGAAACACATTTTTCTTCCAAATAAAACACACAGTGCTCGCTCTGGCGACTCAGCATGGGTGCATGCATTCAAATGCTTTTTTTTGGTGGGTTTATGCTTAAGCTGGCATGACACGCGGGGTTGCACAGTCATTCTCCTGCGCTCCCTATTTATCTTCCTGAAACTTGTCAAACTCAAGGAGACCGGGAAAAAAAGTAAATCTCAGCACCAAGGTAGCGCTCAGAAAATAAAAGTATTTGCAGCAGAGGCACAAATCAGACTCTTTTCAGAGCTTCTTTGGCTTATTTATTGTTGTGGCTTTGTGTTTTGTCAACCCGCTCCTCTTTTTTTTTTTTTCTTTTTCTTTTCCTCCCTTTCCCATATGTTGCTGGTTCTACTTCTTTTGTATTTTATGACCACGTGTAGTTCCAGACAGTGAACGGGTTTGATGATTCACCAGGTACTAAGGCAGACCTGTTAGTCATTTACGACTGGGTTTAATGGATGTTCGAGTTTGTTTATGCACACATTTGTGGCTTTAAGAAAGTGGGACCCCAGGAAGATCAGCCGCTGGCTAATGGGGATCCTTAAGAAACAAACAAACAAACAAACAATCAAACATAATAAAACACAAATTTCGACACAATACTTATGAAAAAATACGGTTTCTATTAGTGTTAGAGCATTAGTATTTTCAAGCCAATATGGTTCATATAATTATTTACTTTATTTAATTATTTAGATACCTTTGTGGCAATGCTACACGCTACCACAGGACCCCTCCAGATCTAAGAGCCAGACCTGGGAGATCCCACTAGAGTGACCCCGCTCACTGAGAAGGTGTAATGTGTGGACCAGGCAGAAGTAGGGAGAAATCGGGCAAACCAAAGAAACGGCCAACCTCCGACTGCTATTGCTGGGCAAATCAATTTACTTGGTCACAGGAAAAATCAGAAAGGCCTCCTGATACCATTTTCATCACTTTCTTATATAAGCAGGAACACTTCCTGCAAACATTTCTGCAGCCAATCAGAACACTGGATTAGAAAAAGAGCACCTGCAAATGATGAGAAATCATATACTTTGAAACAAGACAAGAAAAACAAAAATGTTAAGAAAAAAGAATATGCATTCCAACAAGATAACTTAAATATTTACACTTAACAGTCATGAAAAAACACACAAAATGAAGAAAACATTCAGCATCATCCTCACAGAAGGGTCAATCACTAATGTGGGAAATTACTCTGAGGAAATTACTGGAGTTAAAAAAGTATAAGGAGTAAAAAAGATGAAAAATAAATAAAGAAAAACAAATATAAATAACCAGACAAGCAAATAAATAAATAAATAGATAAATAGACAGACATAAATAAGTAAAAGTAAATAAAAAAAAATCAATTGAGTAAAAAGAGCATAAAACAAATCAAATATCAATTAACTTTATAAAATTTTACTAAAACCAAGATTAAAAAAAGTATGTCTTGATTTAAAGTATAAACTGACCATTTGGATGCTTAAAAACAATAGGCGGTGCTTGCCGACCACAAGGTCAAAAGTTCGAAATGTTTCACAGATTTCAAGTGGTAGGGGATGTGGACTTCTAACAAGCTCACTCCTGATTGGTGAGAGTGGTTGTCATAGAAACAATAACTCAGACCGATCACTGCTTACTTACATCATCTGGTTCCAACATGGCGGCGTCCATATGGTTTAAAAATGGCGACTAAATTGACTTAATTTAGCTTGAGCGGTAAATAAGCCATTTTCTATGGGTGACATCACGCTTGTTCAGTCCAGTGCTCTTATACAGTCAACAATAACACCCTGCAGGCGAATCATTCTCCGCCCACTTTTGTGTTTCAGTGTGGATGAAAGAGACGAGCTGGGGTTGATTCCGTGGGACGAGCAGAGACACAGAGACATGGACTGGTGTGAGGCAGAGGAGTGCAGGTAAACATCGCACATCGTCCCCAACTGGACTTTTTCAACATATATATATTTTTATTTTAACCGCTCGACATAAAGCCTTATTAAACTCAGAAGTTGTCAAAGATTCAGTCAATACGTCTACATGAACTCTGCCTGTTGCCATAAGAAGGCCTCTCACAGTCTTACAGATCCCGCTCCATGCAGGCCAGATGCTGCTTGCACAGGCATCATTATCTGAAACAAAACATGACATCCTATTATCCAAATGTTAAACAGAGCCATAACAAACTAACAACAAATCTCGCTATGGAGCCAATTGATGCTATTGCTTCAGTGTGCAGGCCAGCTTCATTTCCACTTTCATTTCATTTTTGTTTAATTACCTATTTGGTGTAGATTGGTGATATCAGCTGGAAGCTGAGGTAGGCTTGGCTGTGGACTCAATTGTAATAATAAGGTTGTGATGCCAGCAAGGTTAAGGATGGTGTTTTTCTCCCTCGCATTGTTTAGTTGTCATGTTTTCAGCTGCATATTTTTCTTTCTTATCTGTTCCTCTCTCTTCCCCTCCGCCTTTCCCACTAAGTGGATATTTTTGTTATCTAAGCCCATTTGAAAAATGAAGCCGGCAAATGTGTCCCTAAATACTAATGTTTGACATCTCTACCCTCTTTTCCTTAAGCGTATCCAGCTCAACATGTAAGCCTGTAAAAGCAGCCCATAAATGTGTCACTTTCATTTTCAATAGAGGCTAAATCGTTTCCTTAAAGAGCCGGGGCGCTGTAGGTGGACAGGCGGCGTATTTCTCTCGGACTATTTTCAGCTCCGGATCATGGGCTTTGGGCTGTATTTACTGCAGCGGGATGGTGTATGTGTGATTAAGTCAATCAACTACCAGTTGTGTCTGTAATGAAGGAACGTGTCACCCCCGGCAACCGCAGTCTGATTGTGGCGCTTCATGTCTTTGTGCTTAACAAAGGCATAGA
>NC_050535.1:14648621-14680827 GCF_002922805.2 Oryzias melastigma | reverse complement strand
AAAGTTATAAAAAGAAATGTGTTTATCCAGAGCGGTGCTGGACCAGAATCTGTTTGATGACGGCTTCCTGTACGAGGAAGCTCCGGAGCTGCTGAGATTTCGCACAGCCACGCCTTCTATTGAGCTCCTCACCGACTGGTACCGGAGCCGAGCCGAGGACATCGAGTCCTGCTCCAGACAGGTATGAACCTCCCAATACACGAGTCCGGAGATTGTTGATGTTAAAATTGTCTAAAGCATGTGTTTAAATTTAATATAGTTTTCTCCCCCTACCTCTATAAACTAAGACTTATGGGAAAAGTATCGAAACTCCTACTTGATGACATCATCAATAGATACTGGTTAGCTATGTTAGCTGCTATCACTCGGAATAACATCGGTTATAAAGCTTAAAAAAGGTCATGCTAAAGCAAAACGTCATTACTTACATTTAAAGGCAGGAATATTATTTAAGTTGATTCCATAAATTAACTTAAACTTTAAATAACTTCCGTAAAAATATATTTTGTCAAAAAGTTAGAAATAAGCGCGAGATAACATTGGACCATTTATAACGATAAAATAAAATGATCTGAAGGGCCGGATTCGGCCCCCGGGCCTTGACTTTGACACGTGATTTACAGGCTCTATGTACAAAATGCCATTGAACGCACGCTGAAAGTTAGACCAGGGTGAACTTTGACCAATCAGCGACTCTTATTTGGTCGTTCAGATGGCGTTCCTAACAATTCATGAATGAGATGCCGATTCAGCACTTAAAAATTGATCATTAAGGACACGTGTCAAAGTCGAGGCCCAGGGGCCGCATCTGGCCCTCCGGGTAATTGTATCCGGATCATTTTTATTTTTTTGCTATTAATGGGACGGTGTTATCTTGCGCTTAAGTCTAACTTGTATAATTTTGACAAAATATATTTTTATGGAGAAAAAAATATCAAAAGTTGATTAAGATTTAAGTTTATTTATTCTGGAATAATATTCCTGTATTTTTTTTCATAGTTATTTTTTAAAGTTCGCTTTTAAAGTTTTAAAAATTGGCCCTCTGGTATCTTTTTGGACTATTTTAGGAATTAAGCTAATATCCTAGCTACATGCTAGCTGTTTTGCCTAATTTAGGCTTTTCTTTTCATGTTTTTTAGGCAGTTTTGGAGTTAGGCTAATGTTTCAGCTACATGCTAGCTGTTTTGCTAATATAAGCATTTTTTGTTTAAATTTTTGGCTAATTTGGCATTTTGCTAATATTTTAGTAGGCTATCAGCTTCAGTGTTTTCAACTATTAGCTTCTGTGATTTCAGCCATTAGCTTCAGTGTTTTTAGCTATCAATCTCAGCATCTTCAGCTATCAACTCTAGCATCTTGAGCGGCCAAATTCAGCTAACAGCATTCACAGTAGCATTATTGCAGGTAATGCTATATATCTAGTTCATAATTGTGTTAAAAAGTTACGTTTTTAAAGTTTTAAAAATGTTTAGAGTGTTCAATAAATGTTTATCCTGTTCGACCCGTGACCGAAGGTGTATTTTGGATTTTGGCCCCTTGTGCGATTGAGTTTTAGAGCCCTGCTTTAAGAATATAGTTTTTTTATTTTATTTTATTCAAAGTGTTGGAGTTTTTAACCACAACAAGCTTATGATTTATTCCCCCTCAGCTGGAGCCGCTGGGAACGCTCCTTCCTGCTGACAAAATAAATGCGGAGTGTACTTTGAAGCATCTCCAGCCACGACTGAAAGAGTTTAGGATGATTTATTTTTTTTCTCTCAAAGTAACAGTTTGGAAAGAAATATTTTGATTAAATTGTTTAAATTTTGACCTTTTAACCCTTTTAATTTCCCCTTGATGGCACAAACGTATACTTTCTAAGGTCTATTCCTCTCAAATATTATTCATGGAAGGGTAAAATGCACAATATGGCATTTAATTACAAAATAAATGTTGCCAGCAACCATCCGTCAAGGTCACTTTGATTTTCTGTCTGTGGCCGTTATCATCGCGTTTACCATATTTGCCATATGGGGTTCTAATGAAGGGAAACCAAAGCTTGTGTCATCTGCGTTTTGACGACTCGCTTGAAAAATTGGACTTGATGGGACTTGTTTAGTGGAGTAATGGGTTATAAAAGCTGGAGCTGCCCTCTGTCTCAGCACCCAAACTGCTGCTCTGTCTCCTCTTTACCTCCTTCACAGTGATGGATCAAGGTTGTCACAGAGCTGTCTTTGGAAAAAGGCTAAATGGGGTGCAGTCCTGCCGTTCCCCTTCATTTCTCTGTTTTATCCCCTTTCATTTGTCGCAAAGGTGATGGAGGATTCGAGATTTGAGGGCTCGTTTTAGAAGTCAATCGAGGGGGCAGGTTTTCACACCACAGATTGACTGAGAGGCCGACTTGATGAAAAATGTAGTCTTTGGTAATCTCAAGGAATTAGACCGGCTTTGCCTTTTATTCTCTCCCTTGTTCCATTTTTAATTAGACCTCATCTCCTTTTGCTCTCTCTCACACATTACACCAGGAGCCTCCAGAGACTGTGCTTAACTCTTCATGTTTTGTGCTTTTTTTTTTCCACACACTTTTTCTCACGAGCGCAGAAGAGATGCTCAAATGTCATTTTTTTTTGCCATCTCTCTGCTTATGCTTGGATGAGTGTTTTAATGTGGGAAAATAGGGTTTGATCAAAAGAGGCCTCATCAGAGGAAGCTGGCGTGTTCTGGAGAGCTGCTGGAGGGAAGACACAAGAGGGAAGGATTGGCAACATGACCCGAAGACAGGCTTGAGAAAAAAAGAGAGAAAATGTGCCAGGCTGATACAGCATTCCTGTATTTTTAAAACAGAAAAATTGTAGGCTGCCACCACCAGATGATCAGATAAAAGAAGAAATCATTTTCTCTGAGAGCTGTCTGAGGTTAAAAAAAACCTAAATGAAATCAAACGCTAGTGGGCTGAAAGGTCCTATTGAGAACTGGAAACAAGCTGAAATGCCAGAAAGGCGTGTGTACATGCGCCAGATGATGAGTTCAAACTGTGGTGACTCCATTAAGGAAAGCAGGTTTGAAGGTGTGTGGAAAAGCTGTCCCGTAGAAGGCTGAGGTGGGATGGGAGGCGGGAGATTCCCGTTGAGCTGGAGCTCTACAGTGAGGCCCGCCAAATCTGCAGGGGTGATTAGAGGCGGCTGACATGAAGAACAGGGGAGCTGTATCTGCACCGACTATAAAGCGAGGGGAGAGAGGAGTCCTAATTAAAAAGTGTGAGATTTTAACATCTGAATTGTGTGCAGTTAGCTGAGGAATCTGTCTCCAGATAGCGGGGAGGAGAAGCAGAGAGGACGGGGAGGATCTTTCCTCACATTTAGATCAATAGACCGTTCCCACTTGTTCAGTCTAATTGCTCCTCCTTCGAGTCGAGGTGATTTGGGTTGTCTTGTCGGTGTGTGTTTGGAGCAGTACAATTAGCGAGCAATTATTTATTCTGAGAGAAAAATGCTAACAAGGAGGCTGCATATTTGGAAGCCGGGTTTAAGGAAGATGCAACGTCAGAGAGCATGCTGTCTTTAAAAGGTGTAGAGAAAGCAATCATCACCCTGGAGCCCAGTGGCATCTCCTATTGATTGGTCAATATCCACAGGTGGCCGGCCATCGATTGGCCGGGCAGGCTGCCAGCGTTTAGGTGGCCGCGTATTGACTGGTTGCTCTTCTGGATGGAATTGTATTGATCGCAGCAGCAGGAAGCCCAAGTTTTATTGTTGAAAGACTAATGAGTGGATATTAGTAAAGACTGATGGGTATTATTTGGTCCAGGATTGGTGGGGATATTGTCTTTTTTCTTGTTTTTTCCTTTCTCTTTTTCCATCTCCCAGTTCACCGCTTGCTGTGCTGCCAACACCTTTTTTATTTGTCTGCTGCTCAAGTGTTTTTGACATGGCTAACTGATTTGTAACAAGGTGGAAGATGAATGCAGTTCAGAATAACAACTTTAAAAAGTGACCACTGAATACATTGAAGATGTTTTTATTTACAGTAAATCATTGGCTAATGTGAATTCAAAGGTGAGAATGCAAATAGAGTAAACAATGTCAAACTCTGGAAATATTCTAAGGTAGAGGTCACATTACGCTCTTTTAGTCCTCCATTGTGGCTCTTCAGTTAAAATAAATGTTTTTAAAAAATTTAAAACATAACTGTAAAGCAGGGGTGTCCAACTCAATCGCACAATGGGCCAAAATCCAAAACACAACTTAGCTCGCAGGCCGAACAGGACAAGCATTTACAAACACTCTAAAACTACATTTTTAAAACTTTAAAAGCGTATCTTTTTAGCATAATTATGAACTAGATATAATGCATTATTTGTGATAATGCTAGTGTGAATGCTGTAAGCTGAATGTGGCTGCGGAAGATGGTTGTGCTGATAGCTGAAGATGCTGAAATTAAAAGCTAACAACACTGAAGCTGATAGCTAGCTAAAATATTAGCTAAATGCCAAATTAGCCTAAAAACTGGAAGAAAAAAAAAATGTTAGCCAAAACAGTTAGCATGTAGCTGGAAAACTTGCTAAACTCCAAAACAGCCTAAAAAACTTAAGAAAAAAAAAGCCTAAATTAGCCAAAACAGCTAGCATGTAGCTGAGATATTAGCTGAACTCCAAAATTGCCTAAAAAATCTTAGTATATTCCAAAATAGTCCAAAATTTTAAAACTTTACAATTATAACTTTTTAACATTATTATGGATAATATAAAAGGAGGAATGTTATACTAGAATAAATCAACTTAAACATAACTTAAACTTGACTTTGAATTTTTTACCCTCCAAAAAAATATATTTTTCCAAAATAATACAAATTAGAAATGAGTGCAAGATAATATTCATCCATCCATTTTCCTGACCGCTCCTTCCCTTCCGGGGTCGCGGGGGTGCCGGAGCCTAACCCGTCTACTGATGGGCGAAGGCGGGGTACACCCTGGACAGGTCGCCAGCCTGTCGCAGGGCCTCAATCACACACACATTCACTCACACATCAACATCTAGGGGCAATTTAGAGTCACCAATCAACCTATGAAGCATGTTTTTGGACGGTGGGAGGAAGCCGGAGTCCCCGGTGAGAACCCACGCATGCACGGGGAGAACATGCAAACTCCACACAGAAAGGTCCCAGCCGGGAGTCGAACCGGGGCCTTCTCGCTGTGAGGCAAGAGCGCTAACCACTGCGCCACCGTGCAGCCCTGCAAGATAATATCAGACCATTAATAACAATAAAATAAAATGATCTGTGGGGCCAGATATAATTACGCCGAGGGCCGGATCCGAATGAATAAAAATGAATGAATGAATAAAAAAATAAAAATAACAACCACTGAATTAACTTAATTAGGTTGGAGCCGGATGTAAGCGGTTTCCTATCAGTGACGTCACATTCACTCGGTCCAGTTCTCATATACAGTAGCAACAGCCTTTAAGAAGAAGAAATGTATTTATATAGCACTTTTCACAAATAAAAACCACAAAGTGCTTTACAACACATAACTTAAAAAGCAAATACAAATGCAATAAAATAGGAAAAAAAACAATAAATCAACATAAGTAAAAATAGAATCAATTTAAAAGCAATTAAGAGGCAGTCGATAAAAGTTAACTAAAAAGCCATTCTGAATAAAAATGTTTTTAAAAGAATCAACCCATTTTTCTATATAAAAAAAGTTGGAAAATGTGCACTTTAGGGACTGTTTTTACTTAAAATCAACGTAAATTGGTATTGTGTAGTGATGGGTTTCCAATACAAGCTTCAAACTCCTTTTAAAAAAAAATGTGCATAAATGTAGAGATTTTCTCTGATTGGTGGTTCAGAATCCAATGGGTAACATCAGAGATCCCCCATCCAATAGACAGAGGGGTGAAGAAATTTCTCATCAATTCTTAAAGTTTAAATGCGGAAAAAAAGCCTGGAATGTTCCATCTAGGCACACTACATTTTGAGAGACAGAAAGGGAAGAAATATTCCAGGAAATCAAACTTTAAACATTTAATTTGCATTATGGTGCATAAAATGGGTTTTGGGAACAATTTGCACCATCTGCCAAATATATATATTTTTTTTGCGTTTTTGTGCTTCTATGTGTATGTCTTCGGTGCCATCACTCACTCAAGTTTGCCTTCCAGAATGAGCACTTATGCCCAAAAATGACTCAAAAAAATAAGTTTTTAACTGGTTTACTAATCTTTCTAATCGTTTGCTGATGTCAGTTTAAAAATATGCATATTGTCTGATAGCATGCGTTCATAATTTTCCGTATTTTTGTCTCCCTCTGACCCTCAGGTGGACTGTGCGCTGTCGCTGGTGCGCCTAGGAAAGGAGCGGGAGATCCCGGGACTGGAGCTCCTGTGTGATGACCTGATCACCATGGAAACGCTGGTGTATGAGGCGTCATGTGACTTAAGTCTGACTCTGAAAGAGTTTCAGCAGCTTAAGGACATTGACAAACTCCGCCTCCTCATGAGGAATGTGAGTCCCGATCAACATGAACAAAAACAATCATAAATTGTATTTAGCGGTTTGACATTTTATTGTTGACTCACACTTTAAAAACACCAAGGTGCCATGGTTACGGGTCTATTTGGCATAAATTACATAAGCTTTTCCCTTAAACTGTAGTGAACAACTGCCAGCTTTAGCCTATGAGCTTTGCAATTCAGGCAGGCAGCCAGCAAATGTTGTTGACTGCGTTAATACATGCTGTTTGACTGAAACTCCCTTTAGGCTTTGAGGGTGTGAGTTTGTGAGCGTGCATTTGTTAATGCTTACCAAGCTCTCTGGCTTTCCTCTTTCTCTCTGCTTGTGTCTGATGTCTTTCAGAGACTTCACAGCAGAGATGAAATGTTCTTTTTTTTCTTGTCTGTGCAAGTTATTTTGTTAAAAAAAAAATCTAATCTAATTTAGTCCCATGGACAGCTCTCTGTACATCATGAGTCAGGGCCGTCATAAGGTGGGTGCAAGGCTCTGCACGAACTTGACATTCATCCGTGCAGACCACAGCACTTCCCACATACTGCAGCAATTATAGTTAAAGTTCAAGCTTAATTGCATGGTATAATTTTATGTAAATGCAGCTTGAAGTGGTCTGTGGTCTTCTGCAAAAACATTTAGAAAAAGAAGCAAAAAAAAGATAAACCTAATAGTTTTGCTCATCTGAAAACAAATGCAGTGCACGCTTTCAAATCGAAAAGTCTAAAAGCGGTAGATTCTCATATTTGGTGGGGTTTAGAAGCAATTTAATCAAAATAAAAATGAAAAAAGTTTTAGATTTTTGTTTGACTGATTTATTCTTGGTTTATTTTGCCGTTTACTCATCTTCCTCTAATATAAAGAAGCCTTTGTTTGCTTTCCCTCATCAGTCCAGCCCCGAGCGCTACGTGAAAGATGCCTTCCAGTGGATGCTGCCGTTCCTGCACCGCTGCGAGGGCCAGAGAGCAGGTGCTGCCAGATCTTTTTTTGCAGAATACCTGATCAGCCTGGCCCAGCGAGACCTCGCTCTGCCCCTCATCATTTGCCAGCACTCCAAACCTGATGCAAGTACTCCTGCACACATACACACACACACAAGTGAGGGAGGTGTCAAACAAATGAAGCCAAAGGCAAATGAAATCTGTCACATTCTTGGCTCACAGAGGCTGCTGTGTGTGTGATGTGTTCATGAATCTGCTCTGGAAATGTATTTATGACACCATAAGGCCACAGCCGAAGAATAGCCCCAAGGAACGGCGGATCTGAACTGAAGCATTACCTCAGTGAGAATATTTACACTCCTGCGTCGTGTTTTCTCCAGTGCCAACAGAAGATCATCGGGGACCCGGACCAGCTGATGGAGGTCGCTTTGGAGTGCATCTACGGCTGCGAGCGGGACGACCAACTCAGCCTCTGCTACGACATCCTGGAGTGTCTGCCGCAGAGGGGCTACGGGTCAGACACACACTGTTTGCACAAGTCACCTAAAGTCAAGCGTGCAGCTTTAGCTCTGCAAATGACAGCAGCAATCTTTATTTAGGTTATGTAAACCACCCTGTCAGGATGATGAAGCAGTCCTTCAGCTCCATGTCCACTAGAATACACTCCACCTCTTTCCTTTTCGTCCAGCGCAGAAGTCTCTGTGTACCTATAAATAAAACCCAACTACCCCGTCTGCTTCTCCCTTTGCACCTTTATTTTCTTCCTCCTTTTCTCCCATAAGTCCAACTCCTGCACCAAGGAGCCATCATTTAGTCGTGCTACATTCCTTACAGAATTTTTTTACTCTCCCTCTTTTTGCACACACATTTTTCATCTGTAATGCAATTTATTTGGTGTGGCAGGAGAAGGGAGGGCGGTCTCGGAAATTCTCAGTGAGGCTTTTGCGATTTTTGGAGTGAGGGAAAAAACACAGGAATGAGGTTCATCAAGCATTAATGAATAGAAACAAGTCATACTTAGATGAAAATACACGTTTCTAATATATATATATATATATATATATATATATAAATATATATATATATATTAGAAACGTGTATTTTCTTTTGGCTAACATGTTTTTCTAAAAGAGGCAATCCTAAAGTACATCCATGCCAAATTTAGTGCTTTTACCACAACATTATTTTTTATCACTGACTCCACTATTAGACCAATTTAAAGTTAGGCAGAAAAAACAATCATTTGCTAATTTAATACAGATAATCCAAATTTAAATTCTTGAGCTTTATAGAGTCAAAGATTTTTGTGACCACCCAGAATCAGTTTACAGACCTCATGGTTTTAGACTGAACTGTTTTAAGATGAGATATGTGTCTTTCTTCTTTTATTTTTGCCTTTTTCTCATTGTTTTTCTACTGTTCGTTGTGTACTCGTCTTCGCCCAACAGTCGCTAGGACAGGCTCCAGTAACCTCTGGCCCTGGAATGGATGAATGATTTATCCTATTCTACTGAGAAAGCTAGATTTAAGTTTTTTTTGGTACAAATTTGAATCAATTTTAGGATAAAAAAGGGGAACTGTTGAATTCAGGTAGCTCAGACTTTAGGCAGTTTTATTCTCTGCCTTGTTGCCACTTTCTAGCTGCGACTGTATACATTTCAGCAACACGCTCACAACAGGGAGTAGCTCCGCCGACACAAGATGCTGTGGGAGTGGTGGGGTAACGGGGTCGCTCTAAACTAAAGTGTAGTGTTGTACCAAACTGACAAGTCCTCTGCGGGCAAGTTGAGGTGCGATTTTTTTTATTTTCATGCTTCGGCTGTGATGACAGCTGTGGCCGGAGGCATTGTCCTTCAGAATTTCACACACACTTTGCATCAATAAAGCCTTAAAGGGATTTTTTTTTTCTCCTGAAGTTCAGAACAAATTTAGAATACATGTGTCTGGAAAATTGAGACTGAAAAAAATACCAGTGGCTTTATAGAGTCTAATCAGTGTGGCCAAAAGTGAAGACTGTTCAGGTAAACGATGCTTCGGATTTATTCTCAGCACACTTGACTAATTCCAGCTGCCAGGTTTGACTACATTTGTAATCTCCTGTACAAGCTGGACTTAATCCAAACACTATGAACATTATTTTTTTGAGCTAAAGGGGTTTTCTACAGAAGTGATGGAAGGCTGCTGACATTTTTCTGCTGTCTGGCTGTAAATCCAGACGCAGTTGAAGGATGTGAGTAGGAGCACTTACCCAAACCTGATTTTATTTTTAATGTTTAGAAAGAAGAAGTGCTTCTAGGAGACAAACAGGAGAAAAAAAATCACAAGATAATTAGTTACAAAACAAACTCATGTTTCTAAATATCTTAAAATTCAAATGAACTAAAAAAAGGGGGTTAATACTATTCAGAATTTAAAAAAACACTCTAGATTGTAATTTATGTAGCAGTTGTTAATAGCTTAATCAAAAAACGCTTTTATTTTTACACTAGTATAAAATATTCATGCACTGCTTTTTCAGAAAAATGTACTGCACTTTAGAGGGGATGTTTCACTTTCCTAGACCGATTTATTTTCTCCATGGTGTGGATTAGCAAACCCTAAAGCCAAACTGTATAAGCAATACCTTTTTTCTAATTACCATTTCTCCCAGGAGTGACTAAAAAAGCTCCCAAACTGCCATCTTTCTCTTGGTTGTTGCATATTTTGATGTCAGAAGCCTCTCCTTTTTTGGTAATGCTGTAAAATTAGGTCTAAATATTCACAAGAGAACGTGATATTCCCCCAGCTGGAAAGTGTGAAATGCAGGGAAGAACAAGAGATGAGGCAGGGAAAGAATGAGGACTATAGGGGGTAAATGAATGGAGGAGGGGCGTCATAGGTGGAGCAGAGGGATTGGACGTCCAGAGTTGACGTTTTGTGTGATGAAATCGTTGATTTAATGAGAACTGGACTCTCTCATAGAAAATAGCATTTAGGCTATCCATTTTTTTTGCAACATGGACGCCACCATTTTGGATCCAGATGATGTCAGTTAGTAGTGATTGGTCCGAGTTATTGTTTCTATCGCAACCATTCTCACCAATCAGGATTGAGCTTGTTGGAAGTTGATTTTCTTTTACTTTTATTGAGGCATGTGATTGGCCAGTTTATAACTTGTTCTACAGTGGATTGTTTTTTATTACTTCCTGTTTGGAGCGTGTGGGGGAAGGGCAATTCAGTCCTGTTCTCATATAAACTCATTAAAAAATTATGCATACTTGCGCAGTTATTAGGGCTGCGTTAATCAAATTGATTAATTAATTTGAGTCGATTTAAGCTTAATAGATAAATAATCGATTCACAAAAATATAGACGATTTATAAATCTTACCAAGCTAACGTTTAATGGAATTTCCCATAGGACGGCTAATGGTAATCCTCAGTTGACGTAAACAAACATTGCTGAGTAAATTAACATATTTATAAACTTACAAACTCTGTTAAGGAAATATTTTTTAAAGTGTAAAACACCGCCTTTTTTTGCTCATTCTTTGCTTATTCTTCTTGAAAAAAGGGTCCTGCTATAGTGTGATTGCCACCTAGTGGCCAAACCGAAACGCCCTCCTGGAGAAGCAGAACAATGTTTAAAATGTTCATAATCTGAAAATTTTTGTTAGAGATTTTCCTTTTGAGAAACCAAGTAACACTGTATGGTATTAACAATCTCATTATTTCACTAATACATTTTACAATATATGAACTGTATCAGATTAATGTAAATATATTCAAAACATATAGTAGATTATCATTGTATTTCTAAACAAATGTGTACAAATGTGTAAACTCAAAATTAAATTGAATCGAATTGAATTAAGTGGATTGAAAGAAAAGAAATCTGAATCTAATCGATCCAGGCTCTTGTGAATCAAATAGATTCTGTAAATTATTGATGCTACCCAGCCCTAATGGTTATTTTATTGTCAAAACGGGCCAGCCTGAACTAAAATACCTTGAACTAAAAAGATCATGAAGCTTTATTTTTAGAGGAAAACCTGCAGAGTTCTGTGTAAACTTCTGTTATTGACACTTTTTTTTCTTTCTCCACTTTGGTTAAGTTTTGTCGGTTTTGCTCTCTTTGCAGACCTCAGACGGATGCGACTGCAGTTCTTCATGACCGCGTGGACAAACTTGAAAAGCACCTCAGGTAACATGACTTCCCTCCGTCCTTTAAAGGGGCCATCACATAAAAACTCAACTTTTTGAGCTTTTTAAGTGTGCTATGCTGTTCATTCTTCATTATAAACAACCTATTTTGATCAGTTCACTAATTTCTGAGTAATTCTCTAAGAAAAACTGCACTCTCAGCACCAGCCACTCCCATACCCATGAAAACGATCGGGTTCTCACATGCTGATGTCACGACGTGAGACAATCTGCTCCGCCCCCAGGCTAACACAAACACTTTCTCCGAAAACCTAGCAGCTCGAGCTAGCGGTGATCAGCTAGCTTTGTAAATTATTTGTTTTTGAATGTTCATATATATGGATATACTTAAGAAAATCATGGTTTACTCTTTGAGATGCCTCCAAATTTTCTTTCAAGCTGTGAGTATTTTTCTGTCTTCCATTTTGCTCCCCCTCAGCCAGTACCGGGTCATTTTTACAGCGAGCAGCCCTTCACTTTAGTGATTAGTCGTGCGTCGCTTTGGAAATGTTCGCGGTGTGGCAATGCTTGTTATTTTCCTCCCCCATTGTGAACTGGATGGAAAACACTGAGCTGGTAAAGAGGCTCGGGTGCACAGTCAACTCCCCTCGCTTATTCAATATCAAAGGACCTCTGCGTCTCACGGGGTTCACAAAGCCTCAGGCCCTTTTCTTTCTGGTGCAGGTCTTTCTATTTCTCCTGCTCTTCTTCTCAGGATCAACTTCCAAATACAAAGTAGTGACAACAAGGATGGACGTAGGATGAGGATGAAGGCTCTGGGAGCCTGGAGGGAGCTGGAATATACAGTAGATAATGATGAGCAGGAGGAGGAAGCAAGCCGGCGTTAAGGCCCAGTTTATCCTTTGCACATATTTACATGCAGACACAAACACACCTCGGGGAGCTCGGAAAGTCGAACAGAATCGGATAAAGCGAGCGGCAAAAAGCAAGGAGTCGAATGTGGCCAAAAGAAATGTGCAGACACTCCCATCAGCACAAAGTTGAGCAATCGTGCACACAGAGTTGTACGTTTCAGGACTCGTACACATGCACCTGCTTACTATGCTAATGAGTTGCAACTGAGACTGAACATCTGTAGCAGCGCGACCCTGCCGAGACGGAGGGTGCCATGCTAATCCCTCACCACTCTTTCCCTCGGTCACATACGGCAGCTTGCATTGACATGCTCCTGGATGCACACACACACACTTACAAATAGGTGTTGTCTCTATGATGTGCAGTTTATCATCCCGCTTCTCTGTCTTGCTCTGTGCCTTCCCCATCTGCACTGTGTCTCGCAAATGGCCCTCCGCTGCCAGGATAATGAACGGCTCGGATCGTGCCCACTTTCTGTCTTACTCCCGTGATTTGTTCTGGTTTCATTTTGCTACACTCACTCTTCCTCTGCTTTGACATTTCCAACTGGGAAACCTCCTGCTTCCAGTCACGCTGTCTCATTTTTTTGTTTGAATGAATGAACCCGTGAAAAATATGATTTGGAAGTGTTATATGATGCATTATTTTAGACAAACTGGAATTAGTTGAAAGATTTTTCATGAAATCTTCACATCCCAAAACTCTATTTAGCTTGAATTTAAATGTAAACCTTTGATAAATTGTTTTTAAATATTTTCCAGCTGAATTGATACATTTTTTTACTAGAATAAGTCAAAATTTGTTGTAAAATCTGAATATTAAATAAGATTAACTGTAAAAGTTGAACCCAAATGTACAAACTTTTTAAGTTTCCATTTGAAAGACAATCTCTTTAAATTCACCAAATGATTGTAACCCTGCCAACCGCATTCGTTTTACTTTAAAATAATGCATCCTTAAAAAAGTGAATATTGGTCTTATTTCTTCTATTTGTGTAAGATTTTATATTCATAAGGTTTTATATTTGCAAAAATAGATGCAAATGAAAGCAAAAAAGCCAATATGATTATCATGCTTTCTTGAAGCCTTTGTGGTGGGAGTTAGAAAATAAATATGTAATTTCAAGCACGAAAATAAAGCAAAATACTCCATAAAAATGTTTTTTTTTTAAAGAAAAGTCTCTTATTCATATTTTCCTTTGGGAATACCACAAAACTCTCATTTATTTGTCTCTACAGTTTAGTTTGTAAAAAATAAAACTGTCCAAATCTTTCTCAAATAACATGCAGTTGTGATCAGAAAAGGGGTGGAGTTAAGGCCAATTGCAGTAGGTTTATAATTTTAAGGCCTGGTTGAAACGTTTATTTAATTTATTTAATTTGAACTATTATTTATTTTTCACTTTTGTCTTATTGTTCATCTCTGCAGCTAAATCTAGAGATTTGTTGTATCCAATTAGTAATAATAAATTAAATTGCTTTTAAAATACAAAATATAGAATCAGATTTAGTTGAAATTGAGGTTTATTTTTAATCTGAATAGTAATCTGAAATTTGTTTCTATTATGATAACTTTTAACCAGTTTTTTAAGCCAGAAGCATTGTATAAACTTCAATCAAAACAATAGAAATGTGGTGCATTGACCTTTTTTTGTCAGTTCTAAAAACCTTTGAGATCATAGAGGTTAATTTTGAAATGTGTTTTTATATAATTGTTAATCACAATGTACTTGATATAAAATGTTTTTTTTTCCTCCAGTGTGGTGGAGATACTGGAAAAGCACGGCCTACAGAAGCCCATCTCCTACGTGAAGAACAGCCAAAACAGTGCAGAAGAGGCTCACCAGCTGATGGTCAAGCTGTGCCGACACACCGGCCGCAAGTATGAAATTAAGACCAAATGTGTTTTCTGGAATGGGCCTGAAAAGCCAAAATGGTTTCTGAATCCTTAAAGCATGTGGATTTTTTGCAGGAAGCCTCCAGTGAGTGAGACTGTGTGGAAAGGTCTGCTGCAGGACTTGCTTGACATGCAGCAAAACGTTTACGCATGTCTAAAACCAGAGACTTGTCATCAGGTACTAAAACCCAACTGTCCATATATGTCAGAAGCAGTAATAATCTAATAGAGCACATGTGTCAAGGTCAAGGCCCGGGGGCCGGCTCTGGCAATCCTGGCCCTCCAGATCCTTTTATTTTATTGTTATTAATGGCCCAATGTTATCTTGGGCTTATTTTTACTTGTATTATTTTGACAACATACAGTATGGAGAGTGAAATATTGAAAGGTATTTAAGGTTTAAGTTTATTTATTCTGGAATAATATCCCTGCCTTTTTTTATACATAATTATAGTTAAAAATTACAGTTTAAAATTTGGCATTGACAAAGATTTTTTAAGGCTATTTTGGAGTTTAGCTAATATTTTAGCTACATGCTAGCTGTTTTTGGCTAAATTAAGCTTTTTTTTTAAAGCTATTTTGAAGTTTAGCTATTTTTCAGCTACATGCTAACTTTTTAGGCTAATTTATGCTTTTTTCCTGTTTTTTAGTTGTGTTTTTTGTCCATTTTTGAATTTAGCCAATATTTCAGCCAAATGCTAGCTGTATTGGCTAATTTAGGCTTTTTTTAAGCAATTCCGGACTTTAGCTAATATTTCAGCTACAGGCTAACTGGTTTGGCCAAATTAAGGTTTTTATTAAGCTATATTCAAGTTTAGCCATTTTTCAGCTAGATGCTAGCTTTTTTTGGCTAATTTATGCCTTTTTCCCATTTTTTAGTTGTGTTTTTTGTCCATTTTGGAATTTAGCCAATATTTCAACTAAATGCTAGTTGTATTGGTTAATTTAGGCTTTTGTTTTTTTTTTTAGGCTATTTTGGACTTTAGCTAATATTTCAGCTACAGGCTAGCTGTTCTTGGCTAAATTTGACTTTTTTCAGTTGTTTAGGCTATTTTGAAGCTAAGCTATTTTTTTCAGCTACATGCTAGCTTTTTCTACAAACCTAAGTTTTTTTTTGTTTAGTTTTTAGGCTAATTTGGCATTTAGCTTATATTTTAGCTGGCTATCAGCTTCAGTGTTTACAGCTATTAGCTTCAGTGATTTCAGCTATCAATTTCAGAATCTTCAGCTATCAACAGTTGTATCGTCAGTGGTTATTTAAGCTTACAGCATTCACACTAGCATTATTGCAGGTAATGCTATATATCAAGTTCATAATTATGTTAAAAAACTACTGTTTTAAAGTTTAAAAAATGTAGTTTTAGAGTGTTCAATAAATGTTTATCCTGTTCGGCCTGCGACTTAAGGTGTGTTTTGGATTTTGGCCCCTTATTGTGCGATTGAGTTTGACACCCCTGTCTTAGAGCGCCTGGTTTTAGAGTTTAGCTAAAGCACCAAGCATTTCCTCCAAAACTGCTTTTTTCTAACTTCCGCTGAACACCATTTCATTTTCTGTTTCCTGACTGCGGCAGGTTTTTGTCGAGTCCCTGCTGTGCTCGAGCCGCGTGGAGAACATCCGCCTGGCGGGGCAGCACATGCATTGCTCCAAGGTAGATTGAATGACGTTCTTCTCCCAGTGTTAAACACTTATAATCAGTTTTCCGCTCTCATTGATCTCCACATGTGAATGAATGTCTGCAGGTCAGCCAGGACGTTCCTGTCAGCTTGACTTTTCGGGGAAAAGCCTCAGCTCTCAGGGTGGCCTATGATAGCAGTGTAGAGTTGGTGTTGGCTGCTGCGAGAGAGTACTTCAACTCTTCAACATCCCTCACAGACCCCTGCATGAATCTGGCCAGGTGAAGTATTTTTATACTTTCAAATTTGAATTTGTATAACTAGTTTCTTACATTTTCAATAAAAAAATAGTTTAAGTTTTATTGGAAACGACAGTGTAATGCAGCATTAATCAATTATTACAGTGTGAAGTTTATCATTATGTATGTGCATGATTATAATTGTACTTATCATAGTATAAACATTAAGCAAAAAAATGCATGAAGCTACATTCACACTGGGCTTGGTTTGAGCGACCACTTTCAATGAAAAGTCTATGAAAATGCCTTTACACGGGTTTTGGACTTCCACGTTCAAACCTCTCACTCACAGGCGTCGCTTTGCACATCTTTAAGACCATTTCTAGGCTATACGCTCTAAATGTATGTTGCATTGAACACGGGTTGAAAGTTAACCCAGGTTGATTTTGACCAATCAGGGACTCTGATTTGATAGTGATGTATGGATGGCGTCCCCTTTTGTTCACAGAAGTGAACGGAAATTAATAATTGAGGTTTGTCACCGTTGGAATCTCAAGAAATCTAAAAAAAACACAATTATCATCATTAATGTGTAGCTTTTGTTGTTTATGACCGAGTTAACTTTTGTAGCCAATTTTAATTAAATACAAAAGTGTGCTCCTCTCTGTAAAAATAATAGAAACAGAATTTATCAAGGTTCTAAACAAAGAAAATGTTATCCAGAAAAATACTATTTAAAATGCAGTCTTTTTAAAAATTACTCCAGCAGATAGCACTAAAATTACTTTTATAAAAGACTGACATATTTGCCCTGTGATTTGTGACAATTCATTGTAATTAGAACAAAAGAAAAAAGAGAATATTTGATCACAGACTTTTTCTAGTGTGATTGTGTGTTTGCCAAATTTTTGAAAGGGTAGCTTTGCACTTAAGGTTGTCATATTTGCATCTAAAATTGCTTTAACAATGGCCAAGACCTGCTGTCGCAGCAACAAAAGGTAACTGTGAAAGCAAAAAAGAAATTGAAAAAAGAAACACTGCTGTAAATAGAAAGAAATTATGTTGCAAAAAAGGAACACTGCTGCAAATAAAAGGAAATTCTACTGCAGATAAAAAAAGATATTATGTTGCAAAAAAATGCAGCGAAAACAAAGAAAAAAACATAGCAAGTAAAATAACCCTTTATCTTTTAATTTGCAGATTTCCTTATTTTTTCCATCAATGTTTCTATTTGCAGTCCAGTTGGGGTTTTGTTTTTGTACTTAGTCCTTCCTTGTGGTTTCATTTTAGCAAAGGCAAAACTGCTATTCTTGTCTATTTTCCATACAAATAAGAAACTATGTGTAGAAGAAACCAAGGACAAGTCCTCCGCTCACGCGGACAGCAGATTTCCTCCTTAAGCCGCTGTTTCGTCTGGGATTTACGCACAACACAAGTCAATCACTATTCCCTCTTTTCTTCAGACACTGCTGTCCGTATCTTTCAAAAAGGCACACTCACTCTTTCAGGCTGCTGTTACATTGATACTAAGGGATGCGCTGCATAATCCTATTAGGGGTAATGAGTGTGGATTGTGTTTCAAGAGGAAAGTCTCTAGTTCTAAATCCAGTGAATCGCTCCAGACGTTGTAAATAAAATCCATTTTTGATCTCACTTTAGGCTTAACAGTCTTTAATGCGTACCTCAATGAATAGTGCAATACTGTTTGATGTATCAAATTGAAAGTGTTGTGGATTGGACGCTGAAACGTTGTCTGCTTTCTTTGATAGGGCGTGTCTCCAGCTGATCGCTGACCGACCTCCACCCATCGAAGAGGAGCTGGACCTCATCACTGCCCTCACCCAGTTGGATGACTTCGGCGTCCATATTTTGCCACTTCAAGGTATGTGTCTCATTCGTGGTTAATTACAGACAAACATCTGCCTGGCAGCCTAATTAAGAGTTACATTTTCATGTTTTTATCCCCACATTCAGCATACGTTTGGAAGGTTTTGCTCCTGCTGTGAACCCAATCAATCTGTTTTCCCGCTTCCCGGCCTCAAAGGGTTCTATTTCTCTGTCCAGGGAAACGGTCCCGCCAGAATAAACCGGTTCAGCCCCAGATTGCCTCACCTCTGCCGGGAGGTGCCTTTGGCCACTTTGACTTGTGGCCTCTTCCTTTTATGCTCTTGTCAGGCTGAGCCGCTCGCATTGAAGTGCCGCGACAGAGAGAGCCATAAACCGCCGTCTACTTCGCTTAGAGTTGAAAGCAGGCGAGCACTTTGGAGGAAATTGAAAAATGGAAGAGAAAATGAATAAGAAAGGAAACCTTGTAAGAGGAAATGGATAGAAAACGGAGTTCTAGTGAGGTGAAAACAAATTATTTCTTTTTTGTGGCATATGGATCAGTTATTACTTTCTAATGTCCACTTTTGGTGGTCATGGCCTCTCTGGCCTCACAGCTCTTATAGTGCTCTTGCAACATTTATTTGGACTCTTCATTCAAGGTCATAATGGTTCTGCAGACGCGCTTAAAAAAATTCTTTCTTGCTCACAAAGTAAAAGCTCTTTTCCTGTTAAATTTCACTCTTGTAGTTAAGTATGAAGCTGAAGAATTTGAACAGAAGCAATCCATCTGAGGCTTTTTCTCGCAGCCTTCCTAAAGAGCCTAAGGCTTCATGCACATCATCCTCTGCAGAATTCTCTCTAGGTTTCGCCCAAAGTGATGCCGAGCCTAAAAGATCCTCTCTGGGACAGCAGGCTCCAAACCTGCTGTTTCGCAAGTTCAGCTCAGGTTTGCAGGAAAAAAGAAATAAATCTGGGTATTTTCTGCAACTTGAATCCAAAAAAAAAAAGTTTGCACCCTTTTAAAAGAAGTACCACTTCTGGAAGCAAAATATAAAATAGTGTAGGTTATGTTTTTTATTTATTCTTTAATAAATAAGTCCTTCACTCAGACAAATCTTGGGAGTGTTGAACATTTGCTTGAGGGGAATTTTGATCCTATTTTGACCACATGAAGTGTTTTTAGCTTTTTAAAGATGTTTTTTGGCAGTGCTAAGCTTGTTTTTGTAGCATTTTCTCATGTTGGAGGATATAGATAAAGAAAATTAAGGTATAATTCCAGTGGATTCTGAAGCGTCGAAAAGCCGCTTTTCGACGCTTCAGAATCCACTGGAATTATGCTGGTCACCTTGATGGTACACGTCTTAAGCGATGTCATAGAACATCAACAATGGAGAGGTTAAGTTCTGACCCTTTATATCAGATATATATCTCCGCACAAAACATAACCGGCTTTTAAAAATTGTGTTTTCATTTTGGTTTTGGCTCTTTCAGTGGAGATTTTTTTTTCTATCATCAACCGCAAGAAAATAACTGGAGAGCAAATCTGTAAAAGCTTTGGGAGCTGAAACGATGACTCCACATTTACAAGCATTATGAAGGATTTAATTAAATTGCCAACATTATTATAGTCTTGGTATAGTGAGAGTGGCAGATTATTTAAAAATAGCATTCGCTGGTTAATTAAACACAGCACTTTACTGTTCTTTACTGTTAAACTGTTGGGTAAAAGTAGTACTTTTTCACCAGCTCGTTTTATCTCTTTCTACACTGTTTGATTATGCAGAAAAAAGAAAAAAAACACAGACAATATCATCATCAGATGGGATATCACTGGTCGGGTTTGGCCGTCTTTGTGCGAATCACACAGCTCTTTATTATGTTCCTGACATCATGAAAGCATCTGCTTCATCATTCACTCTGCATAATTTCCCCTCGCTTTATCATCAGCCGTAACTTGTTCCAGATTGAACACTGTAATTAGCCAAACGAGTCTGACACCCCCCCTTCCTCTTCTCTCCCACTTCCTCCCCCTGTTTTCCTTCCAGTGCGACTGCGATCTGATCGGCTGTCTCTGATCCAGGAGTGCATCTCCCACTGCTCCGCAGCCTACAAGCAGTCCACCACTCTGCTCAGTCTGGCCTCGCTTCTCCGAGTGTCAGGTACACCCACACACGACCCCCAATCATCTTGTTTTTTTTTTTTTTTTTTTAGTTGAAATAAAAGCAGCTCTTGAGCACTACCGAGGAGATGAGGTAAGGAAAAGAGCCCACATGCGTCGAAGCGTGGCTACTCCCGGCGATTTCCTGACACTTTCCTCACGATGGCAAAAAAAATTCATCTTCATGAAACAGCTTTCAAGTCAAATCAATACTTAAATGCACACGCGTTGAAGGAGCAAGCAATTTTCACTCTAAGTAAACATTAACTTTGACAGTTTTGACTTTCAGAGACAGATTCAGTACAAGGCTGCGAGCGCGGTCAATATTCCTTTTAGTCAATGACATTTTACGAAGGTTTTTCAAAGTAAAGCTGTATAATTTTCTGCGCATTTAGGCACAGCGAAGTTTATTTTTTTACACTTTAAGTTTTAAAAACCTTTCCATTCAAAGTCAGTTTTTTTATGAGCTTGTCAGGGACATTTGACTTTAACCATAACTTAACTCTTCATAATGGAATCTGTTGGGTTAAATACATTTTTTTAAGAAACACACTAAAAACTATGCAAGGAATGGATTTAAAAATATATATATTTCTTTAAATTGATCCTTAATTGCAAGATGCAATATGGATTCAAGAGGTTTATGGATCAATTTCCTTCTAAGGACATTACTGGTTCTTTTATTGTGAAAAAAAATACTTTCTTTTCATTATAAAAAAAAGGACTTTAAATATTGTTACTCTGTGGATCTAAATACTGGTAGTTATGTTTGAGATTAAGTGATACTAATCAACCCCTCAGTAATCTCATCCATCCATCCATCCATTTTCTTGACCGCTTCTTCCCTTTCGGGGTCGCGGGGGTGCCAGAGCCTAACCCGGCTACTGATGGGCGAAGGCGGGGTACACCCTGGACAGGTCGCCAGTCCGTCGCAGGGCCTCAATCACACACCCAGTCACTCACACATTCACACCTAGGGGCAATTTAAAGTCACCAATTAACCTATGAAGCATGTTTTTGGACGGTGGGAGGAAGCCGGAGTCCCCGGTGAAAACCCACGCATGCACGGGGAGAACATGCAAACTCCACACAGAAAGGTCCCAGCCGGGATTTGAACAGGGGCCTTCTCGCTGTGAGGCGAGAGCGCTAACCACTGCGCCACCGTGCAGCCCCTCAGTAATCTCAGTAGTTTGTTAATCACATCGGCTGTTCACAAAATTAATTCATTTAAAATTTAAGTTTTCGAAAAGTTGAAATATTTGGGTTAAAGTAAACATAACAGGAGCTATGACGATAATTGTGATTTCCCTTTGAATAAATCCTTGGAATTTTTCATGGATCTTCGCCCATTTTTAAAAAAAGATCATTTTCACATTGTTTTGACCTTCTATTTGCTTTCTTTGTGGATTTTTATATTTTTATTTGTCTCAACATGTTTGATCATTTGCAATAAAACACAAAATGATTTGATCTCAATTTTTGCAACTAAAAATGACTGAATTTCCCACTAAGCTTTTCTTTTTTTTGACAGTTTCAGGTTCATTGTGGATTTATTGTGTAATTGTAAAAACTCATTACAAACGGGACAAAAGTAAAATAAATAAATAAATAAATAAATAAATAAAGAGGGAAATATATATATATAAAAAGATGAGGTTGTGGTAAAAAGATTAATATTAAGCATTCCCACAAGAAACCTTTTAGTTAATAGAGGGAATTTTATAGTAGAAAAAAAAGCTCAAAAAGTCATCAGACAGCAAAAGGAAACTAGAAAGGTTGCATTATCTGCAATAATAGTAGTGTAAATGCTTTTTGCTGAAAGTAGTTGCTGAAGATGCTGAAGTTTTTTGCTGAAAATGGTAACGCAATTTACTTTAATTGCAGAAGGGATTTACTGAAAATGCAAAAGCTATTTTCAAAATATTAAATTTGCTAAAAGACTGTAAATTTTGTATTGAAGAACTATGAAAGAGTGCTAAAGTTGACTTAAATTTCTAAACATTTTGAAGTAAAATTGCTTAAAAATTCCTAATAAATTCCAAATTTGCAAAAATGTGCAATGTGTTGCTTAAATATGAGCTAAACTCCAAATTAGCCCCAAAAGCCTTAGTAGATTCCAAAAAAGCTAGCTAGTTGCTTTAAAGCTAGCTAAACTCCAAAATAGCCTAAAATTCCTCAGTAAACTAAATTAGTCAAAAATGTTAGCTTGTTGCTAAAATATTAGCTAAACTCTAAATTAGCCTAAAAAACCCCCAGCAGGTAACAAATTAGCCAGTAATGTTAGCATGTTGCTAAAATATCACCTAAACTCCAAATTAGCATAAAGAAACCCTCAGTAAATGCCAAATAAGCAATAAAAAAAGAAGTTAGCACATTGCTTACTTTCTAGCTACTGCCTAAAACTCCTCAACCAAATTAGCCAGTAACATTAGCATGTTGCTAAAATATTAGGTAAACTTCTTCTTTTTTTAATTATTATAAAATATTAAAACATAGCCCATGAATATATATTAAAACCTTGTTGCTAATCTACTTAAAATTTAGAAATTTGAAGAATTTCTTATTCATTTCCTATGGGGCATATTTATCCTCTATATTTCAAAAACTATAAAGTTTGTGAATACCAAAATTACAAGCAGTAATATTATGTTTTGCTGAAATCGTTTAGCATGTGATTGAGTTTTTACGTGCCGAAAAACATACAGAAAGGAGCAGGAGCACCAATTTAATGTGAATGCTTACTAAACATTCATACAATTAAAGATACATTTTGACAAATGTTTACTTCTGTATATCTATCGGACTCAAAGGTAAAAGCTGGATGGGATTTCTGTTTTTAATAAAATTGCCCAAATTTAATATTCAACTCCTCCGGCAGCATGCGTCAACAATCTAATAACCCTTGAAGGAAAAGCCTCAGACATTTCTAATCTGTAATCTTCATTTTCAGAGGGCTTTCACTTTCAAAATTCAGCTCATCATCTCAGCTTTTTTTTTTTTTTTTTTAGATTTTAATATATTTAAATCCTCACGGATGCTTATATCAATGTACCCAAACAGATTTCCCTCTTTAATTAAAATTCTTTCAGCTTTTATCCCGTTGACAATGACTGTTTACAATCCACTCTTTAACCGAGGAGGGAAATAAATTCACTGAAATACAGTGTATTTTGATTAAATACACTGTGTGTGTATATATTTATATATATATTAGATCCTTACATGTTTTAGCTCTTCCTTTTTAATGTCTCCAATCTTCACGCTGTCATCTCCTCGCTCTGAAGTGTGCCACCAACTAAGAGAAACCGGCTAGCCGACCTGGTGGCATTTCCTGTGTCTGCGCCTCTTACCTCATGCCAGCGGGGTGTGCACACCGTGTGGTTTCAGAAAAAAAAAAAAGTAAAGGAAGATGAGAAGAGCAATAAACATTTTTAAATAAATAAATGCAGGCAGGAGCCTTTTGAAGGGCGCATGCCTCTGGGGCTCAGTGGTGAATATTTAATGCAGTTGAGAATCCTGTAGGTTGATTCTGCAGAAATGCTCTGGATATCATTAAGAACAAAGAATGTAAAGTTTCAATCACTTAGTATAATAAAAAAGTCTGAGTTAAGGATTTTTGTTGTGATTCAGTTTAAAGTAAAAAAAATATTTAGTACAATATTTTCTGTTTAATTGTCATTTTTGACACTTTTTAGCAAAAAGGAAAATATTTCTGTTTAATTTCTAACATTTTTGAGTAAGATCCGCTTCAGAACGGTTTGACTTCAGAGGAACATGGGGTGAACGAAGGTTTGCAGACAACCACGCACAGAAAAAACACACAAACTTCCCTCATTTTGAGGGCTTGACAGCTTTTGAAGACGCTCTTTTAGCAGCCAGCCTGGAAATCACTTGACAAACACCACCTCCACCTCTGAGCAAACACCTCGTTTCTGTCACTAAATGCAGACCAAAACACTTCATATTTTGATTGCTTCCTCCTTGATCCTCAATCCAATAAATTCTTTTTATTCCTGTTGGATTGTCCTTCACGTTGTCTTTAAGTTTGCCAAGAGAAAACAGGATCTTTGCCTTCTGAGTGCCCATAACTTGCATTTTCTGCTCATCGTTGACCTATTTTCATTTAAAATGTTTGAATCAACTCATGTTTGCAAGCTGCACCTCTGAGTGTGTGTTTGGGTTTTCAGGACACGACGAGGCCACACGAAGAGGGCAGGTGCTGACCCTGCTGGCCGAGCAAGCTCTCCAATCCCTGGACTTCAAGGCCTCCTACATCCACTGTCAGGACCTCATGGCTGCAGGTTTGAAATTACTGGAATATCGTATTCCTTATATAGTTTTATCATCCCATCACAATCATTTCTGCTGTAAAGTTATTCAACGGGAAATAATATTGCACAATAACACATAGTTTTATTGCTATTTGGCTTTAATAGTTGCTTTTTATAAAAATATATTCAAAAAATCTGTCTAAATTCTTGTTTAAACAAAAAAAAGTAGTATTTTGCCCACAAAAAAGCACTTCAATTGAACACAGAGTACCGTTTAGTAGAAGGTACTTTGGGTCTTTAGAAACATTTTTTTTGTTAATTTTACTCAAGTTTCCTCATCTTTGCCAATTTTTCTTCTTCAAAAATGTCCACAATTGACTTGAGGCAATCAATAAATACGAACTAAAGATCAAAAACTCAAGTATTTGTTATTGCACATTAAATTCCTGTTTTTTTTATTATTATTATAGCTATTTTTATATAGATTAAACATTTAAATCCAGTTGTAGACTGAAACACAGCAAATTGGTTAAAAATAAGTGAAATTTCACGGTGTATTAAAAAAAAAAATGTTGCTTACAGAAGCACTTCACATGTTTGAACATGGGATCTGAATTACCGTATTTTCCGGAGTACAAGTCACATTTTTTTCATAGTTTAACCAGGGGTGTGACTCTTTTTTTATTAGACATAAATAGGATTATGTATTTGTTATTTTCCCAGTAAACACCGACTGTCCTTTAGCGGTTGTTTCCTCTAACAACTGCTAGAGGGCGCTGTATCTGAGTATAAGTATTACTGAGGTACTGACAGTGCCAGAAGAAGTGTTGTCCAAAGCAAACATGGAAGAGAATCTGATTGTTTTCTTCTTAAACTTTGATCATTTTCTTTTACAGATCAAAAGATTAACGTTCTTGTATTTATTTATTTATTTTTTTAGCAGCGCTGGGCTTGGCATATTTGTTCTGAAACGTCAGACTTTTCTCCCAAAAGTACGACTTATATATGGTTTTCTTCTTCTTGATTTAACATTTTCTGCTCTTAAACTCATGAAAATAGGGTAATCCTAAATAACAAAATCTCCACGTTACGCTTTACTTCATTGAACTTTTATTTCGAAATATGGTGATTGCAAAAGAAAAAGGAGAGCATCTGGAGATACGTCTTGGTGTTTCATTTGTGTGGTGACTCCCAACATGCTATCATGCTGAATCATTTTGTGTGCACTCATGCACAAAGCCAATAGCCGCGATAATCATAACGCTCAATCCTACGTCGGCGTCTCTCCGCTGGAAGGGTGTAAAATAAGCCTAACGCTGGCATCCCTTCAGTGTTTTCCAGCTTCAAAAAAATGGATGTCTGAAAACACTGTTTTTAGTAATGGGAAGACGGCGCAGGGAGAGGAGGTGTAATCAGATAAGCAACAGAGTTCTCAGTCTTTGAACGCAAAGGAATAATTGAATCTGCGAGGATGGAGTCGTGGCAGGCCGTGTGGAGTAACTATAGCGCAGCTCTGTCGCGTCGGGCTAATATTTTCATCAAGGTGAAATTGGTTTCACACTGGAGTGTGAATTAATATCCCAGAGGAGGGGAAGGTTACTGCGTGTTTTATTGTCACATCTCATCAATATCCGCTTTGTTTTTGCGCTCTGTGATTCACGGCGAACAAATATGCGTTGCTCCGTGTTGATTGATGTCGGAATGTTTGGAGGGCAGATTGGAGGTGGAAGGACACATTCATTTAACACCCCCTCCCCGTCCTCGTGGCTGCCCTCACTTGACCATCTGCTCTTATCCCCGCTTCCTTTCGTGTCCCCCAGGTTACAGCGCGGCGTGGGAGGTGTGCAGCCTGCTTGGCCAGAGCGAGGGTTACGGGGACCTGCAGGCGCGACAAGAACTGCTGGCCTTCTCTCTTACCCACTGTCCTCCCGACAACATCCAGGGCCTCCTGGCTGCCTCCAGTGACCTGCAAACTCAGGTTACATCCGTTCACTTTCTCATGAAGCCAAAGGGGATGTTCCTGTTTTATATTGTGCTATTAAAAGCTATTTAAAAACTGAGATCTTTGTGCAAATGTAATGAAAAAATTCCACTCTTTTTATCCAATTTACAAAGGCTGCAATGTCCACTACTCAATAAGTTAAAGGTATTGTGAAAAACGAAGTATTTCACAGGGTTTGTTTCACGTCATAGATTTTTTTTTGGTTTGTTGGAGTGATAGACACCTCTTTTTGTGCGATCCACTTTATAGTTTCCTTGTGTACAGGAGGGGTCTTCAACGTAAAGCGGTCCGGTTAGAAAAAAATGCTTTGTTTGGTAATTCTTTGTTACCATCCATGCTTTGTAAGCATTCACACTGTAAGGATTTTGTTTCTCTTTCTTATTATTTATTTTTCTTCAATCGCACTTTCAGCAATTTCTGCAATCTTGTTATCAAAGCATTCAGCTCGTTGAGGACATTATCGCTTGTATTTTTAGTATTTGTAAACTTTACGATTTTTACTATTAAAATCAATGTATGCGATTTTTCAGCCCCATTGAAATGAATGGGAATTCTTCACATTTCCGCAATTAGAAACATTCAGCATGTTAAGGAAATTCATGCTTTTACTTTTGGTGTTGTTAAATTTCACATACATTTTTAAATTTTACAAAATGTTTACGATTTTACGTAATTTTTGTGATTATTTTTTTTTCCTTCATACAATTCCTCAAATTTTTTGAGCACTTTAAAATCTATACAAAGTTGGTATCAAAACGTTCAGCATGTTGAGGACATCCGTGCTGCTGAGTTTTTTTAAGGCTAATTTTGAGTTTAGCTAATATTTTAGTAACATGCTAACGTTTCTGCCCAATTTGCCACTTAATACATTTTTTTTAATCCAATTCTGAGTTCAACTAATATTTTAGCAATATCTTAGCTTTTTTTTTTGGCTAATTTGGCATCTACTAAAGATTTTTGAGCTTACTCGGAGTTCAGCTAATATTTTAGCAATATATTAGCTTTTTTTTTTCAAAAGTTAGCATCTAATGAGGCTTTTTGTTAAGCTAATATTTTGTAATTTTTTTTTCATGAAATTCCTCAAATTCTTTGTTCACTTTCTGCAAATTATGTGAGTTGGTATAAAAATGTTCAGCACATTCATGACATTCAGCAAACAGCTTCAGGATCTTTAGCGACCACAATTAGCGAAAAGCATTCACACTAGCGTTATCACAGGTAGCCTAACGCAACTTTTCTAGTTTCTAGTGGGGGTAAAATAGTGTTTCTTCTCATTCACTTAGTAAAGTCTAAGGGAACTTTTTCATATTTCATACAAATTCATACCAAATAGTAAAAGCCCTAATCTAAATGACAAAACCCCTAACTTATTGTGAGTATCTTCTTTTACCATTAGGGTCAATGGGAGTCGTGCTATTTTGCTCAAGGACACAAAGCCTTGGGTTCAAACCCCCAACAAACAGACTGTCAGACTTCCTCAACCCTCTGAGCTTAGTTTTCTTTCTTTTTTTTTTTTTTTTTTACTGGTTGTCTCCTAAAAAAGAAAAATAAGTTTGTTTTGTTGAATTGATTTGTTTACCTTGAAAACTTTGCTGCAATATGCTTTTGGAATATGGAATAAAATCCCACTAAAGTGTAGAAGGTTTTGCAGTAAAAAGTAAAATTGGAGAAACCAGGAAGTTTAAATCTATTTGTAAATACACAGGGTTACAATGGTAGCCTGGTAATCTCAGGTCTTCCTTTGTAAAATCCAATTAAATTATTAACAAAATCAATCATTGTTTTTTTGTTTTTTTGCATGTATAAAACTCATAAAAGTCCCTGCGAGTTTTAAGAGTTAAAAAAAAACCTTTACTTTAACTAGTACTTTTCTTCATATATTTGACTTTTCTTTTATTGTAGAAGCTGTACTGTTCATACTTGTCCTCATCATTTTCTGAACAGGTTTTGTATCAGGCGGTCAACTACCAAATGGAGCCGGTCGGTTCTGAGATCGACATGGAGATCGATGAGTCGGACTCTCTGCAGGTTTGTGAATTTGTTTTTTATATGTTAGTGTGCATGCATTTTTTGTGTTGTTTGTGTGTTTCCTTGCTGCTTCATATTTGATGAGTTGCAGTATAATGTTAAAGTTGCTCAGCTCCTCTGGTTAATTCATGTCCCTTTTTCCTGCTCTTCAGCACTGCCAGCTTTATGATGTTTTGAGTGGCTGTTAAAGTTTCATGACTTACATTGGATCCCCTTAGTGTGGCGACAGCAAGAGTTCAGTCTTAGCCGTCTTTTATTATTTTCCTCTTGTATTGATCTCCGCATTTGTCAGTCATGTACAATGAATGGAAGAATGATTGTGTGTTTGAGTTTTTGTTGTTGTTTTACATCCCTGACCTCCTCACTACTGTGACGTATTTATGAGAGACTCCAAAAACTTTCATAATTCCTAATTGAATAGCGGGTTTAATGTCTTTGAATCTGATTGTGCTTTAAAAATGATTATGTAGTGGTGGCTGTTGTGCAGCAGCAGGGCGGTCGACTCTTGATCAGAATACTGCGGGTTCGATTCCTGCCTTGCCCGCCCATGTGTCGAAATGTCTTTGGGCAAGAACTAAACCCTGAATTTCCTCTTATAATGTGTATTAATGTGATGTAACTGATTGTACGTTTGGTAGTCATAAACTTTACAGTTTTTCAAATATTGAGCAAAATATCCATCATAGGAAATGAATGAGAAATGTCTCAAACTCTTCAAAAACATTGTGAAATTTGAAACCTAAAAACTTCTGCATACTTTCAGCCGGAGAGACCATTCAAACTTTAAAAATATTCAGCATTTACTGGGTATTTTAGGATAATGTGGCATTTAGCTATTATTTTAGCAACATTCCAACTGTTTTGGCTAATTTAGACGTTCCAGTTTTTTTAGGCTAATTTGGCTTTTAGCTAATATTCTAGCATTATGCTAGCTGTTTTGGCAAAATAAGACATTATTTTAGACATTATTTATAAAATGGTATGGTTAAACCGTGCTTATATAAGTTTGCTTCCTTCCACTCCCTTTTAAGCAGTCAACTTGTGATTTATTATGTGACGTTATTTCATGTATTATTACCTTATTGCTTGAAATAAACAATTTAATTAACTAATTCATTCATTTATATGTTTTTTTTTGGTTAATTTGGCTTTTATCTAATGTTTTTGCATTATCCTAGCTGTTTTGGCAAAATTAGACAATATTTTTCCAGTTTTTTAGTTAGTTTGACCTTTTCGCTAATATTTTAGCATTATGCTAGGTTTTTGGCAAAATTAGACTTTATTTTTTCAGTTTTTTGGCTAATTTGGCATTAAGCTAATGTTTTAGCAATATGCTAGCAATTTTGGCAAAATTTGACCTTTTTCCAGTTTTTAGTTAATTTGACATTTAGCTAATATTTTGGCATTATGCTAGGTTTTTGGCAAAATTAGACATAATTTTTCAATTTTTTTGGCTAATTTGGCATTTAGCTAATATTTTAGCATTTTGCTAGCAATTTTTCCAAAATTTGACATGTTTCCTTTTTTTGGCTTATTTGGCATTTAGCTGTTTTTTAGATTTCTAGATTTTAGCAAGCTTTCAGCTTCACCGTTTTCACCTATCCGCTTTAGCATTTTCAGCTATTAGCTCTGGCATCTTCAGCGGCCACGTTCAGCTTACAGCATTCAAACTTGCATTATCACAGGTAATGTTATATATCTAGTTTTGTCAGTCAATAGAGTGAAAATACTGGAAATAATTGTTCTGCATAAATAAAATTATCTTTATTCTGTAGATGGGAGTGGGTATTTTTCTCCATAGATGCCCTAAAATTGTGTCTTTTATATCCAATTTACTATCTCAACTTAATTTAGGATTAGCTTGAATACAAAAACAAAATATTTAGATCAAATTCAGGCATTAAGGGGTTATCCTGTAAACCAGGTTTCTGCTTTAGCTGACGTTATAGAAACCATATTATTCTGGAAAAAAACAAAAACAAATGTAGCTATGCTGCCAGAAGTGACAGTAAAGAATCAAAAATTGTCTTAAATGTTTCCCCTCCCTTTAGGTTTCGGCAGCGTCTGCAGGCTCCTCCGCAGGTACAGCAGGAGAGCTGCTGCACAGAACCACAGCTAAAACCATGGAGGTGCTGACCACCACCGGCCTGACCACCAAAGCCGTTCTGACTGCAGTGACCGACCACCGATGGTGGAAGGATTCCTTGAACTATCTCCGGCCTCTGCAGGTGAGCTACATGTCGGCGTTTAAAACTCTGAGTAATGACCTCGCTTTAGTGCGTCCTTCCTCTCTGACTCCCAAAAGAAAAGACAGACGGTGAGTCTCCCTCATCTTTCATGCACAAATTTTATTGCTTCATCTTAAAAAGCCAATCAAGAGCTCACTTCCAGCATAAATAATTGACCGCCTCGCTGAATATTTCAGTTCCTGGTGGTTTTGCGGCGGTTGGGTTGGTTAGGTGGTCGCCCGGGTGGGGATTGTTGCTGTCTGTGGTGTTGGAAAGGCTAACTCATTGTGGCACGTTCCTAAAAAAGAGAAAAATTCAAGGTTGGGAGCTGTGGGACAGAGTGAGATCACTGTGCTGTGAACATGTTGTGAAAGTTTAATGATGTTTTGATGGCTCTTCAGGGTCACAGTGCAGGAACCGCAAACCAGGATAGGCCGTCTGAAAACTCCAACCTGGAGCGCCAAGGCTGCAGTCCCTTTTATCAGGAGCTTATTGAGGAGCCTTTTGTAGACCCGGTAAGTGGCTTACGGACATCACGAGTCAAGGGTTGTAATTTCTTCAAGTCAGGACATTATCTTTAAAAAAAAAAAAAAAGCGGACTCATAACTAAGGGCACTTCATTAAAAATACTCAATTTCTTCATATAAAACGTTAGTATTGATTTCAGATTTAGTAACTTAGTGCAGAAAGCACTTTGGTCGTACTTTACATCAAAAGAATAGCTATTTAAAAGAGGTAATATAACAGTCAGCAAAATAAAAATAAAAACTTGTCTTTATTAAAGAGGAAAGATAAAAACTATTGAAAGGAAAAGTTAGAAAAGAAGTTGGCATTTACACTTAGAAAATGCTCACTGTGGGCAATGACTTACTCATAAACACAAATCATATGGATTGCTGGAAGAGTGGACACAAGGGGGAAACTGAGAAGGCCAATACGTCTCCTCTCATGACATTTTAATAGTCTTTTCCAAATCCCTTTCTTCACTTCATTTCCAGGGTTGATCCATCTGCCGTCAGTCATCCAACAATAATTACTCCCTCTGTCTTTCCGTCTATGAGTGGGCTTATCAGCCTGATTAGATTATTATCTTGCAAGTTTCAGTGACAGAAGAAAAGCGGCAGCTTTAGAAGAAAAAAATCTCACCAAAAGAAAGATGAATAGAAAGTATTTCATCCAGACAAGAGTCATTTGGTGGTAAAGTGATAGCTCTGAGGCCAGAAAGAGGAGAAACTTCATTGTTCATCACTCAGACACTTGAGAAATAACTTGGTGTACAAGAATCCTATAAAGCTATCACAATGCCCTGATGGTGAAAAGCTTTGTTTGGCTCTGAACTTCATTTGTTTACACCATCTCTCATCTGTCTGACTCCAAGGGAATGAAGATGCTCAGTCATCTTAATCACATTTCCCTTAGTGTTTTTTCCCCAATCTGCTCGCCTCCTCTGCGGGGATTT
>NC_050535.1:14638188-14647916 GCF_002922805.2 Oryzias melastigma | reverse complement strand
TTTTATAATTTTAACAAAATGTATTTTTATGGAGAGTCAATTATTGAAAGTTATTTAAGGTTTAAGTTGATTTATTCTGGAATAATAATGCTGCCTTTTTATTATTCGTAATTATGTTAAAAAGTTATGGTTTTAAAGTTCTAAAAATTGGCATTCTGCTAGGTTTTTGAACTCTTGGTATTTACTAAGAATTTTTAGGCTAATTTGAAGTTTAGCTAACATTTCAGCTTCTTATTAGCTGTTTTGGCTAATTTAGTTTTTTTTTATTTTAGGCTATACATTTTAGCCATCAATTTCAGCATCTTCAGTGGCCAAATTCAGCTTACAGCATTCACACTAGCATTATCGCAGGTAATGTTATATATCTAATCCATACTTATATTAAAAAGTTACGGTTTTAAAGTTTTAAAAATGTAGTTTCAGAGTGTTCAATAAATGTTTATCCTATTCGGCCCGCGACCTAAGGTGACACCCCTGGTTTAAAGGAATCATTTTTTTTTTTTTTAATTGTTGGGCATAACTTCTGTTTTTGTTATTTGCACGTCATGTGACTTCAGCGCTATTAATTTAATTTGCATATTGGAACTTTTAACTCTTGTGAAACAGTGTTTTGCTAATGCAAAAATCAGACATTGCTCTGATTTGATCAATTTCTACCCTTCATATATTCATAAATTGATGTAAAGGAAACAGATGCGTATCGAACAATTAATCTAGTATTGGATGTAACAGCATTATTTGTTGAAACCCACAGACACAAACAATATTATGTTGGTAAAAAGGTTTGAAATTGATCAGGACGTAAATAATCTGTTTTTATCTCTTTCTTTTCCTGTTGTCCTCTCTGCTGTCTTTACTTTTTTTATGTACATTAATTTAAGCTAAAAGACCTCCAATCACAAAGTTGATTCTATCAAGTCGGGTCAATTCCGATTGAAGAACAGTCTAAAATACCAGGTTTTAATGTTTAAGACTGTCTTGTCTGTGATGCTACGTTCACACCAGACATGTCATGTATATGGTGTTCACAAAGGACAAGCAGAGAGGGGCTTTTTCCTCTTTTTCTACTGTTTACTAACACATGTCCGCTACCTACAGCTGGAAGACGCTTAAAATCTTACTCCAATTTTTTTCTTTATCAGCTCTGTTCCGATATCTAAAAGATTTCATGTCGTATAATTCCCACCGGCACAAACCACAATTATTAGGGTGTATTTAGACTCAAAACGTCTGTTGGTTCTGACCAAGTCAGCTTAATTTGGTCCAGATCGAGTCCTGAACCTTGTGCTTAGTCGGATATTTCTGTTTTAGACCAATTATCGGAGGAAACAAACTGATTCACTTTAAAGGGAAACCAAACAGGGAAGGTGGAGGCTGACTCCACCCACAGCTGAAATATGAAACTCCAGTCAGAGGGGCGGGGCTAGGGGGCAGGACTGCTATCATTACTGGAGCTGCAGATCATGACGTGGGACTTCTGAAATGACGTAGGACTTAAATGGTTTGACCAATCAGGAAATTCAAATGTAATACCTCACTTCTGCCTGTAGGGGGCAGCACACAGACAGTTTTTGGATCACTTACATGCCTGTAAATGCCGCTTTACACATTGTTTTTTGTTACCTAAAATCAAAATTCCAGTAAAAAAAGGATGTTTCTCTTTTTACATGCATTTTTATTTGTAGGTTTAAATGCCAAACAAATAATAAATATCTTGATTGTAAACATTTTGGTAAGATAATTGGACTGTTTTGTATCACAATACAGTTAGTTAAGTCTTTTATCCATTTAGGGAAGGGTACGATAATATTCAATCTTTAAAGGCATCAGTTCACTTTTAAAGTATTATCACTTATCTATAATTTTTCATCAGTTTTCTATAATGTGAAGACAGAAACATGAATCATTTCTACAATTAAAGTTTGCCTGCAGACCGGAGGGAGTGTGTCCAATGATGTTTGCTAGTTTGAGATTATGCGCAGACAGAGCCAACACTTTAGGACCAGAACCTCGATTGCATCTTCATTTAGCCCCAAAATGAGATTTGTTTGAAGATCTGCCATCTGGTATGTATTTACTGCATAACACTAAAGTCCTTCACTTAAATATTCATCCTTTCTTCTCTCCCAAGGCTACTTGCAGTATACGTGTAAAAACTTTTGAAATGTCGCCAGCACGCTTTGTGGCCTCACTGTAATTGACTTAGCGATCCGCTGATGTCATCTTAAATGGTTCAACCATCTGTGTCTTCAGCTTAAACATTTTGTTGATCTTGTTTACTCTTATTTGTCAGTGTTGTGGAAAATCTTTGCTACTTATTCTTGGATAGATTTTTAAACTTTTAAAATATGAAACGATTTGCTACTGGTGGTCATTGTACAAATGAAGCTGTGGAATCTAATCTGCCCCGCTCATTCATCTCAGCCTTTGAGCCCGCGTTTTTAAGAACTAGGGGGACACAGGAAGAATAGCCCCATACTGATTAATTAATGCATCCTCACACGTCCCAAGGCAACAGTAAATAATGACGCTATGGCTGCAGTGATACCAGAGAGATAACATCAAGTCAAAACATCAAGGCCACGCTGAATGATGGATCGCAGCTGCTCGCCGGAATCAATGCCACTACAAGAAATAAGGAGCAAGCCATGCTTGAATACTTATCGCTGAAAACGTGCAAGCGCACACTTTGAGTAGTGTGTCAGTTTAAGCAAATGTCTCGGACACAAGTGTCAATGATGCTCTCATGTTAATACCTCCCCCTCCTATCACCTTTTGATTTATTGAAAAGCTTTTCATTGGGATGATGTCATTTTTAGCCAAAATCCTTATTAAGCAGAACAACATTTTCAACCAATTTGGGAAAGAAAAATTATCTCTGCTGCTAAAAGGCATGAAATAGTTAAAAGCTTTGGACAACCTTGGATATTTCACAAAAACTTAAGTTTGTACACAGATGGGGAAGTTTTCTGCGAGACAAATACATTGGATTAAGAGAGCAGCTGCTAAAATACCATCACAAAGCAGCAAGCCCATGTTAGAAGCTGCTCGTGTCTCTGGATTCCCACCAACATCAAGGTTTAGGACCTTCCAGATCAGGGGTCTCAAACTCAATCTATCTGGGGGCCGCTGGAGGCGGAATCTGGGTGAGGCTGGGCCGCATCAGGATTTCCACAAGAAAAGCGCTGATAAAACATTCCAATGTTCTCAAATATTTTATTTTTAACATAAATAATGAATTAGATAAACACATTAGTTTAAATGAATAATAATATAAATCAACCAGTAATAAATAAATATAAAATAATAATAATAATGACCATACAGCAGATACGGACGACTGAAGAAACCACATATTGACTGACTGACTAGAGAAAACTAACGATTTTTATTCCGTTTTAAATGTCTGTATTAACAGCTCCTCCTTCAGAGTGAGAGAGAAGCCCCGTACCAAGAAAATCTTTGAAGGATTTCATTGTTTGTATATATAATTCGGACTTAGCTTTAGTGCTGCAGACCCCTAACCTATGAAGATGTTTTTGATTGGAAGAGCTTTTGATTTCAGTAAAAATGCAGGAAATTCAACAAATAACAATTTTTTGTTCTTCAGAATCTAAAAAACGTTGTGGAACTCTGTTGTGAAATAATGTGGAGCATTTTTTATTCTTGAAAAAATACTGTTATCTTTAGGAGGTTTGTTCAATAACATTTAATACTCTTAATAGTTAATGGCTTGAAAACTATTCTGACTGTCATTTGCGTTGAGTATTTTTGAGTAAGGCGCTTTATTTTGGAGAGAAAAGCCATTCTGGACGACTTCACTTCTAATAGCAAGTTTCAAATAATGACTGGCGTGTCTGACCGGCGTCCTCTAAAACGTTCTGCGAAACGGCCTCCAAGAAAATGAATATATTGATTCTTTCACCTGGCCGTGATAATGCGGAGGCAATTAATGATGAGACGAGTGGAAAGCGACTCTATGGGGGTCGTGTGCGCTTGACATCAGGAGGAACACACGCCGCCGCGCACATTTCTCCAAACTGTCCCTGCTCAAATCACCGAGCGCCGCCTTTCCACCACACCATAATCAGTTGTTTTTCACACCGTCTGCTCAGGTGAAATCGTAATAAGTCCATGTCTCCACATCCCCGCTAACAATGAGCCCGAATCAGCTGAAGGTGTGCGGACACAAACACACAACCCGTGTCTCTTTATCACTTTGCCTCTCTATCTCAAGCTGAAATGTTGAATGCTTTAAAGTTGGGGTTATCTACTCTGTATATGTGTGTGTGTGTTTACCCCTCTGGTAATTCCTGTCCCGATGGTATCAGTAACTTTAGAGAGGCGTGTAATCAGCTCATTCGGAGGTGTAGCTCATTGAAACCCGGGGGGCAGGAGGAGGAGTGAGGAGAGAACACAGTAAAAGAGGAGGGTGGGCTCTAAATCAGCTGGAACTGCATCCTTTCCTTTATGTGCGAACAGGGAACTTCAAAAAAAGAACAAACTGACCCCCTCCTTTGTGCACACTTATGCAGATGAGTGTGTTTTCCTACTTCTCTTTGTCTGCGTGCCAGAGTCCACAGTCTGCTTTTTCTTTTTGTTCTCCAAAAACCAAAGAGATTCTTCTGTCTCTTCCACTTTTGGTTTTTCAAATTATCTTTGTTGCCCACAGATACTGGAGTTCACAGCGTGATTATAAATATTTTCAATTTTAATATCACTTTTTTTGTTTTGATGCTGCGACTTTGAAGCAAGCAGTTTGGGATAAGCGCGTGCTACTTGAGCCCACGGTTCATGCCGCCCGCCAAATCCCATTAGCTTTAGAGGCACGACACATAATCAAGTCTGTTTCTGTTTCAGCTTTATTCTCGTTATTCAAAAAACAACAACTAGTCATCTTGTAGCTTTTGATGTGTGTTCACATCCCACATTAGGGCGTTCTAAAGAGAAGAGCCTCTCACGGCTGCAGCACATTTGCTCCAATTGGTCATGGTGATGACACAGGAAGCCTTTCTGCATTTGAATGCTGTTTCTCACAATCAGAATATACATGAACATATAGGAAAAACGTTCTTAGCTGACCTTCTTCATCCATCATTGTCTCTGCCCGCAGAAACGCCTCGTGACTGGTTTTCCATAGTTGGAAAAACATGGGATGAACTTTGCTCATGTGGGGAATGCTGAGCTAATCCCTAACACTTTAGTTACAGTCTCTTCTCCCATCTTTCTCTCCATCTGTCCATTTTTTTTCCCCCTTCCCCAGTTTTGCTTCAGCTGGCCAACGATGCATTTCCCAGAGATATGATGCTGGCTCTGTCCTACTTACTGGCCCTGCCTCAGGTAGGTGGACAAACACACATGCATGGACACACACACACAAATGTCCTTGTTAGGAACAGAAGTGTTTCATTTCCCTGAAACCTTCAGCAACTAGACATAATCTGGATATTAAAGCTATTATACTTATGAAATTCACAACTGAAATTGTCTCAGAGTGCCACACAAAACGCAAAAATAGAACATTATAATTACAAAACAGAACAAAGTTGTGAACATTCAGCACCAAAAATACACTTTTTTCATTATTTGAGTCAGTGAGACCAAAACTTTATCTTTGGTGAAAAAAAGTTCCTTTTTTTTCAGATGCCAACCTCATCAGAGAGATCAGGAATATACTTTAAATCAAACTCATTTTGACTGGTGACCTTTGACCCTAAATACATTTTTTGTATATAAAATTGGTATTAAAATTGTTGCATCATCTTGAGGGGAGGGACATCTGTCAAAACAAGTTTGATGGAAAGTATAATACTTATCTCTCTTGTTTGATTTAATCTTGTTTTAATCCCAGAAACTAATGAAGGACAGAGACTGCTCTAAAAGTTTAATAAATTATCATCTTAATTGTCTTTATTTTTAGTTTGTTTAAAGCTAATGATGGCTAAGTTGTGTGTTTTACATCCACTTTGCGAATGACCCGATTAGTCGACTAATCGGACAAAATAATCGTTGATTAGTTGACTATTAAAATGATCGTTTGTGTCAGCCCTAGATGTTTGATAGTGGTTTTTATGCGTTTTTAGGAGTGCAGAGCAAGCAAGAGTGACAGTAAAGATAACTCTCTACACAGAAGAATTGAAATACCTTCCTTCTAATTTAATGAAAAGATACATGAAAAGAAAAGCAAATTTAATCTAAAAGGACATGAAATATTTATTAAAACAGAACATTGCTAAAAGAGTGATGTGCATCAGTATATGGAGCCAATAAATTGAGTAAATTGAGTGTAGAAATTAAAAATGCTACAACAATATCAAGTTTTAAAAACTATATTAAAACCAGTATAATCAATGACTATAAAACTATCTAGTACAAATATCATGGTATGGTGTTCATTTCATACTGGTTGATGCTATAATTAAAAAAAAATGTTTTTATCTTTCCCAATCTTCTCTTAATGTATACTAAATGGGCTGAATGCTTTGTATTTTTTTTTTATTGATTGATTTATTGATTTTGTAAAAAGGGGCAGGCAAAATAAGTTTTTCTTCTTTCTGTCCCTTTTCATTTTTTTTCTTTTTCCATCATGTTTTAGTTTACAACTCAAGTTTATATTGTATGTTTCTCCTATTAATGAGTAAAAATGAAATTAAAAAAAAAAAGTTGGGAGGGCAGACTGAAAAATATTTTTAAAAAATATAGGAACATCTGTAGTAAGACAAACGGCTGGATTAGTGACTTCCACAATGAGAAAAGAGGAAACAAATAAACATCCTTGAAATATCTAAAATAGTTTCCTTAATACAGCAGTTAGAGAACCAGGAAGCATATCACCAAACATCTGTTTAAAGACGAGAAGATTTTCAAAATAAAAAAAACAAACTCTGCAAACCTGTGTTACAGGGCTAACAGAAAGCAGACAATGTCAAAACATCGGAACATCTGCAATAAGACAAAATAGATTCAACAACAGTTGGCGGTCTCGCCTCACAGCGAAACAAAAGAGACAACAAAAGAAATCTGGTAGTAACTGTAACTATAAGAAAATAAGCAGGAGACAAACGTAAAAACACTGGAACATCTATCAGAAGAAAAAAGATGGACAAGTTAGGGACTGCAATAATGAAATACATTCATGAGTTCACAGTATAGATAGTGGGAAATATCCATCCTAAAAGCCTAACCTTGGTGAAATAGCCTCAACCGTTCTTCACATTTATCCTTCTTGTCCCTAAAATTGAAGGACGTGGCTGAAAATCTGTCTACTTATAATCCCAAACTGACCCTCAGCAGTCGAAGGTTCAGCAGCAGAGCTGAATGCATGACTCAGAACCACCTTTAACCATAAGCTCCATCAAATAGGAAGGTTTTAAGTTAAGCTTGAAACCTTCCCCACTGATGGTTTTCAAGGTCACTTTACCTCAAATACCTCATATGTATCATATTTTTATCAATTAGCTACAATAATTCCATTTAACAATACGAAAAGTTCAATTAAAACATACTTTTTGTCTTCTTTTCCTTTAAATTTGCAGGTGCTGGATGCTAACAAGTGCTTCGAGAAGCAGTGCCACTCTGCGCTGTCTCTGCAGTTAGCAGCGTACTATTACGCTCTGCAGATCCACTCCCAGCTCATGCCCTGCTTCAAGGACAAGAACCACGCTCTCTACCAGGTCAGCACCGCGTGCCGGTTCTCCCACAGAGTAGTATAGAGTGCAGTCTTGAGTGATGCTACACCAACATAGAAACTTGACCGTGCTGCATGATCAGAGACCCAAGTCTTTTGAAAAGTGTTTCTTTTGGAAATGCAGTAAAAAGCTGAGATGTATAAAAGAAATAAAGCCGTTTCTATAGGCTGTTCATATTTCAAGTGCCACTCGAGTGGAGAATTCAAAAATGGGGAGAACTGAACGAATCAAGTCTTTTTTTTTCTATTTTTTTTAAGCAAAACTAGACACTTTTATACCGTGTGTTTGAGTTTGTCTTGTACTTTTAGTCATTGGTGAAAATGGGCAAACCCGTACGAGGCGCACAAGTGTCCTGCACAAAATGTTAAGATCATACACTCCTCAGTGAGCCTGTGCAGGGATGCTGAGGGTGAGAGGTCATAGGTCGTGTTCTAAGGGTACTTACATGTCACCCTCTGCGTGCAGCATTCGTGCTGGGTCAGTAAGGAGCCAGTATGCACACCTTGCCAACAAATAGAGTGAGGCACAAGGTCATCATGTGACAGCATCACCAATACACCATGAGTGTGTGCAACTTATCCTTACAAATACTTAATGATACACTTACCACCAGGGGGGAAAGTATTGAAGGCAGGACGCCGGTCCGGCTGGAGAGATCAGCTGTGCGGACGGTTTTCGCTGTATAACACAAGACAAAAGCTGCGGTTGCTCATATGAAAGAAAAAACACAAAAATTGACTCCCAATTTGTGAGCAGCCAGCGCTTTATTAGGATGTCTGCATTGTTTTTAGTGCCACATCAGCGCGGAATGGAGACCGCTTCCATTTGACGCCTTTGTTGAACTTATAGTGTGGTTCACACCAGGTGCGCACCAGGTCCGTGGAAGTGATCCACGTCAATTCTGACAGGAAGTTACATCAAGACACACGAGAAAATCTGGTTTATTTTCAAAACATAATCAATTTTTCACAAAACACAGCAATTGACAAATGTGATCATGCTTTTTTAACGTAACAGACTGCAGAGATGGACACAATCACAACACACGTGCGGACACGTATACAAAAAACAGACACACACACAAAGAGACAGAGAGACACACAGACAGATAACGTAGTAGGCTGACTCCGGAGCGGGGCGTGGGGTAAATTAATTTACCCATGATGGCAAAAACAAACAAAGCTCTAGCAGAAGCACCTGTCAGCCGTTGCGGAAAAATGCGTTGGTGTGAATTGCAGGTGAGAAGTGCAGCGCTTACGCGTCCAGTGTGAACCAGGCATAACAGCAAGTCCTAGTTTCATCACATAATGACAATTGGGACACCTCTGCATCACTTCTTGGGTGTCCCAAACTTTTTCTTTTTTTTCCGACGTGCTGGCTGTTCCCAGTCCATCACGGGTCCCCAACCGCCAGGGCGCAAACCTGAATCGGTCCAGTACCAGGATGCGGAGCGCACTGGTACCCAAACCCAGGTCTTGCTTGCGTCCGGTACCGGTTTGGGTCTGGCACCACGTCTGGTACCGGTTCGTCTCCTGTACCACGCCTGGTACTGTGTCCAGGCCCGATTTGCGCTCTGCCCCAGTTTGCGTCCTGTATCGCATCAGGTTCTGTGTCTGTTGCCAGGTTAAGGTACTGGTTCTGCGTCCCCAGTGTAGTGAACCTTTGATTCTTCGAACAGCCAGAAACGAGTTGGGAATGCTTGGCTGTCACAGTACCAGCCTCACAAAAAATCTACTTTCACCCCTGCTTACCACACAATGGTACGTTCCATTTTCCTGGTGTTCATAATGTTTCATGAAGTGAATGTGACTATGGCTGTGCTTTCTGTCAAAATGAACAAAATAGGTATTGACTTAGAACTAATTCTATATAAATCTGAGTTTTAAATCACTGCTTGAACAGTGTCTCAAACAAGACTGTCCCAGATTTTTATGCTTTTTTGACAGAAAAACGTTAAATAGCTCTTTGAGTTGTGAAAAGCCAAAGGATTTAAATAACTGTTACTTTGAGGTTATTCTGTGGCCTCTTTTTAATGTTTTT
>NC_050535.1:14632132-14638074 GCF_002922805.2 Oryzias melastigma | reverse complement strand
GATTGGCACAGAATAAAAGAAAAAATGACTCTGACCTTTTCCTTGAGTGGACTGTGGCTCTCGTGGGTTTTAGTCCAGGTGGAAGAAAGGAGGTAAAATGTTGAAATGGAAGAAGGAAAGAGGCCACTAGAAAAAGTGGATAAGTGTGTCCCAGCTGACATTCAAGGTCAGGGCGGCGCACAAAAAAAAAAGAAAAAAAAAAAGACGCAGACTCACACTTCCCTGCCCACTCAAGTTCACTAACAAGTTACACCGTACACACATCCTTCCTGCATCTTAATGGCAGTAATCATTCCCCAGCCTCCTGCTTGACGTGAAGTTCAAGTCCATTATGTTTAAAAAAATATCTACAATCTTTTCTCCTCTGCTCGACACTTTGGTCTTTGTATTTTATTTATAGTTTTTCCTTTCTTTTTCTGTTTATTTCCCTTTCCTGTTCCATTACTGCTCATCCCGCATTGATAATAAGAAAATTAATTAATCACCTTTAACCAAATTGAGACATGACTCCACTCTTAACTGATGACACCTTCAACTATTTTGGCTGATCTTGTGCTTATTTTTGAAAAACTGCTTTTTTATTCTATAATTTCAATTTAAGTGAATTTAAATGAAAAAAAAATGTTGTTTTAGTACAGTGCATTCACATTGGACAAGCAGGGAGGGGCTTCTTCCACTTTTTCTATTTCTACTGTTGTCCACCAACTACAAGTAGAAGAGGCTTGATGAGAAATAATAATATCTAATAAATTAAATGTCCCTTCAATGCATAACTGCAAAAATCTCAATTTATTAGATTCGATTAGAAATAGTTTCTTTCAAGCAGTCTAGAAAATAAATAATTCATGTGCAATACTATTAATCATTAGCAGTTTACATCTTTAAAGACATGTCAAACACAGGGCAACTAGACATTAAGAGATTGCCTGAAGAGATTGGGAGGAAACAAACCTATATAATCCCACCCCAGCTCGACCTTACCGTAACCTTTACATATATTATTATTATCCGGTTTGTAACTTAAGATCGGATATTTAAATTTCCAATATAATTTCCGGTTGTTAGGAATCCTCAACTAACAATAAATCACATGAGTTTGTAAGTAGACATAACACTATTTCAGACTTTGTCATTGCGTATGCAGATCTATTATCAAAATTCAGACAAAATGTGGATTAGAACAAAATCATTAATTTAAGCTTAAAAAATCAACGAAAATATACATGTATGCAGATTATTTTCCATTGGAAGAGTCATACATGTAAAGCAAGTATGATATGAATGTATGCTGATTTTTTTTTCAATAGAAAAATTATTAAAATAAATTTATGATTATGAGACACAACTATTTTCTTCTTACATATAAATGAGCTTTTCTTTGTTTTGTTTTTTTAAATAAATGCATTTCAGTAAGTCTGTAATGAATTTAATATATCTACATGATTTATTTGCATTCAATGCTTAAAATAAAACAATCAAATCACCATTAACAGTTGTTTCTGTTAATCCATGAAAGCGGGAAAAAGGACGATTTTTAAACCTGGATACTTTTCTATCAGGGCTGGTTTGGGGAACAGAAGGCCCAAAGGCAACAACTTTGACTTCACTGTGAAATTCCCATTACCGGTCTAGAAATGCAGTAACATTCTGGTAAATGAGCGGGCCGCCAAACATGCTGCTTCAACCCAGATTAGCGACTGGAAGATGAGTTTGGAGAATTAGAATTAGGTTTGGGAGGTCCATCCTCCACCACCACCTTCCCTGGAACATCTCAGTCATCCGGATGCACTGTGCTGATACTAGCTAAACTGTCCCGTCTAATGGAAACGTACATCAAACCTACCCCACTGGTGAGTGGTAGTTTGATCTGCATCTGGATAAACAAATTGATCTCGAGGCGTTACATAGTGTGCTGAGTCGGCAATGTTGAACGTGAACAATCACCACCACTGCAATGTCTACGGAAATTAAATTGGTTCAGGAAAGAAATGGACAGAATTAGCCCATCATTCCTTTTTTTTAGTTATTAAATATACATTATGTTGCACTTTTAGATGTTTTTATAATATTGATTTGATTTCTTTATCCTAATAAAATGTCTTACCAGCATTTCTCTGTTGTTAATATTGTTCATACTTTGTTGAGCCTATATATTCATGTAGTGATATTTAATTTTAGATAAGGATGACAGGGCACATCTGTTTTTTTTTTTTTTTTTTTTTTGCTCTTTGCATTGCAAATGAGGTTAGCCGGACAAAATGCATCACAAAGTCAAATGTCCTTTTTTTTTTAATTCATGCATCTGCAGAAAAAAACGTATGCAAGTCACTGTATCCTCCAAGTTTTTACTGCAGGCTAGCATGTTTGTGCGACGTTTTTCAGTTAAAAATCCATGCCTGTGTGAAACATGTTGTGTTTGTGTGTTGTGGTACGCCGAGCTGTCTCCAAGTGTTTCCAGCTCTCTACTTGAAGAGCAGTAACACTTTCTCAATAACTCTTAGGCTCTCTCAATTCTCTAGTCACTATCACATAATTTCATACCCAGGCAATAAGACACCAAGCACTCAAGCTGCAGCAGTCATCCAGTTGCAAATAGGAAAAGGAAGTCTCTGCGGATTTTCTCAAGGTGTTTGATGTGTTTTTAAAGCCTCAATGAGCAGCCTGTTTTCCGGGTGTTCTGCAAACGCACTGCGCTGGCTTTCAAGCTCCCACTGCCTGCAAAGGGATTAGAGATACGAGGGGAATGCTCATTAAAAAAAGGTTTCATTTGTGCTTCAAGCACCGTTGTTTACGAAAACCGAAGACGTAAAAATCGGTAAATAAACGATAAAAGCACATTGTAAGCATTTAATATCGATATTAAAGAGCTTTGCAATGAGTATTTTTAGTAATTTTTCTTATGTGTTTGTCATAACCAATTTCTTTGATACATTTTAGAAATTTAAAGTTATAAGTTAAACTAAAACTGCAATTTACTTTAAGAAAAAACAATATTTATACAAATGCATCAGCTTTAAAATGCAAGATTAACTGTGGCCTTTCAAGAAAATCTGAATAATAGTAACAAATATTTAAGAAAAAATTCTATAGATTAGTAGATTGAATTTATTCCAGATTCATGATCCAATCAGTAAAACTACATTAGTGTTCATATATGTTTTATTGATTTAGTTTTCTTAATTCTTTTATTTTTTTTAATTCATTATCTACATTTTTTTGTTGTTTAATGCTGCTTAAAGCTTTCATTTGAGAAAAACTTTCAGCTTAAGTAAATGTACTGTGTTCTTGTGCATGGGTGTTGTGGGCATCTGGGATCAGCCTTTTTGGGGAGGGGCACAGTCGAGATTCTATAATTGGGTTTTTGTGGTGCTTTTGTCACCGCTGCAAACCGCCCTACTGCACCGTTAGAGCAGAGGAACCGCCCCACCGCTGCACCAGGCGGTCGACCTCTGATTGGAAGATTGCAGGTTCGATTCCTGCCCGTGTGTCCAAGAGTCCTTGGGCAATGTGCTATTTCTGCAGAGCAAAAATTAAGATAAGAAGACAAAAGAAAAACGTCTACAAACCATTATTAACCAACGCATACCCTACAACTTTAACGCCTCCCAGCCTTCAATATGAAAGCCGTGGACCTTTCTGCCTTTTTGCGTCTTTTTTGCTTATTTTCAGGCCGATTTGTCTCCCTACATGAAATAATTTACAGCACAGTTGTCATAACTCTTTTTACTCCAGTTTTTTTTAAATCAGGTAGCATTCTCGTTGAGACTAACTCCATGTCAGGCCGTCTTAAATTTCAGGTTTTACCCTGTAAGGAGGTTTGTTTCCAACAGTTGGCCGTCAGTTCCCTTAACACTCACTCACTCTCTGTTGACTTTCAAGGTCTTCGGCTGTTTCCCTCTCATCTGATTATAGCTTCCAGCCATGACAGAGCAAGTTAGGAGCAGCGACACAGAGACTGGGTTTCCATTCCTCCTCCAGGCATAACGAGCACTTTTCCACTTGCACGCACTGGAAGTTTTCATTATCCCAGCTAAGGTGCTCATTTGCAAAATAAAGGTGCTCCTCGCTGTAATTGTTCTGCAGGCGGAGCACGCACACTGCCACAAATACCCTGTGTGTTTGTTTAGGTTTGTTGTTTACCTGTCATGCTTTTTTTTTTTTTCTTTTTTAAAGGGAGATTGTCTATAACCGCATGTGTGCCTCTGGGTGTTTATGTGCATATGATTTGCATCATTGTAGCCACAGTGTTCAGATCCTGCGCCGCAATGTGCTGAGTCAAGAGATTAAGATTTTTACCCTCGGCCATCTACCACTGCCTGCAGAAGCAGTTTTCTCACTTACTGAATATCGATCTCTCACCCACAGAATACCCAGATTCAATGCCTGCATGATTAAAACAGAAAAACTGCTTTGTACGCGCAGCATCAGACAGATCGGGACATTTATGAGTGTTTTTGCTTCGACTTTCAGTCAATACATTTGCCCAAACCATCAATAGATGGATATGATTACACTCAAACAAAAAGCTTTAGAGACACTTTCCTTTGGCGGTCATTTTAAAGGTGATCTTTTACCATCCAAGGGCTTATTCAAAGTACCGCCAGCAGGAGCCGACCTTGAAAGTGCCGAACCATTGAGCCAGCGGCGCGTCGCTGAACAGACCGGAATAATGAGATAGGCCGAGTGACCTCCGAATCACAGAGAGGCACCCCGACTTCAGGAACTTTTTTTTCCTTTTCAGACAAATTGTACACTTGTACAAATTGCACTCTTGTGCTATAATCATTAGCAGTTGATTTTTTTTTCTTCCTCCCCATGGGAGCTCTGGATAACAGAATGAGCGCGGAGATTACCCTGTGAGACGAGCGCGCACTCTGAATGCACCGCTGCATCCGAGAATTTCCAAAACCTTTGATTAAATCTACAGCTTTGACTACGCTAACGCCGTCCTGCTTGTAACTCACTTACGATCACGCTCTTCGAAGAGTGCGCTCATAGTTTGTATTTCTTCCCAACCTATACTTGTTTTGTTTTATTTCCTTTTTGCTTTCTTACTCATTATTTGCACATACTGCATCTTCCTTTGCACTGTTGGCGCTAATGAGGCCACTGACTTTAAAGCTAAGCGTTTGGCATGACATAAATACAACTTATTAAGATCATTGCCAAAGAAAAGCCTTTTTTTTTCAATGAAACATCTGTGCTCTCCATTCCACAAAAAAAAAAGCTTTTAAAGCTGTAAAAATCTATAAATTGTTGACTTTAATGTATTTTTTATCGCTTTAGTTAATATTGATTCTATAAAATTAAAAGTATTTTAGTACCTAAATCCTTTTTTTGGATTCTTTTTGTCATTATCACTCACTGAGGCAAAGATTTCATGACTTTGCCGGACTTTCAGGCGTGTTTTTGCCAATGTGGTCGATGGACATATGGTGGGATACAAATCCTGTTTTACATTTTTGATGAGTTTTGTTAGGCTGCTGCTTAAATCTGTTCCAAATAATAATCTCAATTTGGATGTTGGGGGGTATTTTTGTGGCCATATCTGACCACGTTTAGACACGAAGCCATTAGTGATACTTAATGGAATCTAATTTGAAATGTTTTTAAGGAGACCAGTCATGGATCAAAGCAGCAAGTTACTAGAAGATGATGCTAATTCATGGAAAACAGTTTTTTATTACTGTGTAACTCAAAATTAGAGCTCAAGTGAGCTTGAGCAAGAGTTTGAAGATGTTTCGTGATTAAACCTTTGAGGCCTTGAAGACCTTAGATGGAAATGTTGTATTTAATATGTTCTTGTGACATTTTTTTTTAAAGATGGAGGACATATCTAAAGAACTTCAGTCTTGTATTTATGAGTATTTCTTTATTTTAAATTGTGGTGAGGAGCAGATAAAAAAGCAGTTTAAAAAATGTGATGTAGGAAAAGGGGGGGG
>NC_050535.1:14594756-14631853 GCF_002922805.2 Oryzias melastigma | reverse complement strand
TTCCGTGGCATGTGTGAAAGTCGGAGCTCTGACAGAATCAGTGGGTGGCAAAAGAGAAAACAGCAGCATGCGATGAAATGTTAATAATTATGCAGCGAGACGGAGCTGCACAAATATTTATTTGATTATAAAGACGAGCATCTTTGGGCAAACAGCTAAAATGAATTCTGATGTTGTAGAGTTGTGACTGAAATATAATACCGTTGGGGGGGTGGAGGGGGGATCAAGAATGTAATTGAGGAGGCGAGTGTGGCAGAAGTCATTTGAGACTTTGTCGCTGACTTCTTACTCCTATATTTGTTTGAAGCGCAGAAAAACCGCCTGTGGCAGCAGTGGAGAAAAAAAAAAAAAAAAGCTGAAGGGGAGTTAGAGAGTAAGGGCTTCCTCCCTGCAATCAAACACGGTTAGCTCGTAAAGTTGTACTTTTGTGTGCAGTTTTCTTTACACACCCTCTCTTGAAGACTAAACACGGCTTTTAAATGAAAAAAAGAAAGAATGGGAATCGTACTTTGAAGTCATCTTCGAAGCAAAAAAAAAAAACAACAGAACTTATTAGAAAGAAGAAGGATTTTGGAGATTCCTTTGTAATGAGGGAATGTGGGATAAAGAATTTTCAGAGAAGCAAGAGGAAGTGGTTCAGAGGAGTCGGGTGTATAATCCAGATAGGACACGTTGCTGTGGATGAATGACAGAGGGAGGGTGAGAGATTATGCAAACTGTGTTTCATCATGAAAGCCTTATTTCAGTCATGTTCTTCAAACATCGACCTGTCCATCACAGTTTCAGAAGACTTTCTTCCCACATGTGGTTTTTATCCCTTTGGGTCATTCTTCCTTGTGCTGTGAAACTTCAAAATAGGCCTGTTTGGAACAGAACCACAGCAGCTTGTGAGGTTTTTTTTAATATATATAAATAAGGAAAATATTTTAAATTTGTTTCAGCGGCAGAGCTCAGAGACACGCATGCATGTCAAGATAACGGAAAATGGTGTGTCACTTTAAATTATGTTTTTGCCTTAAAAAAAGGTTTAAAAAGTTTGAAACAAAATAGAAGCCAAAATCCTCCTAGCCTTCTGAGAAATAACCCAGCCAGCAAAGCCAAGTGGGTCCTATATAGTGTAAAAGTGACAGAACATGTGAGTCCCGATTGGGTTTATCCGCAGTTTCCATGGTGACCCCACCTGCGTTTGCCAAAGTTGGATTAAGTGGACACTCAGTGGATAGGCTCGCTATGCTAGCCAGCCGCCCGGTGGACAGCGGAGCTCGCTAGCTCACTACAGCAAAGCTCGCTAGCTTGGAGCTTGCTAGTTCACTGCAAAGTCGCTCGCTAATGCGATACAGCAGAGTTTGCTAATTCACTACAGATGAGATTGCTAGCATGCTACAGCAGAGATCACTAGCTCGATACAGGGGAGGTTGTTAGCTTCACACAACAGTGCTCGCTAGCTAGATACAGCGGGGCTCACTTGCTCGCTACAGATGTAGTCCCTAGCATGCTACAGCAGGGCTTGCTAGCTCGCTACAGAGGAGGTCACCAGCTCGCCACAGAGGAGCTGGCTAGCATGCTAAGGTGGAGCTCGCTATCTCACCTCAACAGAGCTCGCTAGCTCTCTACAGAGAAGCTATGACGTCACAGATTTTCCGAAGTGAAAACCTCATAAGATGAAGATTACTAATCTATCTGTTGTGTTCTGAGGATTAAAACGTGGATAGACTTGGATAAGCACACTAACATTTGTGCACCAAGTAACCAGTAATGTTAAAACCTACATGTTGATGACGTTTGGCTCTAACATGGCAGGGTCCTTACAGCGAAAAAATCCTGACTGGATTCACTTCATTTCGTTAGAGCCTGAAGTAAACCATTTTTTATTGGTGATATCACACCAGTTTTTATATATCGTCAATGGCGCCAACCTGTAACCACCAAGAGATCGGTTAGACAGGCAAGACTGGAACTCAGAGGCCGACTTCTCTTCCTCTGCACCACAGACAGCCTTTTTCAGCTCCTCCCACTTATGTTCAATAGGATTTTGATCAGGTTCAATAGAAGCCCACATCAGAACACTTCAATGTTTTGCTCTAAGCAATTCTTCTTTGTGTTATAAATACTTTCCTGTCGGAAGTAGTTTCTCCCCTGACCTCGAACTTAAACTAAGATTTCTGACTCTGCTCAAAAATGTCTTTCTAGTTTTGAGGTTTTGACACATTGTGCCAGATGCAGCCAAGCAGTACCCTGTATCTGTTGCTTCATATTTCACAGTAGGGATGGTCTTCTTTTCTTGATCCACCTTATTATTGCATCTGTGTAGATCAAAGGAGATTCTCCCACAAGCTTTGTGGCCTACCTGTTTGCAGACCTCCTTGATCTCTTTTGGTCTCTCGCTTTAAAGGAAACAGGCAGATAGTGTGACCTAATGTTCACCTTTAATATCTTCAGAGGTTGCTCGGGGCTCTTTATGGTATACGGAACAGTTTAGAATGGTCCAGACAATTCAGGTGAGCGTTTCCACTCAAAGTTGGACCGTCACGGTGCATGCAGGGAAGAGATCCATTGTCATAGTAGTGCTAAGATAAGCAAATTAGTAGCCTAATCACTTATTATTACATTCATGTTTATTTCTTGATCTCTTGTTATGCCGGTTTTGCATTTCCTTTGCTTCCCCTAGTGGCGGAATTGTGCATTGCGTCAATTTCGCTACAGGAACATGGTAAAAACTTATGTTTGGATCGGTCGAGCGCTTTGCTAACTCACTTGAAGACTGATCGTAGCTCTTCTTCCGGCAAAGTCATGATTTTTCTTCTCGGCTGCACTGCAAAAAAAAGAAAAGGAAAGAAAATTAGCATTCCATTTCTGAGACTTTTGCCTCAGGGGTAGCAAAAGCTGAAAAATATGTGAGTATAGTCAGACATACAGAGATTCCTTCCTTTATAGCCAAGTGAAAAATGACATCCCATATGGTGCCAGCATTGACAAATACCTCAGCTTTATCCCCCTCTTCTTCCCCTCCTCCACACTTCCCCTCTTTAATCTCCTGACTTCCCTTGTCTGATTCCCTATCTGGCTACACTTTTTAAATTCCCCTCTTCCGTTCTCGGCCCCACAAACTCTTCCCTGTCCTGTGTTTTGGCTGCTGCTTTTTTACCAAATGCTGCGAGCTGGAGGAGGAAGAAGAAGAAGAAGAAGCGGCACACTGAGACAGACACACACCTCTGTTTCCAAGCTCCCACATTCCCACCATCCTTAATTACCTTATGCAAATAAGATCAGTGAATAAACCATCTCCTCCTGCCGGGCGACATCAAATAAGGTGCCAAAAACACAAATTTGGGGGTTCATTTAAGTAGAACAGAGGAGCAAGCATATCTAAGCATGGCACTTTCAATCATGTGTGTCTAATAATTTATTCCCCATGGGGTGGAAATCACAGGAGCTCACAAATCTTTATACATCTACCCATCATTTCTCGACTTGCAGCAAAAAAGCTGTATGCTAAGAGTGCCTGATTTAACTCAGTTGTGGCACTCTCCAGAAAAAATTACAGGAAGGTTGTTCGGCTCTTTCGTCTTTTTTTTTCCTCCAACTGTTGAAAATTGCTGCAATTTTTCTTCTTTTGAAAATAGCCTCTTTTAGTGTGTCATGCAAAGACTTCTGTAGAAACCACGCAGCATAATGCGTTTTAGGCCGTCTTAGGTGTCACTTTGTTTTAAGTTTGTCTTTAAAGAGCACTTTAACTCTCGGTGGCTTTTGCAGTTTTTTAGCCCCCTGTGGTTCTCCGATTAATGCGTCTAAGGAAACATTTTTTTAGTGAGTTTAGGAGAACGGAAGCATTTGAGCATTTGAGTTGTAATTGTGTGAATCCTTAGTAAGTATTCACACAATACTGACTCTCCTGCTGCTTATTGTATATTTTTTGGCACGTAAAGACTCAATCAGACTCTCAGCGACTTCAGCAGTCTTGGTATCAACATATCCATCTTGTTAAGGACATTACTGCTTGCATTTTTGGTATTCATAAACTTTATAGTTTTTGAAATATTGAGCAAAATATAGGAAATTTTAAAATTTTAAGTAGATTAGCAACAAACCTTTAAATGTTTTCATAAGATTTTTTAAGTTTTTAATGCAAAAAATCTATAGTTTAGCAACATGCTAATTTTTTTGGCTAACTTGCCCTAATTTCTCATAACACACACTTTGATGGGCATTATCCTGCTTATACCATTAAATCAATACTTGTAGTACTTTATTCTTGTTATTTGTTCAGTTTAGATCGTTTTTTTCACAAAAAACAGATTATTTGATACGTGATGTGGTTTGTTGTCACGGTAACATGGCAACACAGCACTAAGCCGACACTTTTTTTAAGTTTAGCCTTTAGTGAGCAGCTAGAACACAAACAACTAAAGTCTCAATGTTTTTTTTTGTTTTTTTTAAGGGAGTTTCGGTGGACTCCACTCTTTTGACCTGCTCAAAAAACAGAAACTCCCTCTTGTGGTGAGACAGAAGAATACACCATTCACCAGAGTGATGTCTTATGAGTAAAATAACTAATAAAAAAAAAATAATAAAAATACTGAAAATATGCCTAATATGATGGGGTGGGGGGTTACTAATTTGTTTCTTTGTACTCCTTTACCTTGCAAAAGAAAAGCCATATAAATGCTGATCTTCACGATAACTTAAATAAAGATCAGATGATGAGGAAAAAGGACGTTTAAAGAAGCCCGCGCAGTGATATAGAACATTTGGGCTGTGTGACCGGAACTTCTTTTTTAGCTGTGCATTATCCCCGTGGTTAACACTTTTTTAATCCACACCCAGCAGCCAATCAGAATCGAGTGTTCACCCGGACCGTGGTATAATCATAATTAAGAGACCACCGGGAACTCTTTTAAAGTTGGTCAAAAGATGGTTGGGGTGGGAGTTGGCTTGAAATCAGAGTCTCTGTTTGAAGAATATAAAGGTTTACTTTTTTCCCCCATCCAAGGCTGACCCAAAGAAGCTGATTCAATCCGTCACTCAGCACGTGTCTTCGTATTCCGATTGGCCGGAGGAGCTGCAGAAACTCATCAACCAGCTCCACGTGTACAACGAGCGCCTGACGGACTTCACCCAGGCGCAGGTCTTACAGGGTTTGGGCAGAGGAGTGGACGTCCAGCGCTTCAGCTGCGACTCTGATTACAAGAAAGCAACAATTCTGGGCCTCACAGAGTAAGAACTCAGGGGAAGAAATACATTCTGTTTCATATTCTAAGTATTATACCCTCAAGCACGTCTGCTGACGACGGGATGTTCTTGTTCTGAGTCTTTCTTTGGTTTTTGCTCAGGACTCTGGATGACAGCGTGTACAGAATCGCTCTGTCTCTGGCAAAGCGTTACAGCATTTCTCTGTGGGAGGTCTACATGACTCACCTGGAGTTTCTCTTCACAGATAGCAGGTAATACACACTTTACTGTCAGTCTGGCTTCTCTGATTTTTTTCACTTGTCTTTAAACTTTTTATCCCTTTTATAACCTCATTTAATCAAAAGTTGTTTGTGCAAATCCTTCCTTCATTTAAGATTCTGAAATAAAAATAATATAATACAAACTTTCTCTTGTGAGGAACTTTAAAAAAAAGAATATTTAAATACCCCAGAGAGTATTTGCATGTTTTGAATGTTTGTGTTTCAGAGACTCAAAGCGTGTCTTTGACAATTTCCATAATTTATTTGCTCTCTGACTTCATAAACTAGTGTATCTGACTAGCTCTGCACCTTTCCTTGTTTTAATGAAATCCCTTTTCAGGGTTGTGTGTGTTTTGCAGGCGCTAACGCATTCATCTATGATAAATATACCCTGTCGAATTCTGATATAAGGAAATGCTTTATGGACTCCACTTAACGATAAATTACTGCCGTCTTCAAACCCTCTCACTTCTTTTGTGTGTGTGTGTTTACGCCAAAATCTCAAGATCAAGACAAATGTGTGAAGGATATTCATCCTATAATCTTGACGAGGAGCTCCTGCAATATGCGTATTGATTTAACGGTTGAACGGAAGCAGGAAATGATAGAAATAAAGCAGAAGGGGAATTTAAAAGGAAGAGCAGAGGTGCAATATGGAATTTTGACTTTTATTGATCCCTGCAGGGAAATAAATTCTTTGCATTTCCGTTAGGCGACTTGTTTAGTGGCCAGTTAAAGCTCAATGCCGAGTCCTGCTCAGGGGTCAGATTTGGGTTCTTGCATAGCGATAGTTCATTCGTTTTGTGTCATAATGTAATTTGGTAAAAAGTTAGTGGCTACCACCGTCTCCACACAGCCTCTCAGCATACATTTTTTTAGCATATTTTACAGTGCAGTTTAAGTGCAGCGTTTCTGACATGGTAATAGTCGACCCTGAAAGCTATCAGCTCCAAAGATCTGGTGATGGATTGTTGCATGCTTTGAAAAGCCAACTTTATACCCCCAAGGAATAACACCTTTATTGGATTGTGCCATTTTTGGGCTCTTGACTTGCTACATATCTGGCAGCCCACTTTCAGCACCGCAGACAGCTCCAATTTGTTCTGCTCTGATATATTGATGTTGTACTTCCTAGAGCTGTCCGTGGTGCTGAAACGGCGGGACCTTAGATCCACGAAGAAGTTGCTCTGTCTGGTACATGACTCCGCACAGTGGAAAATCTGTTTATAATACTGGAATACCTATTATTTTTGAACAATCAATGAGGAAACGGCATGTTTAGCTCCAAAGAAAATGCGGTCTTCTTTTCTGCTGCCAGGCTTTTCTCCTGTTAGCGCTACTGTCACTGCCGCTTAACCTGTTGGAAGCCAGCAAGCTGTGTAAACACATTCATGACAACAGAGCTGTGACAGATTAGAAGTGTGTGTTTGTTTTTCCAGCTGGAGAGTCTTCCCTTGCTGTCTGGAAAATGCCTTTTATTCTTTTCTCTTTAGTTTACCCATCAACTTACAGAAAGCTTACCCAGTTATTTGACTTCTAAGTTAGTTAAAGATTTAAAAGCCTGATTGTTTGAATGCTTAGTCATCACAATCTTGCTTTCAGAACGTTCAGGACATTACTGGTTGTATTTTTAGTATTCATAAACTTTATAGTTTTTGAAATATTGAGCAAAATATGCCCCATAGAAAATTACTAAGAAAGTCTTCAATTTTTTATATATATATTTTAAGTAGATTAGCAACAAGCCTTTAAACATATTAATGGGCTATGTTTTAATCTTTTACAGTAATTTAAAAAAAACCCTGAAATGTACCTAATATTTTAGCAACATGCGAAAGTTTTTTTGTAAACCTGAAATGTACCTAATATTTTAGCAACATGCTAAAGTTTTTTTATCTACTGTTTTTTAGGTTAATTTAGAGTTTAGCTTCTATCTTAGCAACATGCTAACGTTTATTTACTATTTTAGTTTACTGGAGAATTTTAGGCTAATTTGGAGTTTAGCTTCAATCTTAGCAACATGCTAACGTTTTGGCTGATTTGCTATCTACTGGTTTCTTAAGGTTAATTTAGAGTTTAGCTTCTATCTTAGCAACATGCTAACGTTTATTTACCATTTTAGTTTACTGAGGAATTATAGGCTAATTTGGAGTTTAGCTTAGTATTCAAGCAACAATGTCCAAGCACCATTTCCAGCGAAAAGCTCCAGCATCTTCAGCAACTTTTAGCACAAAAAACATTCACACTAGCATTACTGCAGGTATGCAACTTTTCTAGTTTATGTTGGTATCCAAAAAGCCAAAAAAAACATTGAAAATCATAATGGCAGAGTGGCTTCATCTGCTAATAGCTTTTTAAATCTATGGAGAACCATCCAGAATTTTTAGAAAAACTGTTTAAATACGTTTATTGGGAAATATTGAAGTAAATTCAAGGTTGGAGTAAAAGAATGCATCCACATGAATATTATATCAAGTACTTTTTAGGTAATGCTTAGACTTCACATTCAACTCATGCACGCCCTTTTATTACCTTTTTTACTAGAATGAGACCATAATTCAGAAAATGAACATCCTGCTGCATTGTATAATTAATGAAACTACTGATCGGGTCCATCAACTTGTTACCAAAGCCTCAGTTGGAGTCACAATAAAATGAGGCTGACATTTTTCATAAACCTCTATATAGCAGAGTGGATGTGATCAAATGGTAGCATCTTTTAACATATACATGTTTTAGTGTTGCATTTCTTTTAAATGTAAAATCCATTGACTGTACATGAGAATTGGACTGAGCGAGTTTGATGTCACTCAGAAAATGACTTGTTTCTGACTCCAATGAAATGAAGTCCGTTGCCATTTTTTGGGGATTCGGGTTTTGCCATGAAGCCAGCGATGTTGGTAATCATTCCAAGTCTGTCAGAGTCATTGTTTCTATTCTGGTTTGAAGTCCACCCCCCTATATCTCTTAAAGGGAGTTTGGGAGAATGTGTCAAACCTTTAACATGGTGGCTAGCAAGTACCGTCTACTTTTATAACTTGTCCTAAAGAAAAAATATCTTTAAAAAAAACAGAATTAAGAAGTAGTACTGAGTAATAGCGTTTTATTTCTCTATGGGATTTTGGGTTCTTGGAGCCAGCAGGTACTTCCTGTTTGGAACGCAAAGGGGGAGAGGTTACTCAGTCCAGTTCTCACTTATAGTCAACGGTAAACTCACAGAAAGAGCTATAAAGAATGTTGAGGCATGTAATGACTGTATGGCTTTGCAGTCTGCTTTTCTCTTTTTTGTGTTTGCATTAATGTTTTAGTGGGTGTGTTTTTTGCGCTCAGAAAAATTAATAATATTTGTGATTATTAAAGTGTGACATTGTTGTTTTTCTTGTTGACATCTTTTTTTTTTAATCTCCCCACAGCTTTTCTGTCGCACAAACCTTCCTTCTCCTTCTCAATATTTCTCCCACATTTTTCTTTCTCTTTCATCCAACAAAATATATAATGAATAAAGTTTCGTCTCAAACACAAAAGGGTTTACAAGTACACAGCAAAAGGCTTTTCTTCTTCTATCTGAAGAAACTGCCACTGATAATGATGGGATGTAAAGTGTTAGAGAGCAGAGATGTGTTTACTGGCCAGGACTTACAAAGTCTAAAGAATACATCTGAAAAAAGTTACTAATTAATCCATGGTGGATTTGTGACAGAAACTAAATTTAATAAAGGACTAAAAAATATTTTTTACCAGCCTGCAGGTGAATAATATGTACTGTTTTTTCCCCCTGTGGTCTTTGCAAAGTTTGACGGAAAAATTATTGGAGTGTTTCTTTTTTCTTTGCTATTTGGGGGGAATCCAGTTTTACTCTGAAACACAGAAGTTAAAATGTATTGCAGCACTGCAGGTAGTTGATCAATGCCAGTCTAATTCTGATATTCATTGCAAATAGTGGAAAGCTTTAATGCTTGGAAATAAAACAAACAATCCAATAACTATAAAACAAACACTTTATAAGACCTATATTCATATATCGGAATAGATTCATGAAATAAAGAGCCTGGAGAAAGTTTCACAAGATTTGCACTGCTTTGACATTTTAGATTAGGCCTCTTCCAGCTGTAGGTGGTGGACACGCACTAAATCCACATTACACCTGCGTTTATTGCGTTCTTGAACATGCATTGAATGCCCCGTATGTCTGTAGCTTTAACATTAGAGCACGTGTCAAAGTCAAGGTCCGCGGGCCAGATCCGGCCCTCCAGGTAATTCTATCCAGCCCTCCAGATCATTTTATTTTATTGTTATTAATGCCCCGATTTTATCTTGCGCTTATTTCTTCCTTTTATAATTTTGACAAAATATTATTTATGGAGGGTAAAATATTGAAAGTTCTTAAAGGTTTAAATTGATTTATTCTGAAATAATATTCTGCCTTTTTATTATAATTATGTCAAAAAGTTACAGTTTTAAAGTTTTAAAAATTGTCATTCTGATAGCTTTTCGGATTATTTTAGCATTTACTAAGATTTTTTTTTGGTTATTTTGGAGTTTAGCTAATATTTCAGGTACATTCTAGCTGTTTTGGCTAATCTAGATTTTTTGTTAGTTTTTTTAGGCTGTTGTGGAGTTTGATTGACATGTACATGTTCGCTGTTTTGGCTAATTAAAGTTTTTTTTTCTGTCTTAGGCTATTTTGAAGTTTAACTATTTTTTTCAGCTACATTCTAGCTGTTTTTTTTATTTTTTATTTATTTATTTTTTTTAAGTTTTTTAGGCTAATTTTGCATTTAGCTAATATTTTAGCTGGCTATCAGCTTCAGCATTTTTAGCTATCAATTTCAGCATCTTCAGCTATCAGCACCAGCGTCTTCAGCAGCCAAATTCGGCTTACAGCATTCACACTAGCATTATCGCAGGTAATGCTATATATCTAGTTCATAATTATGTTAAAAATGTATGGTTTTTAAATTTTTAAAAATTAGTTTTAGAGTGTTCAATAAATGTTTATCCGACCTAAGGTGAATTTTGGATTTTGACCCCTTGTGCCACTGAGTTTGACTCTAATGCATTAGAGTGTCTGTATGTTTTAGTAAACCCTGAACGGGCTCTGGTTACCATGGTTACAAGATGCAACCTTAAAGCGTTGTATTCTAGACAGCAATACACTCTGGAGCTCTTGATCAAGGATCGTCAAATTTCTTTGTCCTGCAAAATCTGTGAACATTACTCAACATCTGTGAACATCACAAAATTGTAATAATTCTAATAATAGCATATAATAATAGCAAAATAAACAAAACCATATGATAATTATCCTCACCTTTCTACATTGCTGTCATAGCACTAGATACATGGAAACTGACGCCATAGGGTCTGCTGAATGCCCGATTTTTATTTGCTAAACTCTTAAGTTCTTAAGATGATAAAGAAACAAATTTTGCCAATTGTTCTAGTGTGTGCAGCATTTCATTTACCCTCTGTAGTGTACCTGAAAAGCCCCAGGGGTACAAATATCTGTAGTTGGCAATCATTTGCTTCAACTAATCATAATTTGATGCCACTTAAAAAGAAAATGATCTCCGCTTCTTATTCGATTTGTTTCTTCTTCTTTCTGAATTGTGTGTTTTAGCAACTTTTGTGTTGTGCTAATCGTAGCGAATTGTGCTAATTTGTACAAAAAAGCAGCCCTTTTGTTCTTCAAAGGCAAAAACTGCTGTTTGCAAAGTCTCTTTTGCACAAACAACCTCCTGCTGGAGAGCAAGTGGTAAACAAATTAGCAGCACATACAAGCATAAATGAAATGCCGCCTGCATAAACCATAAAAACAATGATGTGCTGAATAATCAGGCTAAAGCTTTCTTACAGTTTAGTCACGGTTGTCTAGTGCGTCTTTAAGTTAAAATGCCTCGGAATTTAAAAATGTTGTTGAGCTGGTTTTGTTTGTTGATCCATGCATCACATAAAAACACACTAATTTAGAAAAAGGAGGAACTGAAGGATGAGAAGAAACTGCACAGATTTCAGAATTGATCAAAACCGCTTCCCTCTCTGTCTAGCTTTTAAACATAAAAAGGAAGATATTATTCTAATGACAAGCTTCTGATATTGCATCGGCATACAACAAAGATTGAGTGAGAAATCTATTGCGCCCTCAGAGGGACGCCACCCAGGGAGCAGAAGTGGCTTTGTGCGGCAGGCTGGTAATAAAGCTATCAGGGAGAAATATGCCCACCAAAGAGAGGTGGAAAGCCAAGGAGGGAAAACTCCCAAGTTGAGTAAATAGAAGGATGGTTATCACATGAAGGAAAAGAGGGAGAGACGGAAAATGACAAAGCGGGGCTTGGAGTTAAACCGGAAACCATCTTGGTTATTAGTATTTCTGCTCAGAAGCTGGTAGAGTATCCAAAAATTGTATTCAAGTAGGAGTAGTTTCACTTTAAAATACAATAAATATAAGTGCAAGTAGAAAAATATCCTCTAAACTTTTACTTGCACAAGAATAAAAAGCACAACTGGTTAAAAAAAACTGCAAAAGTACTAAGAAGAAGTTTAAACATACTTGATGAAGGTATTTTTAATTTCATATAAAATGTAAATAATATCATTTTTAGAAATTGGGATAAAAAACAGAATTACTTTTTGTGTAACAGTTTGTTTGGATATACTTTTTTATGGCTTTCTAAATTACATTTCTGATCCACAATAATTTAATCCAATTTGCCGATATTTTTAAAATGCGTTTGGTGAAGATAAATGATCAGTAACCACTTTTTAAACTTTATTTGAAGCTAATCAGTGAGATTTACTGTTGGAGATCTTTATGCTGTCCAATTCTGACAGTTACTTTTTATACATTTATCTGCAATTACAGTTATGCTCATAAATGTACGTACCCTGGAAGAAATGATGACTTCCTAGTAATTTTTCATAGAATATAAACGATAACATAAAAACTTGGGTGAAGTCATTTATTGTCAAAAAATATCCTTTTTTAATCATAATGACAACTGAAACTTCCCAGATGACCCTGTTCAAAAATGTCCATACGCTGATGACTTTGTTCTGAAAACATGCACACAAGCTGATGCGTCCTGATAGCAGCTAAAGGTAGCCATCCTCACCTGTGACTCATTTACCTGTAATCAATGAAAAAAGTCTTGGAGATTCTGGACAGCAGACCTTTGCATCCTTCATTTATGCTGCAATGACATTTCTGGATTCTAAGTCATGTAAAAAAGCTAAAGAGCTGTCAAAAAATCTATGGGAAAAGGTAACCGAGCTGATCAAAACAGGAAAGAGAATTAAGAAGATACCCAATCTTGTGAAAAGGTTGGTTATAGGTAAAAATACAAATAAAAAAAAGAATCAGATTTGTGTCATGTGTGCCTGCTGTATTGGACCAGCACTCATCCTAATTCTTAAATTTTTCAAACAAGCACATTGTGGTCTCCTGCTGAGCTCATGAAGTACAAGAAAATGTGAATAAATGTAATTTAAAAAGTAATTGGAGAAAAATTAAACTGCACTAAGGCTCTAAATACCCACCAAAATACATTACTAGGGCAACAAGGTTAGCCAATTTATGTCTATATACATTCTTTCCTGTCGGTGCTGACAATACGAATGATAGAAACTAAAAGAAATTCAGGTTTTTATTTAGTTTGCTTTGCTTCTGTTGTTCAGAATAATGTAGCTATGCTATTTCTGTTGAGGTTTTAGTAAAAGCCACCAAGCTTTCCACAATGGAGAGTCTAAGAATAGCCTTGTTCTCCCTGATATTTTCCTTCCTTGCAGACTAAAAGAGTTCAGTTCCCATAAACACTCCTTCAGCCATAGATTGCTCCCTGAATACATGCAGCAAACCATGCTTTGCCTTTGCCAGAATAATCTTTGTACCTGTCCAGGTTTTGCCTTTTATTGTGGCTCTCCACAGTTGTTTCCTTTCTTTCTTGTGCTCTTTGCTTGGATTCTTTTTTTTCCACAGTCAGTCTCAGACTTACTTTTAGTTCTGCTGCTCCACATGCTTGACAAAGCCGCATAGGATCTGCACAACTCGCTGATTAAGTTTACACACAGACATTTTTTCCCACCTTAACACAGCCTTCATTTCTTGTTCTTTGTCTTGTAGTTTTGCTTTGTTTTATGCCAGTAAAGAACACATTTTCAGATGTATGTTTTTCACTGAAACCTAAGAATTTCTGTTTTTTACTAATTTTTTTGAAAAGCTGTATGTTTGGTGATAAGCCCGCATCGCCGTGCTTGTTTTTACGCCGCTGTTTTCAGAAATTACTTTGCAGCAAAACAGTCTCCGGTGCTGCGTTTGTCAGTTGATTTGCTGTTGATGAAATGTAGGCTTTTGTCCGCTTTTCAATTTCTCCTTTTTCCTTATCTTTGTTGGACATGACGGCTGCGCCTGCTTATGTGAACGGCTCGTATTGTAATAATGTTGAGGTTGTTATTGTTGCTCTCGAACAAACGGCTCATTCGGTTACAGGAAATTTCAAGTGCTCACATCTTGTCCACCAATGAATGGGTTTTTATTTTGTAGTAGATAACCGAGAAGGTTTTGGAAAGGCTGAAAACTTTTAATTGACCAAATCGCTTATCTGCTCTTCTCATTTTCAGTCTTTCCACTAAGGAAATTGAAGCCCGCAGCGACTCCCTCAGACTGTTTGAGACCTTGAAAAGTGACCCCGAGGCCTTCCACACCCACATGACCAAATATGTCTTCCCGACGGTGGAAGGAACCGATCTGGGGCGCCTCCTCTACTATTACACCTTGCTGGATGCTGCAGGATGTGAGCCGTATGTCCTCGCCACCATCAAGCCAAACTCCCACGTCAAGCTCCTCAAAAAGCTTCGAGTTGTTGCAAACGGTGAGGTGCACTCCGACTTATTTTATTGCAAGCTAATGACAGGAGATCAAGGTGAAAAACAGCTTCACGTTTTTCTGAGGAGCATCTGGTCGAAAGGGTTCGAGTTTAAAGGCTTAACCTCCATGTGATTGGCAGAAAATCGGCTTACCGCCTTTTATGTCAGCAAAATCAATTCTGGTGTAGAAGGTCTAAACATAATCCAACAGGACATGATTGATGAGTGGCAAACAGCTGCTGACATTTCTTCTGCCCAACAGATGACCTTTGAGTCAGGAACTGTCATCCAAGATCAAAAGGAAAAACCAACAAGACTGTTTGAATAAAAGAGAAACTGATAATATTTTCCTCTGAAAAAGAGATAAAACATGGCATGTTGACATCTCTACTCTTCCAGAGTTACACTTGTCACCTTTCATCTTGTCATTTGATCTTTTTTGTTTTTTTTATCTAACAACTTCAGAAACTTTAAAGAGAAAGAGTTCAAACAAGCAAAACAACAACAAAAAAAGGACACTTTGTCCCGTTTGGAGTCTGGAGTTTGGAGCGAAGTGCTTTTCATTAATGGCCTGAAAGAACAGGTTGACCGGCACGTCACCGGTTCACTTCTGCCGCTCGGGCGCTCAAACTTTGTTTCTGCCCGCGCAAAGATGCAGCCACTTCTCGCTGAAGTTCAGTAAAGGTCAGCCAAGTGTCATCTGTGTTTTCACGCCTCGCTTCCTCCTTCTGCTCCTGTTAACACCACAGCTTTTACCAGTGACACATGTCTCTGTTGAACACACACACGCGTCATATGCACACATCTCTGAGCGATTTGCTTCAACACTCCAAATGTTAATAAGGCGAGCGTCATGCTGTCACTGTCTGCTCCATTGTTCTTTGCTCCGTACGAGGGGGCTCGAAAAAACAAACGGGCTGAATGCTCACAAACTGTGAGCTCCGAAAGCATGCTGACATTCAGACTAATTGGCTGAATTAGATCCTATAAAGAGAGATGCTGGATGTTTTATGAATTTACACAAATACTTGTTTGATTGGAGATCATTAAACTGAATATACTGAATTCACCAGAAATTTTAATCGTTTTTTTTCTTAAATTCTTGCTCAATTTTTGGATTTCCATAAAAGTAAAAAAAAAATGTCAGATCACATCTTTACAGCAAAGTCATAAGCAAAATCCGAATTCTTCCCTTCTCCTTCATTTGTAGCCCTTATGAAAAAATAGGGTCTCATAGGTTGTTCGAATTCCCTCCCTAACCCCTAACTACTAAAAAATGATATGCCCTGGATTTTAAAAGCAGTTTGGACACAATGTTCACTACTTTTCTTTAGTTTTTCTAAACTCCGGACAGATTTCACGAAGTGAAAATCGAATCAACATTTCTCAATGTTTATTTATGACTCCACTGTGTTCTGATGGTGAAAATGTGGATGATTTATTTAAAAATTACATTTAAGCACGTTTTTTTTTTGTTGGAAATTGTTCAACCGCAATGCATTGTGGTCTATATTCGCTAATCAAGAGAGCATTGATGCAGGCTAGTTTTTCGCAAAGACTTATGGGAAATTTGTAGTGCACTCGGTTTTGGAATTAGTAGATTCAGACAGCACTAGACAATGGCAAACACACTGTATAGTGAGGAATTCGGACCCAGCTATCAATTGGACAACACTTTCGTTCAATGATGTCACCAATAATCACCAGTCCGCTAGCTTTAGCGCAGAGCGTCCAGCACTCAATTATACATAACAGTTTTATAACTTTAAAAAGGTCATGCTACAACAAAAAATCATTACTTACATTTAATGTAAACTTCTGTGGTTCAGAGCGTCAAATTAGAGGTGAATTCGTGGTCATAGTGCAGATTATATTAAGTTTAAGGAGGACTATAAAAAAAATGATGGCATCCATGTTGTAAGTTTAGTGTTGTAGTATAGTAAAATACTATTTTTGAAGGATGATTTGAATGTTTTCAAGTGTACTTTTTGTTATAATATGAGCTGGATTGCTTTTTGCTTTGACTGCTTAGTACTTTCCAGTCGTTAAATTGCTGCTTTACTGCAATCCCACCCACAAATTGGTGTCTTTTTTTTCTATACAGTTCGTACTCGGAACACCATGTTTCTATATTCACAGGATCACAGTTACATAAGTAGTGTCTGCTTGCACTTGTATGAAAACGTCATTTGAATCATTTGAAGTGTTAGACCGAAATATCTCTTTTTTCCTTTGAATAAAAACATAAAATGTAGAAGATACACGGTTGAAATGTTCGCCTTTGCTCCAAAAGTTTCCACGCTTGTATTTCTCTCTCACCCTTCCACACACACATGCAGTGTTAAAATGTAACCCACATATTCACACTCTCTGCGATAAAATTGACACACAAGCTGTTGCGGTGTCTCCATGGCTGCTAACTTTTGGCCAAGATAATCCAACTCTGACAGAGGCGCGGTTACAGAACAGACGGGTGCAAAGGCACACACCGGGATGTACTTCCAGAGGCGTTCAGACGGTTTGGAGACAGGTGGTGCATGTTCAGCGTTCATCACAGTTCCAGACAGTACCAGGTGACTGTCTGAGCGGGTTCTCCTGAGGAAAGAGATGAGAAACGCCGAAGCAGAGGAATCGACGGGGCACAGGGAATGAGAGTACATGTGTAAGTGCATGTAACTCTTATCTGTGGTTTAACTGTCTGTCTGAAAGTGTTGCGTGCGCTCGGAATAGAGAGTTTTATGTGTGTGAAGGGATCCCGAACATCGCTGAGAGAGCCCTCCCCACAGGCAGACTTGCATTAAATATTTAAAGCCCAGACAGGCCGTGGTGTTGCCACGGCAATGTGTCTGTCTGGTAGCACAGAGAGCATGTCACTGGCTCTCATGCACACAAACACACGATTAAGAAGTCCTGCAGGAGAGAAGACAGTGCACACTAATAGGTTGTCGACCGAACTTTGCACGCTCGCTCAGACCCACAGCCTTGCGTTCTGACAGGTCACATATGGACTTTATTCTAAGTGATTCTCTGGTTTATAATGGATTATTGATCATCTTCTGCATATCAGATCAATGAGCCACATGGTTTGTTCATGTCATATGTAAATGTACAAGAGTAGCATGTAGGGATGGAACAATTCAGTCAAGCCACAATGCGATTCACAGTTTTAAACTCACGATTTTTGATTTTTCTCGATTTTTTTTTTTTTTTTTTTTCTGAACACAATGAATTAAAGGTATTTAAGGCCAAATACATTTTCTTTTTGCCCCTTACATCAAACTGTCAGTTTTCTTACTAACATAAAGGATTCAGTACAAATAAACATTTATACATGATACTAAAATGATCACAATTCCTTTCATACTCTGTTCATGTTTTGTTCCATGTGACGTACCGCTCCACGCCCGCTTAGCACTACCCCCCCTCCAGCTGTTGCGCGCGCACGCCCTCAGCGCAAATGACCGTTAATAAAAAAGAGCACGGTCGTGAAGCTGTGTCATCACCCATGACTGTTGTCACGGTAGATGGGTCAAAGTTGCGGTGAAAATGTAAAGTTGCAGGGTGAGGAACACATTTCAGGCTTGCTTGAATTTGCGTTAATAGTTGTGCATCCCGAAATCATGCAGGGACTGACTTATGTGTAACTTTTAAATCCAAAGGAGCTGCGGGAATTTCCTAGGAGAAAAGTGCAGCTGAACAGCACGCAGACAACCCACTATGCCCACACACACAAGCGTGCACACACTCACTGCGGGCCTGCATGAAGAAATGACATCTGCTCTGCATTTTTCTGAATTTAGGCACAGGCCATGACAGACCAATTTTTTTAATTTTCTGCATCGATGAATATGTTGATGAGGTTTATTTTTTGACCGATTCATGAAGAATCGTTACATCCTTCCTTGTCATTACTGGCATGTCCAAAGTTCGTGGGGTAAAAGCAGCTCCTTTTAAAAAATCAATAACATGTAGCCCCTGACTTTTTCTAAAAACTGTACGTACAATTTCTTTATTGATAAATATGTTACATTGTCATCCAACCCTTGTGTGACACTTTATAGCTAATTTTTAAAATATCAACTGAAATATGAAACAACTGTGTCTGTCAAATAGGCTAAGAGAATGTGTCTGTTTGCAAGAAATTAAATATCGAGAGCGACTATCGGACAAGACATGCTATCTACAACAAGCTAACTGGGTGTGGAAAAATTGACAGTAATTTTGTAGATTTTTTAGAATTTATTTACTTAAAAGCAATTAATAAAAAATGATTAAAAAAGGACGAAACACATGGTTTTAAAAAAGCTAGAATTTTCCAAGAGGCTGGACTTATCTGTGGTCCTCTGGTCACGATGACACTAAAAGCAGTAAAAACACTAAGAACTGTAAAAATGTACAAATTACATATATGTTAAAAGCTAATAAAATAAGGAGTAAAATAAGGAGATAAGCTGTACAATAAAATGCAATAAATACATTACAAATTTACAAAGAACAATGTGAAAAAATGAAAAGTTGAAATAAAATGTTTGTGAATAACTATTATCATGTTATATTATACAACAAAATTGAGTGCAGTCTCCTTTTGTTGGATTTGTAAATTAATTCATTAGTTTATTAAATGACTAGAATTTTAAAAAAAGCATACAAAATGAATAAATTTAAATACACACACCCATATAATCATACAAAGAAGTGAAAACATTGCATTAAAAAGCCACTCAATTTCTAGCAGCGTTTAAAAATGTGATGGGTCTGGGATAAACACTGATTTTTAATTGACTTGTCCTTGATATATTTGTTTTGTATCTTCTGCCTGAAGGCAGAAGTGTAAACAGAGAATGTCTGGGGTGGGATTAATCCTGTGAAATGTTTTCAGCTTTCCTGAGGCACTAGGAATTGTACAGTTCTTCTAGAGGTGGGAAAGGGCGACCAACGATCTTCTGGGCTGTGGAGATGACCCTCTGCACACCTCATGAAATAGTTCATTTGCACGTAATGTTATTGAATGGTTCAAGGAATGTTGGGCTTAATGGTTTTCACTTCACCAAATCTCTGCAAAAAAAATTTGGACGCTCCTGGTTCACCGTATGAAAATTCTGGAAATGAAAATTCGTAGCCATGTGTTCATCATGTTTATTTCTTCATCGCCTGCAGGTGTGAACTACCGAAAGCTGACTGATGAATCCTCTGACCCGTTGGCAACTCTGCAGCCCGTTCTGTCCAGCCAGAACGTGCTGTCCATCTCCAAACTCGTCAATCGGCTGCCTTTGCCGGGAGGCGGAGGGGCCACCGTTTCCCCCAGTGCAGTTCATGCAACATGGCTGCAGAAGCTGTTTTGGAAAGGAGACTCCCAGCTGCTCAAGAGACCCCCACAGAGCGACTCGGACTACCTGCATGCATACGACACGTGCGCAAAATACCTAGACCGGATGGTTCCTGCTGATGCCGTCGGCTTCCTGGACAGCATCACATTTTCTCCTGACGCAGTCGAAAAGGTTAGCGGGGGAACACGACATGAACTGCTGCACGGTAGGCCGAGGTAGAAACATTAGGATGTGAAAGAGGCTATTTGTTGCTTCTGTTGTAGTCTGAGGCTGGAGCAGGAGGGAGGTGAGCACAATTTGGTAACATTCATACAGTCTTGAAAGTGCCAAGCAGCCACCCAGACAGGATTCATGCTGCACATGAGAAAGGATGGTGTGGATTTTCCCTCACTACATCAAAATGTCACACTCCCCACTCTGTTCTCTGTTGTGTAGCTGCTGCTCCGAATCAATTTTTTTTCAGGAAGTCAAAAAGCTCCCTCCTAATTTTAGATATTCTGCTCACATCTAAACTCCAGGGCCTCCAAACACACATCATGACATATAAGGGAAATTATGAAATTTCCCTTGAAATGTCAGCCATATAATTACAACACTGTGAATAATTGTCCGCCAGTAGATTAAAGTGTCTTATCAATAGTAGCCCACTGTTCTTTTTTTTTTTTTTCCTCTCATAGTGGCACCCTGCCAACACCCTTCCCAGATCTTTCCTTTTCTTTTTCCATTTTGGCTTTATGGCTCCTCTTTTTCCCTGTGACTCTCAGAGGCTCGATTGATCCCTCTCTGCTTCAGACCCAATTAAACTCCAATTCCCAACAGGCACTGTTTCCCTCTGTGCCTTTAACATGCAGATTACCCTCATCGTCCTCTATTATTTCCTTCTTTTTTTCCCATTTTTTAACCGTCAGTAGAGGAGTCTTGTCCTGCTGGACCTTACCTGCTGTCACACTTTTCTTAAAATGTAATTTAATGGGAAACTACAGATGTGCTGTTTGTTGTTCATGCTGCAAAATAGATGCAATTGACTTTTAGCAAGTTGTCAGGATAACCCGAGCTCTATGCAGCCATTTATTTTTAAAACCCAAATAAAACATTTTGAAAAAACTGTTGGTGTTTAGCCAAAAAAATAGTAAAATGTCCGAAACTTTTTGCTTTTCTAAAATAAACTTAATTATTTTCAGCTGTTTTTTTTTTTAGGTTTCAAAACTAAAAATGTAAATTTCAAAACTTTTTTTTTTGTTTTAAATCTTTTTTTTTTTTTACTTTCAACTCTTTTTTTTTTCGTTTTCGAATCTGAAAATTTCAGTTTCAAAACTTTTGGCCCTGTTGGGGTGCGTTGGGGCGGGGCTAACACGAAGAACCAATCAAAACCAATGAGGGTCCATCCCGGTGCATTCACTGACTCCTAGAACTGTTATAATTACAGTCAGAAAATGGTTTTTGTGCGGGTGTAAAAAGCAGTTTTATCCTGTACAAATCGCGCCTCCAAGACGCCATTCTAGCCCCTTCAGAGTTAAAAGTTAAAAAAAATCATTTTTGAGTTTTGAAACCTAAAAAACAGAACATTTGAAGCTGAAAATAGTTAAGTTTATTTCAGAATAGCAAAAAGTTTTTTACATTTTGCATTTTTTTAATCAAACACCAACATTTTTTTCAAAATGTTTTATTTGGGTTTCAAATATTTATGGCCTCACAGTAGCTCCATAGAGCTCTGCTATCATCCTGTCCTGGTGGAGTTGTTGCTGAATATGAATCTATAAATCTTGACAGTTGGGATTTGGTTAAGAAAACACACTGCAGATACTGTTTCCATGTTTGATTGATTGTGACATTCAGTGTCTTGTTAAATATATGCAAGCTTTTCTTTTTCCTCATTTGGCTCAGTTTGACTCCAATCCATGGCTTAACTGGTTTTCCTCATCACAAGCGCGCCCCTGCCTCCTTTCTCACACTTTCATCGATTCTACCTCCTATCCAGCTGAGCGTCCAGGTGCGACTGGAGATGATAAAGCGAGCCACCAAAGCCCTGCGCCAGCTGAGCGAGAAGAGCAAGAAGAGAGGAGGCGACGGCTGCGGAGAGCAGGAAGGGACGGGCCCAGCAGGGATGACTTTTGATGAGGCGCTAGCGCACCTGCAGCAGTCTCAGGCCCACCTGGACACTCTGAGTCATGAGTTCATTCTGTCTCTCAGAGACAGCCAGCAGGTAGGCCCCATCTGCCACACGCTTAGACTGTTTTGGCTTTTCAACAGGAGAAAAAAGGCTTTTATAAGATCACACCTTAATTACATTTCAAGCAATGCCTCCAACCTAATTTCTTTATTATTTTTTTAATAGTAAAACTTGAAGTGATTTTGTAATAATATGGAGTTAGAAGTGGTTGTCACAGTGAGAATTTAGATGGTTACAAATGAGTAGTGGCAGCTGCAGAATTCAAGAGTGCTTAGAAATTATATAAAACAGATACTTCTGTTTTTGCCACATTATTGGCTTATTAAAAAAACCTAATACTTTGAGCAAAGTACGGCATATTCAAGTTTTTTTTGTTTTTTTATTTTGATGCCTATTAGATTGTACCAATCCTGAAAGGGTTAAAAGAAACCGACTGACTTTATTTACAATTTAATTATTAGTATTTTTTTCTTTCTCTTTTTCCTTAAATTTCTTTTGGATTAAATAATCTAAGTACCAGTATCTCAAAAATATTCATTGGTATATACCGGTAGTTTTTAGTACTAAGGACTGTGATCTTTAAAGTCGTGTTTTAGTGTTTATAACATGTTCTTGCAACATTTTTCTCATGATGAAGAATATATAAACAGAAAATTTAGTTTTTTTTTTATTCAAATCATTGTGAATCAGGAGCAAATTAAAAAATATAGGTTAATTGTGACGTATAAAATATGCTGGACAGCCACACGCTCCCTTCTCCCAGTCCTTAGTAATGTGGAAGGGAAGGGGGGCGGGGTTGCTCCGTTCCAACGATTGCCGTCTTACAGAAACTATGTCGTAGAAAACAACAGGTTTTTGGCAAAAAAAAAAAATCATTCTGTGCAGACCACTTAGAACACTTTGAAAATAGATTAAGAGATGATTGGAGTGGGAGTTTGTTTTGTTTAGCGTGATTGAATAATTTAGACAACAATGAGCATCTATTTGAGATAAATGTTAACATGCTGGACAAACATCTTTAGAAATGAAGTGAAACAGTAAAATAGCAGCTTTGAGTCATCCAGTTTTATGCAGCAAGAAGAATTTGATTAGATAATTATTCAAAAACACCAATTGTCATTTAGATTCTAATAATCCGGAGTGATTCTGACTGATCTGTCTTATAAAAATCATAAACAAGTGTAGCTTTTTTCTTGGTTTGGATGTTTTTCTCAGGTTTTCGTATAAAACCTTGAGGCAACCTCCACTATGAATGAGTATTTTATACCACCGCAGAGATGAAATCCTTCTTTAAAGCATTCTAATAGGTAGTTCAAACCTACAGTAATGCAGAGAAGAGCTGTGTAAAAGGCCTTTAACCATTTAATTCAGCTTTTTCAGAACATCTGTCACATTTTATTGGAAGGCGTTTGAGGTTTTGTGTGTGTATACACACAAGCGTATACATAAATATACACACACCTACAGTACTTGTGTGGGTGTATCTTTTTTGGCCTGTTCTGCTCCGCTGCACCCCTCCAAGCCTCGCTCGGACCAGCCAAGCGTATATTAATGTAAATCTATGGGCTGCTGCCTCAAATGAGCCCTGCCGTACGGACGTGCCGCTCGCACCGACGCTGTATCTCATTAAGCAAAGTCACTCCGACTTGCCCCCACTGTCCTGTGTGTAAACACCGAATGACTGTAGGGCAAGCCGAAGAGGACATAATGGTTTTGGTGAGCCCAGTGTTGCTATGCGACACAGACTTTGACCAAAACTGCTCTGGCCAAGATGATCATATTTAGCCCCGGTTTCATCTGTGTTTAGAGCCTCATGCCTCCCATAATCGACAAAACTACAACCATTACAGAGAAAAGCTTTAGGGTGGAGTCACAGGTGCCGGCTCACCCACTCCATCCTCTCTAATGGACTTTCTGCTCCTCCGTTAGAGAAAAAGTGATTGCATCCTTAGAGCTAGATAAAAAGGACACATAAGGGCAGATAGGTGTAGAAATATAGATAAAAGTAGCTCTGAGGCCCTATTTGACTCTACTGGGGTCATTTATCAGGAGAATGTCACCATTTTCAACCAGAGGTACACTGACCTGCCAATAGAACTGCAAATTGCACATTGTAGACATTGTATGTGATCTTATTGTACAATTTTGGTTTGTAGACAGTGAATTCCAAAACAGAAGAAGAATGGCTAACCAGCTAAAACTTCACCTAATAACACATTTTTGCAGAAATGAAGAAAAAAGTTGTTTTTTTTATGTGGAAATCAATAAATGACACCTAAAACCCCCCATGCAGATTTTTTTATTAAAAAAAAACGTTCCCTGTAGTGTTTTAATGATGATTGTGAAGTTTTTAACCAAAACCCCACAACCTAAATGTCTTAAAAACCCATTTTTCATGCTGATTTGAAGCCTCTGTTTCCATTGAGGGGGCGTGGCTTTTGGAGCTGAGCTGCTCCGCCCCTGAAAATTGATCATTGAAGAGAAAAAATTGCATGTCAGGAATTATACGACACACAAATGTTTATCCTGTTCACCCTGCGACCTAAGACGTGTCTTGGATTTTGGCCCCCTGTGCGATTGAGTTTGACACCCCTGCTTTAGACCATATAGTAACACACAATGTATAGAAAGATCAGCCTAAATATTTGTACAAGCATCATTCCAGGGTGTCGCAATAGTCTGTGAATTGCCTGAAACACAGAGAGAAAAACCCAACTCCCTGTGAAAAAAAACCTGCTCCTCCTCTCTCATCCTCAATGTTATGATGATTGAAGCAGAGAACCCTAAATTAAGAGCTCACTTTTAAAGCAATTGCAATCTCCAGTCATCATGTCCGTTGCATCTAATTGGCACATTACTCAAATTGCTACTTTTTTCATCAGAGAGGCATGTGTGAGTGGAGCTTCTGCACCTGCGTGAACCTCTGAGACCAGAACGGATAGAAAATAAAGCAAAATATTAACCAAACAGACTGCAACACTTATTTTAGAAATTTACACTAATCAAATATCTTTATTTGTATTTTGAATAAAAAAAAAACATAGTATACTGATAATTTGTTCTATATTTTACCAGAAAAAAGACAGCTTCTTCCAAAATATGTGTAAAAATGTATTTAATTTTAGACTTATGGTTAAAAATGTGAATTTCTTCATCAAAGTTTATGGTAGTTAATGATATACCATATATAATTATAATAAAACGGTTGCACTGGGTATGATTTGCATGGATTTTATTTTAATTAAAACATCAATTTCTCTTACATTACATTTATTTATCTTTTAATTACATTTTTGATGATGTTGTGAAACTGTTTCCCCACAATTATTAAAAAAGATATTTGAAATTGAGAAACGTAATCTAAAGATGACCAACATTTAGGGAAAAGATCGAATTTGTTTTAGTCAAACTAATAATAATAATCATAATTAATAGTCGAGGACTATTTCAATATATTTTTACCAATAATTCTATTGAGTAACAGTTTAGTAATGTCCACATTTTATTAAATCATTTTGTGTTTTTTGTTTATCATTTAAATAATATAATAATGACTTTTTATTTTTTAATATGTTTTTCATTTGATTACATCATAGTCGAATACGTTTTATTCTAATATAAATTTGACAGATATTCGTAATGTTAGATATTGATGTCTTTATTTGTCTTAAATTATATTTTTAAAAATATTAGTGATTTTAATTCTTCTTTTCCATTGCAGGAACAGCTTCGCAGTTACTCCGAACTCTACGACTTGTCTCGTTCCGACAGGTCAAAGGTTTGTGAGCTAGCAGTAACCATGGTGACGGATGGACAGCCTTTGGGTCGGATAAGAGAGCTGCTGAACGTCGCTGTTGGACGCCACGACCTGTCCGTCAAAAGCGTCCTTCAGGAGGCAGTGAGGAGGGTCGTAGCAGCTCTCAGGTAGTATCTCTGGAGCATGCACACGTTTCTTCCCTGTTAGGATTTCTAGGCGCTGTAGTTTTGGCCAGACTACCGCTGCCGTCTGCACCTAAATAACTTCTGTCATGCTCTATTATATATGAACAATGACTCAATTATTCCCAGCAGTGCACTAAAAGTAGCTAAGTGCACATTTTTAAATAGACTTTTCACTTTTAGCAGGGAAAAAAAAAAAAAAATTGGCTTCAGAAGCAGAAGTTATTAGCCTCATTTGTGTTAAGGACCAGAGGCTGCAAGGAAACTGCTGGCTCGGCTTTCTGTTAAAAAGTAAACCTACTAATGCATCTGAAGCTCAGTAATTAACAAGTTGTTTATGTAAATTACACAGTGTACATAAACAAACTTGCCCAAAGGAGTTATATGTATGGAAGAATATGAGAAAAAAATATTTCAATTTCATTGTTTTTAATGTTTTAAAGACTCACTCCGATGAAAACTGTGTTTTTAAAATGTTTTTGTGCCATTTTTCAGATGATGGAGGACAAATATAAAGAAACTTACGCTTTTTGAATATTTATTTATTAAAATAAAATAGTTTATCAAAATGCGCCGGACGGCCTTGCTCCAAGCCACGTGTTAAAGTTAAAGTCCGGCCCTCCAGAGCATTTTATTTTATTGTTATTAATGGCCAGATGTTATCTTGTGCTTATTCTTAACTTGTATAATTTTGACAAAATATATTTTTTATAGAGAGTAAAATATTAAAAGCTATTTAAGGTTTAAGTTGATGTATTCTGGAATAATATTCCTGCTTTTTTATTATTCTGTCATTATGTTAAAAGGTCATGGTTTTAAAGTTTTCAAAATTGGCATTATGCCAGCTTTTTGGACTATTTTGGCATTTACTAACATTTGTTTGGCTATTTTGGAGTTAAGCTTATATTTCAGCTACGTGTTAGCTGTTTTGGCTAATTTAGGTTTTTTTTGGCGGTTTTAGATTTACGTTAATATTTGCTTGCTAGCGGTTTTGGCTAATTTAGGATCTTTTTTTTTCTTTTTTTTTGGCAATTTTGAAGTTTAGCTATTTTTTTGCTACATGCTAGCTGTTTTGGCTAATCTAAGTTTTTTTGTGGCTAATTTGGCACTTAGCTAATCTTTTAGCTGTCTATCAGCTTCAGCGTTTTCAGCTATCAGTGTTTTCAGATATCAGCTTCAGCATCTTCAGCTATCAGCTTCAGCATCTTCAGCTATCAGCACTAGCATTTTCAGCAGCCAAATTCAGCTTACAGCTTTCTCTCTTGCATTATCGCAGGTAATGCTGTATATCTAGTTCATAATAATGTTAAAGAGTTACAGTTTTAAAGTTTTAAAAATGTAGTTTTAGGGTGTTCAATAAATGTTTATCCTGTTCGGCCCGTGACCTAAAATGTGTTTTGGATTTTGGCCCCTTGTGCGATTGTGTTTGACACACCTGCTCCAAGCACTCAGCAACAGGGAAGGGATGAGGGGGCGGGCTTGCTCCATGCCAACGGCCACGCCCACAACTCAAAAACTAATTTGCGGCTCTGCAGGGGCGCGCGGATCGCACCATTAAGTTATGTCACATGACTCGTTTAGCCCATGGTCCGCCACCTACAGCTGGAAGAGGCTTGGAGCGAATCTCGCATGTCTTGTTCTAGGATTTGTCTTTCTCTTTTCTGAAACAATTGTCGTATAGTTCCAGTTGGGCTCAAACTACTATTATTAATTTGTCCTCCATGATCAATTTTCAAACGGTCTGTGCATCGAAGAGGGCGTCATCCTTTCGTCACTACCAAATCCGATTGGTCAAAGTTTAATTAGTTGGACTTTCAAAGCACGTTGAAGATGAAAACGGTCGTAGACACTACCGTAGCTTTGCGTAAACGTAAGGGAATTGAAAGTGGAACCCTGAAACGCTCATTTATACACATTTACAAAGACTTTTTATTGGGAGTGGTCACTTGTTGCCGAAAATGTAATCTGTCAAGTGATCTACTTAGAAGTACACACTAATAAAAAAAATATATATAGAAATAATTTATTGTTTTTGAGGTCAAACTAGATCCTTACTCCAGCAGATTCCCTTATAGACGTTGATAATCCCATATTTGAGGCTAGAATATTGTAAAAAAAAAAAAAAAAATCTTTTATTTTTTCTGCACCGCTTTTTGCGGCCCCATTTCAGTGTCACACACACGCGACCCAGAAAAAGGAACATGTGAGCCGGGTGTCTCCAAGACGCTATGCTGTACGCTGCACTCGTCCTATTATGGAGTCGTATAGAAAATCTTCCTACAGCATTTCCAGAAAGTTTTATTTTATAGGACTAGCTGTGACCTACTTTTTGGATGCTCGTCATCTAATAAAAATGCATAAAAACTGGTGAAGTTCTCTGCTTAGGGGTGAGGTTTTTGGCGAAAAAGGGCTTCAGAAGCTGCCTGTGGGAGTTGAACTCGCAGCTGTAAAAGACAAGAAGCCGTGATTCAACATGTCAGCAGAGCCACATGCAACATAAACGGAAATTGTGTGACTCTGCAGTCACCTACATACACCTGAGTGGAAAGCAACATTATGATTACACTGGCTTTGAAGGGCTTTTTTTTTTCCTGTTTTGCTGCTGACACCGACAGAGTCAGTGGGTTTTACTGACAGAGCCAGATATCATCGGTCCATCTGATCGACCTGATAAACGAGCACCAATCACCTTGATTATATTCCTGCCTCATTTCCTGCTTTTTTAACGGCTGCTCAATGGTGCGTTATGCTGACAAATGGCACCCGCAGAAAAGGCTCATGCTCGCCACCGGAGCCCCACTCATTTGTATTCCTGCGCACATGCAAGGCACTCCTCTGTAACGAAAGCACGCACACGCTCCGTCGTGCATGCACACTTTTCATCCCCCTTTTCTCTGATTCATTATCTTCCCATAATTAATGCAGCCTGACACAGATGTTCCCGAGCAGATCTCATTCAGCAAGTGCACGGACTTGCATGTCTCAGTGGTCGGGACACATACAGAGGGTTCAGCATGTATTCACAGGAGGTTTTCCTTCCCTTGTGCACACATTTTGGAGCTCTTATATAGGAGAAGGCCTCACAAACCGCCTCTGTTTGTGTGTGTGTGTTTCTATTGTTGCAGGGCTTTCCTGAAGCATTGTGTTTGGCAGTTAAGAATGAGCCGGTCTTGTGCTGGGCTCTCTCGGAAAGCCTCTCGGTGTGGTGCAGCAGGCGTACCTTAGCCTCGCACTAATGGCCATCTTTTGTATCTGTCATAACCGCTCTGTGTTTGTGTGCTCTGCGCAGAGGAACCGAAATGCAATCAAGAAATTTGCTGTCTCATCTTCCCGCCTTTTGTGGGATCGTTTGTATGTTAACGGACAGTGCGCGAGCATTGTTTGTATGCGCCAGGGCACCTGTTTGTGTTTGTGTGCGCCGGGTATACAATCCCAGCAGCAGAGTGGAGCTGAGCTGCAGGGAAATTGCATTTTTTTTTTCTTTTTTTGTGTCCTTGTGAGACAAAGTCCTACAGCAAACAAGACGCACACAAGAACTGCAGAAACGTGGGGAAAAACGCCTTTATTGCTCAATAATTTACAATCACTAATAAAAACTAGAAAAGTTGCATTATCTGTGATAGTGCTTGTGTGAATGCTTTTTGCTGAAAGTAGTCGAAGATGCTGAAGCTTTTTGCTGAAAATGGTGAAGCAATTTAATTGCTGAAGGGATTTGCTGAAAATGCAACATCTATTTGCAAAATGTTTCAAATTTGCTAAAAGAAAAAGAGATCAATGGTTCTTAATGGGATTTTTTCCTGGTTAAATAATGGTTAAATAAAAATTTGTTATGAAACTATATAAGTGCTGAAGTTGACTTATATTTGTGAAAGAATTGTAGTAAAATTGCTTAAAAATCCCCAATACAGGTCAATTTTACAAAAATATTTACTGTTTTGCTTAAATATGAGCTGAACTCCAAGTTAGCTCACAAAAAGCTTAGTTTTTTGGCTCAAATGGGCTAAAAATGTCCTGCTCAAATTAGCCAAAAAAGCAACATTGTTGCTTAAATACTAGTTTAATTCAAAATAGCTGAAAATTCCCCAGTAAACTAAATTAGTCAAAAACGTTAGCCTGTTGCTAAATTAGAAGCTGAAGTCCAAACAAGCCTCAAAAAGCCCAGCAGGTGACAAATTAGTCAAAAACATTAGCATGTTGCTTAAACAGCAGTTAAACTCTAAATTAGCCTAAAAAAACAGTAGAAAACAAATTAGCCAAAAACGTTAACATGTTGCTAAATTAGAAGCTGAAGTCCACACAAGCTTTAAAAAAAACCCAGTAGGTGACAAATTAGTCAAAAACATTAGCATGTTGCTAAAATATTAGCTAAACTCTAAATTAGCCTAAAAACCCCAGTAGAAAACAAATTAGCCAAAAACGTTAGCATGTTGCTAAATTATTAGGTCAATTTTCTTTATACACCACCTTTATTTTACAAAATAAAGGTGGTGTAGTTTCGGTTGTGCTGGTTAAAGTGAAGTTAGCAGGTAGTCTTTCAAATTGAAAATACAGAGGCAAATTCAAAAGTAGTTTTAGGCCCTTGAAGGGTTCAAAATAAACATTCTAAATGTACAATATTGCATGGGATTTCATACTTTGATTATTTGCAGATATTAGTGGCTGTTAAATAATGTAACTACAAAAAAATAAATAAAATAAAAGTAATTGTGATTAATTTTTTTCCAGGTTTGTTATTAATTAGTATTTTTTTAATCAATTCCCGACCCTATTATTCAGATTTTTTTTACATAAATAACAGTTTTTCCTCCCTTTGAGACTTTATTTTTCACAAACATTGTCTCTTTAGAAGAAGGTTTTTGATTTTTTTTGTAATTCTTGCTCATTCTTTGTCCCCCGACATAAGGGTAATTTAAAAATCTTATCTTAATTAGCACATTGTGTACGATGATTGTATTGATGCGGTTTGTTTTTTCAGTGGAGACCCAGGCGCCCTGACAAATTACTCACAACCTCTCAAGGTGCTGGAGGCCATGGTGACTGCCGTGCACAACAATGTGCAGAGTGGGTATGTGCACATTTCCCCCCCATTCTTTTCTGCCCCCAGCAAATGTCAGATAACAGTGTTTCTTATCTGTTCTTTTCTCCTGAATTCAAAATTAACACTGGGTATTAAATGCCAAACCATACCTGATAAGTTAAGGTTATCAGAAAATTAACAAAGACAAGGAGGAAAAAGTTTTTGTATATTTACTTTTCATTTGAATTTTTTCCCATTTTTCAAGAATTAAAATGTCAAAAAAATCGTCTTTGTGATTAACCGAACTCAACCTTTGCATCATCTTCTTTATCTCTTCGTCACTTTTTGGGTCTGACCGCCATCTCTCTCAATCCTCCACTCCCAGAGATAATGCAGTGACTTCAGACGACCTCCTGGCTTGGCTGCGGCCGTTCTGCGGTGACCCGGCTCTCGCCGTGAAGCCTCGCATCGATGTTCTGCAAATCCTGGAGAGTAACTTCAGCCTCCAAGACAGCGATGTTCGTCTTCTGCTGCTTTACAGAACTCAAGCTGTGCTCAAAGACAAAGAGGTAACTAAAGAAAAAAGGATTACTAACTTTAGATTTCTTCTGCTCCTTTCCGTATGTTTTTCAGCACGTAAAGACTCAATCACACTTTCAGTGATTTCAGCAATCTTGGTATCAACATGTTCAGCTTGTTCTGGACATTATTGCTTATTTTTTTGGTTTCATAAAATTTATAGTTTTTGAAATACTGAGCAAAATATACCCCATAAGAAGATTGAGAACTTTTTCAAATTCTGTATTTTTAAGTAGATTGCAACAAGCATTTATATTTATTTATATACATTTTTTTTTTTATTGGTTATGTTTTCATCTTTTATAGTAATTTAAAAAAAAGGCATTGAGCTGTTATATTAGCATAATGCTAGCTCATTTCGGTAATATGACATCTACTGAAGTTTTTTGGGTAATTTGGAGTTTAGCTAATATTTTAGCAACAGGCTAACGTTTTTGACTGTTTTGGTTTAGTGAGGAATTTTAGGCTATGTTGGAGTTTAGCTAATATTTTAGCAATATCCTAGCTTCTTTTTTGCTAATTTAATAAATATAAAATATAATAATAAAAGGCAGGAATATTATTCCAGAATAAATCAACTTAAACATTAAATAACTTTTTATATTTTACTCTCCATAAAAATACATTGTGCCAAAATTATAAAAGTAATAAATAAGCGCAAGATAACATCGGACCATTAATAGCAATAAAAAAATTTAAAAAAAGATCTGGAGGGCCAGATATAATCACCCAGAGGGCCGGATCCGGCCCCTGGGCCATGACTTTGACACTTTCTCTACCACAAGGGCACTGAGAGTTCAGCATCAAGTCCAGGAGAAATGACGCAGAAATTAATTTATCAATTTAAGACTGATTCTCCTTAAAATCTGCTTTTCATAAAAAGTCTATATATTTAAGCGCACATATGAAAAAGTGTCGTCACCCCTGTATTGAATGCTAAAATTAATCTTATAAAAAGAATTTAAAAAAAGCAGAAATGTGTTGCAGGGACCCTGCTGGGCCGCATAATTATGGTCAGACTTGCCCAAACTTGCATAAAATAATTGTTTACTAAAAAAAAAAAAAAAAAATGAAGAAAAGGTCATACTTTTCTTTGTATTGAAGTTCAGTGATTCCAAAAAAGTGGATCTTAGTTACAGTTATGTGACTTAATTGCTTCTATAGAGTGGATTTACTCATTTTAATAATAACATTAATTTAATTTAATCCCAGTTTTTTTCTTTACAACTGTCGCCATATTGGATGAATAGATCATTTGAAGGCGCTGATCAAACAGCACTTTATGCTTTATGCATTGATTATGTTGTGGGATCATATCTGACTGCTAATACTGCAGAAAGGTTCCTATTATTCCGCTGTGTGCATCCACTTTGCTTTAAAACTGTTTATCAAGCTTATTGATTCTTTTCCTTTTTTTCCCCTCTTGTAACATGTAAATAAAAACACAAGCAGCAATGATTATCTGTAATCTTTTTCAAATCCTAACGATATTTGTGCTGGAGTGTCTGTTTGCACGGCTGCTCTGCCCTCTGTTCTCCCCCTCTGGAGAAACAAACAATTGAGCGGCTAGTCATTAAGATATCTCATTGACTAATTCATGGTCCAAGCTGGTTAATTAATGTGTAAATGCATGCGCGCTGCCACGGGCAATTGTCAATGCAGGTAGACAGGTGTGTGGGCCTATACTCTTTAACTAATTGGCTGAACTCCTGACATTTGGCGGCCGCCGATGAAATACTCGCACAGATATACGCGGCTGCTCTTAAAGCGGAGTACATCCAAGAGATCTGTTAATTAATACTCTATAGGAAGTCATGCTGTAAGAATGGGATCAAATGAAGTTTTCATCTTTTCTTGTGGCTCCTAAACCAAGCAAATAGAATTTTCTTGTGTTTATTTCTTTCATCTGCTAGCAGGGGTCGTAGGATGAAAGACTTTTTGCGTCTTTCCCTCACGTGAGCGCTCGTAGCCATCACACTCAGTCTCTTATTCATTACTTTTTGCCTTTTAATTGGAGCGACTCCTCATTCTGTCAACGGCTCAGCTGAAAGCAGTGGTTAATCACACTGACTGGCGCCACCCACCAGCGGAGTGGGCCATGAAGCCACATGAGGGAGAGCCACTAACCTGCTACCTGATCATGTTGGCTTACAGAAAGAAAATAAAGGGTTAAATGAAGGAGGATGAAGGACAGGACTTCCTCTTCCATCCCTGTCTGCTTTTTCTTTTTTTCTTTTTTTTTTAATCAGCACAACTTCCTCCTAAAAGCGTCCACTAGGAGGCAAATTGGGTGAATCTGCATTAATTCAATAAACTCTCCACATATTCCTGAATAATTCATTTTACTGTCCTAATCATCGCTGAACACTTCCCCGTATTTACACACCTTAAGGGGGTTGGAAAATTTTTTAAATTACCTGACACATATCTGCAATTTGTTTGGATTGTTGTGCGGACATCCTCAACATTTCTATCTGATTGGCCTGGACATCCAAAGGTTCTGAAGTCTGGAGAGTGTCAGGAATGTTCTGGGAACCTTTTGGAAAGCCATATGGAAGGTTACAGATGGTTGTCTCTAACCAGAAATGTGAGACGCATTCAAGAACGTGCGAAATGCCAGTTCTTGAACATACATTAGCCCACGGTATTCACATTGGACAAGCAAGGATGGGCTTCTGCCTCTATTTTTATTGCTCACTAGCACATGTCTGGTGCAAATTTAAATACAAAATCTTTCACGTAGTGTAACTTTTTAACCGTTAACACGATCAACATAATTCAAGCAAATTTGTAGGTAAAATTCCTGTTGTCTGGATCTGGACCCAGATGTTGGGTCATGCGGACTCAGATGTTGGGTCATGCGGACTCAGATGTCGGGTCAGGCGGACCTAAATGTTGGGGTTGTCCTGACCTAGTTGTTGGGTCATGCGGATCCAGGTTTTGGGTAATGAGGACCCAGGTATTGGGTCATGCGGATCCAGTTGCTGGGTCATCCAGACCCAGTAGCTGGGTCGTGTAGACCCAGATGTTGGGTCCACATGACTCAACATCTGGGTCCGGATCTGGTCTGCTGTCCACCAGTTAGTGACCCCTAACATAGAAAATATTCATATTTATAATAGCAAGATTAGCATAGATCTAAATCAGTCTCTTATTTTTCTAAAGACTTTGTGGCTCCTACTCCATTGCGGTCAGTAAGAAATCGACCTGGATGGCCTTTTGAGCGTTGAAAGTTGGAGACCCTTGACATAGAACTTTCATTGGAAGTGGTCAGCACCCTGCTGGTTTTTCCCAAACCCCGTTCTACCTGCTGCTATTCACCTGAGTCAAGTATGTTTTGATCGTAACAGCTATAGTTGGTTGACAAAAAATAATGCACTGGCTTATAGTTTGACACTTACTATCTCTACATTTCTTGACCATTTACCAACACTCTCCCAGGTAGGTCTTGAAGTATCACACACATATTCCTAGTATTGTTTTAGAAATCAGTGCTAGACACAAGAAGAATCCCAAAATGACATATTTTCCTTCCAAAGCCATAGACAGAGTCTGAATGTCTTTAGTCACAGAAACATCTATTCTATTAGTATTTCATTTGTACTTCACAAACACCAGACAAATAAGTTAACACGTGCTTCGTCTTCCATAACCAACCTGCTGCCAGATCCCATTTTTTAAACTGAACTGATAACACCAGTGGGGTTAAAGTTGGTGTTGAGCCCATATTTCTCTGAACCTGCTGTTCTTATCAAGCTGTCTAATTAACACTGCATCTACTATCGTGAGCAGCTGTGAAACAGAGACAGCTTTTCCCAGACAGACTCGGTGGCGGTGAAACTCTCAAAGTCTTGGCCTCTAATGATTCTTTGTAAATGCGCTTCATCGAAGACTCTTAAATTCTACTAAGAAAACTATACAAATTATTATACATTAGAAAACATATATATTATTATTATAAATAAATATGTTGCTTTTTAACCAGTTTGTTTGTATTTTTTATATTTATATTTTTTTATTTTCATTAATATTTTGACTTTGTATTAATGTTTTGAGATCTTAACGTGCGACCCCTTGTTTGACTGCGATCATGTTAAGGTCTAATATAAATATATAAACTTAAACTTGAACTTCTTTAATTATATAAATATAAACACAAAGTAAATGTTTGTTAAAACTTTTAGCTTAGTGTCACTATGGAAGTCTGTTATCTTAACATCGTACAAATGTAATTTTAGAGCTTTAAATTGTAGGTTGTAAGATCACAAACAAAAAATATGGTTTTTGTTTGACATTTCTTTGGATAGTTCGTTGATGTGGCAATATTACATCATTTTATTTATTATTTAAAAAGAGTATTTAAAAAATGTCCACATCCAATGAACCACAGGAAAAATAAAAATCCTAGATGTTCTTGTAGTTATAAGATCACCATTTATCCCAATCCTTAAAAGTTTTGCATGTTTTCAAATATAAACAGTTGGACAGCCCAAGCTTTGATCTGTTTTGAGGCTGTTCTCATTAAAAAGGCGATACAACGTTGACATGTTGCAGACTTTTTCATCAGTCAAACATATTTAAAAAAATGTAGCCACATGGGAAAATTTAAGCATGCAATATGTCTTCTAACCATCACATTTCCATAGTTAATGCCAACAAACGGAAGGACTAGAACTGCTTTCTTTCACATGGACCACACTGTTAAACAAAGACAAATCCACCGTGATATTTGCCTTCCATGACCTTAGAATTCTCCTGAAATGTCTTGGAAAGTTGATATTTTTTTTTTACCAGTTTTCTTTCATGGTGCTTCAGGACAATCTGCAGCTGTATTCACAGGACCATCAAGCTGCTTGGAAATGGTCTTACAGCCTTTACCTTCCCTTTAATTGTGTGAATGCTTGTATAATGATTCTCCTGCACCTTTCTGTACGTTTTCGGCACGTAAAACTCAATCACACTTTCAGCGATTTCAGCAGTATTGGTGTCAAAACGTTCAGGACATTACTGCTTGTATTTTTGGCATTCAGAAACTTTATAGTCTTTTAGATATTTAGCAAAATATGCCTCATAGAAAATGAGTAGGAAAGTCTTCAAATTTAGTATTTTTTAGTAGATTAGCAACAGGCCTGTAAATATATTCATGGGGTATGTTTTAAACTTTTATATACATTTTAAAAAAAATTGAGTTTTTGGCTAATTTGTCATCTACTGGGGTTTTTAGGCTAATTTAGAGTTTAGCTTCTATTTTAGCAACAGGCTAAATTTTTGGCTAATTTAGTTTACCGAGGATGATTTTTAGGCTATTTTAAAGTTTAACTAGTATTCAAGCAATGAACTAGCTTTTTTGGGCTATTTGGCATTTTCTAAGGTTCTTGGGGGGGGGAGTGTTATCTACTGGGTGTTTTATGCTAATTTGTAGTTTAGCCAATATTTTAGCAACATGCTAACGTTAATTGCTAATTTGTTACCTACTGAGGTTTATATAGGCCAATTTAGAATTTAACTTCTATGTAGCAACAAGCTAACATTTTTGACTAATTTAGTTTCCTGGGGAATTTTAGTTTAGTTAGAAGTTTACCTAATATTTTAGCAACATGCTAACATTTTTGGCGAATTTGTTATCCACCTGGCTTTTAGGCTAATTTGGAGTTTAGCTTCTATTTTAGCAACAGGCTAACATTTTTGGCTAATTTAGTTTAATGAGGAGGATTTTTAGGCTATTTTAGAGTTTAACTAGTATTCAAGCAATG
>NC_050535.1:14566767-14594687 GCF_002922805.2 Oryzias melastigma | reverse complement strand
TAATTATAAATTTAGCCAATATTTTAGCAACATGCTAACATTTATTGCTAATTTGTTACCTACTGAGGTTTATATAGGCTAATTTAGAGCTTAAATTCTATGTAGCAACAAGCTAACATTTTTGACTAATTTAGTTTACTGAGAAATTTTGGTTTATTTAGAAGTTTACCTAATATTTTAGCAACATGCTAACATTTTTGGCAAATTTGTTATCTGGTTTTTGGGCGAATTTGGAGTTTAGCTTCTACTTTAGCAACAGGCTAACGTTTTAAACTAATTTAGTTTACCGAGAAACTTTAAACTAATTTGGAGTTTAGCTAGTATTTAAGCAACGAGCTAGCTTTTTTAGGCTACCACACTATTTTTTTTCTTTTTAATTGTTATGTATTACGGATTTTACAGCATGTATGAAAACGCTCATTCAGAACATTAGGCTACTACTTGTACTTTTTGTATTCACAAACTCTATAGTTTTTGAAATATCAAGCAAAATATGCCCCTTAGGAAATGAATGAGAAATTGCTCAAATCCTTTAAAAATGTTTTGCATTATGAAAATCATGAACTTTCACATACTTTCAGCTAGAGACGCCATTTTAACAAGGTAATTTGGCATTTCGCTTTTATTTTACATGCTAGCTGTTTTTGGCTTATTTAGACATTTTTCCAGTTTTTTAGGCTAGTTTGGAGTTTTGTTATTATAGCATTACGCTAGCTGTTTTGGCAAAATTAGACGTTTTTTCCAGGTCTTTTGGCAGATGTGGAGTTTAGCTAATATGTTACCATTATGCTAGACCGTTTTTTTTTTTTTTTTTTTTTCTAATTTGGCATTTATCTTTAATTTTCTGACAATCTGACCAGCTACATTCAGCGTACAGTATTTACACTTGCATAAATGTAGGTAATGCTATATATCTAGTTTTGTTGTTATGTGCCCTTTTTTGGTATTTTTAAATTATATTTCTGTTTTTTTCTTTCATTGAATTAGGTATGTAGGAAAACAAGAAACGTTTTTAAAATAAAGGAATAACACTTGAAGAAATAAATCAGAAAAGACAGTTGACACATTCATAAACAGATAATCTCACCCTTTCCTGCTAAATTATAAGAATGAGTCACTAACAGGGCTGTACCTACATTGTATGTGTGTTTTGCTTCAATTGATTCCTGGGACCTTTAGAAAGAAAAAACAGGGAATCCGATTTGAAAGATTAGGATTTCCCATTTCTAATTTGGATTGTATTCAAGTTTCATAGATTTAGTTGCACAAAAAGTTTTAACTAGCAGACAATAATTTCCACATAAGCCAAATAATGGCTTTACAGATGAACTGAACAGTCGTTGCTACTGTACCACATTGTGAGTATAATTACTGTACTCAGCAAACGGCTTCAAAGCACAGGAGACGTGCTTAGAAGAGTGGTAATAATTTCAGCAATGTGAATTGTGCCGGCAACTTCTGAGAACCTGAAACTGAAGTCATTCCAAGAAAAGAGACGATATTTTCAATGAAATAAAATTGCAGCTTCTTATATATTTGTTAAATAAATCACAATATTTCACCTTTTATTTCTAAAAAATAAGAGAAATATGTGAAAAATGTCAAACTTGTTTTCAATATCTTTATCCCCAACATAGATGTACATACATGTAAGATTTCCTCTCCCTCCTGTCTGATTATTAGACTCTCCTGATTTTGTTGTGCGCACATGCCTCATACATTCAATCAGGCAATCTTCCAGCCTCCCTGCTTGACAGGATATGAATCATCTCGTAGTCTTGTCACAATTGCTGTCCAGCCCAACCTGCACTCTGCATTTTCCCGACGTATACGGCGTCCGCTTGCACTTTTTCCATCATAAATCCACAAGCGCACAATCCAGCGACTGCTTTTGGTCAAGCAGTGGAAAGGCCGCTGCATAATTCACGGCCGCTGCCTCCCTTAGTCCCAGGGATGGCAAATCAAAGAGGAATACAGAGATATTGATGCCTAAGGTATAGACGGAGAAAAAGAAATGCAGAGATGATATTAAATCAGAATGGGAGAACTTCTTACCTCTTTGATTCATTCTTCTTTTTACCCCGTTTAGCATCCCAGCACACGGGTTAGCCGCAGAGACTCCTAAAGTGAGGTATTAATGAGCCCAATTGAAATGCTGACATTTAGGTTGGGTGGAGGTGGGGGGGCTGACGAGAGAGAAGATGAATTTGGGATGGGAGGGATGACACCAGGAATAGATTTTGTGACTCAATTTTGAATGATTAGTCATAACAACAGGGCATCCAAATGTCAGCACTGTCAGGACTGGACGCTCTGTTTTATCCGTGTGTGTCTTTGTGTGTTTTGTGCATCTTTGCGCACCAACAGTAGTATACTTGGGGGTCATTTCTGACATTTCAAAGACAAAGCTGACATTAAAAGTAAATATGCGCTTGTTCTGCATGGCTTTATGTTGTCCGGGCTTCCTAATTGAGTGCTTTAGACTCTTGCAAAAGGAATACTCTAAGTCCTGCAGCGAGGCTGTCATTGTTGGCTACTTCAGCGACCCTTCGCAGCAACAAAACCTTCTCCGTAATTACTTGCCCAGCATGAAGAGTGGCCACAAAGATAATAATTTGTGGGTGTGTGTTTGTGCATGAAATGTCTTCATCTGAGCTTATCAGCTGCAATCATTGATTCATGGTACAAGCGCTTTTTGCCTTGTCACTGTCAGGGATCGTTGCCTGTCATACACCGATTTGGAGTTGTAGTGTTTGGTCTTGTGGTGCATCATCCATTCAATATTGATGAAGTGAGCTGTGCAGATCTGCTCTCTGCAGGTAGAAAATCTCCACATCACACATAATTTTACTCCCAGTTTGACTCATCATTTATGTTTTTCCTCGTCTTTTTATTAAGCAAACAGTATTTCTCTTGAGCTTTTGTGATATTTTGACACACGTGGTACATCTCTTTTTTCCTCTATAGGTTTACTTACACAATATTTTTTTCTTTACAAATGATTCCATCTTCATGGGTTAAAGCTGTGAGTTTTTGATTTTGATTAATCCTTTAAATGTAATACAGTGTTCGTGATTCACCTGCTGGGGTCTTGCTGTTTTGGGAATTTTTCCCAGTGCAATGTTGCATGCTGTTTTTTTTTTTTTAAGCATCATACTGTGTTCTGAGTTTTGATTGGATGTTAACTTTGTCAATCAATCTCTTCCGTTTGTTGTCCAGGTTGCCAGAGTCACATAAATCTTTAACGGTGATCAGATCTTTGTGTCCATTCTACAGTACTTTGCTTATTTTTCTGTTAAAAAAATGGAACCATGAGAGTTTAAAGAAGAGAGAAAAGTGTGAAAAGGTTCACATTTATCTGAGAAAGTGTATAAATCATGTAGTGAGGGGTTTCCATGAAGTTAAATTAGTGACAAAAGTATTATGCATCTTTTAAAGAAAAAGTTAACTTTAAAAAAAATTGTGTCTGTAAAAAAAGTTTTGTTCTTGTGAAACGTCTCACACAAATGCAAGGAATTTATACCAAAACTAACTTGTGTCAGAATGTAGGGGGGAAGGGAGGCTAAAATCAACCAATCAGAGGACGGAAGATCAAGAGGCTGTTTGTTTCTGGAAGGCTTCTCAGCAATGGCGCACCAGGCTGGGCTAAGCTAACTTTTTTTCTACAGTTACAAAACTTTTTTTTTTTTACAGACGCACAAATGTTTGATTACAAGTACAAAACTTTTGTACAGATGGACACATTAAATCTACAATTGCGAATTGAAGCAGGAGCGCGTCTGTACGATTGACTTAACATTGAAGCTGGCCACCTCCGCCATGCGAATCAGATACGGTGTGAATGCACCTTTACACATCTTTTTTACAGATGCACATCACTTTTGGCACTAATATAACTTCATAGTTTTCCTTATAACATCTATAGTTCTACTTCGTGGATTACAGGGTATTTTTTAGAATGTAATTCCCTTGATAAACAAGAGGACACTGTGTTTTATTTATTTCTTTTTAATTTTCTCTCAGAACATCCCAACTACCTGACATCAATATAAAAGGGTGTTTTATATTGAAATCACAGTTATAAAAGCTGGGCAGTACACCTAACCAGGGAGAATTCTCGTTGTACCTGATGTGCTGATAAAGTAGAATTGATCATTCAAAGACAAATTCAATACGACATGGTGGAGGGTCAGAGCATAATAAGTTGATATTTTGCAAAAATTCTGTTTAAAATGGGCACTTTAAAGTAAATTCAAGTAGAAAGGATTTTGTTGAACATCAAGGAGGAACTGGAAGCAAAAACATCAAATTTTTGATGTTTCTTTAAGACAAAAAAAACTGATTTAAATGTTGTCAGCTGGGCTATAGCAGGACATATCTGAAGAAAACTTACCCTTGAAGATTAGAATAGAACTAAGTTTTTAGTGAATTTATTTGAAGAAATGTTCAGTTTCTGCCTTTAACTTACAAATTTAGTAATGTTCTCTTTTTAATGATTCTGAAAACTGAACTGATAGTTTGGATTATCCATGTTTAGCTGAGTTAGTACCAACACATCTGTGTCTGCAGCTTTAATGGCAACATCAAATTAGTTCAGGATTTTGGGAAAAGGCTTGTCTGGTCCCATGCTGTTTCCAACTGGATGTTTTTTTTTTTTTTTTAACGACTGTGTCATTTTTTTATTTTTTGGACAGTTTTTTTAACAGCACTCGATGAAGAAAAGCGCTGGAAAACTCTAGCAGCTTCTCCTTAATTTGTGAGCAGGCGCCGCACAGGAAGAACCTGCACGGTTGCATTCCCCATAATGATGAGGATGAGGGCAACCTCTAAGTACAGGGTCAGCCAATTTTTTATTTTTTCTGAAAGATGTTGCAACCGACTTGATTGCAGTGGCAGCAAGAGACCAAGGAAAAGCATGGAAGCTGACGAAAGCATTGGAGCATTCTGTTTATGGTGGATTTTGAGATATCTTGGGGATGAGATTAAATGATCTGATCGCAAAGGGATAAACTTAGTAATGACTTTTTGGGTCTTTTTCTTTATGTTTTATCACAAATTAGTTTACTCCAATCCTCCTGCTCCATTATAATTTGATGTGATGCCTATAAAAAAATCATTTAACAGCAAATGATGCTGTTTTTAAGGATTTATGTTAGTATTCTCAGACAGTATTATTGATTATTTTACTTTAAAACAGTTGTAAATAAATGTAAAGCCATCTTTTTCCTTCTTTAAAATATTCTGGTTTAAGTGACACCCCACCTATTTGTCTGGAATGGGGCACGGAGTTTGTATTTACGTAACACTTACAAGCTTTTTCCATCATATTTTTGCATCTCAATAATTTAAATAAAGAAATAGTCAGAAAATGCAATTTTAAGATCATTTTCCTTTGTGTGAATGTCCTCCGTTGTGAAAAAAATGTCACAAGAATATGTTAAAAACACCAAAAACAGAATTGTCACTAAAGTGGGTCTTGACTTAACACAAACATTTGATTGAAATTTAAAGTAAAGTATGAACGTTTAAGTAAAAATTGTTTCACAATGTTTTTAACTTTTGAGCATAAACTGCGCGAGGATTATAAAAGAGCTCAGAGATGGAACGGTTTTCTTTCTAAGTGGATAAATAATAAATGGCGCTGGGTTGAGAGCTTTTTTTTTCAGCCGAGGGTCTGAAGCAACAGATCGGGGGTCATTGTTGTGATAGCTCAGCCTCAGCTGGAACTCCATGTGTTTTAGCAGCTTTTATCCATCCCATGGGTCCCTTTTTATAAAACAGGAAGCCTGAGAAGCACAACACTTTGTTGTATTGTTGGAGTCACTGAACATTGAGTTGGATAAAGAAATAAAAATAATAAAGAGGGGGAGAGACATAAAGGAGAACCACAGAGGGACTGAAATGGAAAGAAGGGAATGAATGATGGTGAGGCCCTGGTATCTTATTTTAGGAAATTCTTCTCCCCTCACCCAATGCCTTAGTCACAACTGGCCTTATGGGTGGATACGCCTACGAAAAATGGGCAAACCTGCACAGGACACACAGGTGGTTTGGCATGAGATGTCTAAGGCAGGGGTTCACAAACTTTATAACTCGTGAGCCACAAAGATACTTAAAGTGTTTTGGTAAGCGACTTCATACAAGAAAGAAACAACATGAAATCTGGACAAAAACATGATTTTTTAAATTAAAAACTATGTTTTTTGTTCCTATTTTAGTTCCAATTGCAGCAATTGGTTGATGTCTCTCAGGGAAAAACACTCTCTTCGAAAAACTGTGTTTGTTGTGTTGGAATGATTGGAAAAATGACTGAAAAACACAGATGTGTGTCAGAAAAACAACAAATATTTCAATAAACACAAGTCAGTTTATTTGTATTCCACTATCTAAGGCACATGTGTCAAAGTCAAGGTCCAGGGGCCGGATCCGGCCCTCCAGATAATTTTATTTTATTGTTGTTGATGGCTCAATGTTATTTTGCGCTTATTTATAACTTGTACAATTTTGACAAAATATATTTTTATGTAGAGTAAAACATTGAAAGTTATTTAAGGTTTAAGTTGATTTATTCCGAAATAATATTTCTGCCTTTTTATTATTCAAAACTATGTTAAAAGTTATGGTTTTAAAATTGTTTAAATTGGCATTATGCTCACTTTTTGACTTTTTGGCATTTACAAAGATTTTTTTTTTGTAGCTGTTTTGTAGTTTAGCTAATATTTCAGATGAATGCTAGCTGTTTTAGCTAATTTTGGCTTTTTTTGTTTTTTAGGCCATTTTGAAGTTTAGCAATTTTTTTCAGCTACATGCTTGCTGTTTTGGCTAAACTAACTTTTTTTAGCCGTGTGAACTGACATAGCGACACAATAGTTCTGAACACAGAAGCCTGAAATTTACATGGATTTTTCATTGGAAGTTTCCTCTTGTGCGTACCTTAAGGGTGTTGTAGGTAAGACGCAGGTACATTGTATGGATTTTTCATTTTTTCAACCCCCTCAAACCCTCAGTAAGGGGTCTGTTTGACAGCATCACAAGTGCGTTCAACTTTTTACATTATCCTTAAAAATACTTCACGATACACTTTTTCCACAACAGTGGTATGGTCCGTTTTTATTAGGACCGGGTTGATGAAATCGATTTAAATTTCATAAGAATATAGATCGATTTAGCACATAAAGCTAAAGTCCGCTAGCTTGATGCTAACATTTAATGGCATTTCCCATAGGATGCAGGCATACAATATAGCGCATTCACAATGCGCCTAATGTGTCTGAGCAGCAGAGTTGTCTAGCTTCATGAACTCTTGTTTGCGTTCACAACTACCGATTTTTTTCAGATGAATAGAGATCAAAGGTGCTGGTATGTGTGAAGCATTGTTGGACCATCTTCTCCAGCCGTGGAGTGTGAGAATGCATTTACAAGCTTGTTCTCCTGTTCGTACACTGATCCACTCATGCTTTGGAACCACTCCCCTTCCATGTTCTGTCTCCCAAACTCCCTCAGTCTCTTATCTTTCTCTTTTTCTCCCCTCCTCTTGAGGCGTGAGCCATTATGAATACTCATGTGTCATGTTTTACAATGTAGATCCTCCTCTGACTACAATGGGTGCAAGAAGGATCCTGAATAGAGAAGGAGGCTGTTTTTTTTTTATTGCACTCATCCCGTCACATCTTAGCTTGTTTGTTCTCCACGGGTTTGTGTTTTTATCTTTGCACTTATGTTTCCTCTGCATGTTTCATGTGTCTCACTTTCAAGTCATAATAAACTCCCCGTGCTCCTCCAGGCTCCCCAAGCTTTGCCCTTTCGGTGTTTACTCCTCTTTGCTCTCATTTTGTCTGAAACCTGCAGTTTCTCATTGCTGCTCTAGCGCGCTTCCTCCACATCGCTCATTTCCTCCCCCTCTCCGGCTCTTGTGAAGTGTGCGACCTCTGCAACTTTATTCTGCCAGCCGCCAGGGACATTAGCCAGGGCAGGTCAATGAATATTGATGAGCTCACTCAAAGCTCACTCAGTAAAGGCCAGACACAGAGAACCCTGCATCACCGGCTCCCCTGCCTCTCCCAGTCCGATACACTGACAAGCCCATGTTTCCGTGTTCTCCCCCTTCTCCCTTTCCTTTCTCTTGTCTGACACTCGGGTCAAGGACTGAGATAATTGCCAAGTCGCTGAGAAGATTATCAGGCAGTTTTGTTGATAGGGGCAAAGGCTAACGTCTTTTACCTGCAGCTCATAAGAATCGTGGAGGACACTGTGCAACTTTGATTTGAATTTGATGTCCAAGGCTAGCTCTTGCTCAACACATTACCTTGATTGGGTTGTGGTTTGACTTATCGGTTTGAACGATAATAAGTAATGTAACTCATAAGAATTATCCAATAAAATCTTAGGTAATTTTAAACTTTTGCTGTTTTAACGAGATATCAAAGTTTCTCATTTGCGATTGGTTACTTTGCGTCAGTCTCATGGGTTGATACGACTGACCTGTCCGCTGGGGGGAGCCTGAAAAAAAGGATCTGACACCAAAAATGTGTCTGCCATTTTTACCATTGAAGTCAATGGAAAATTACTCCTTTCTAAAACTCACCTCCTGTGGTCATTTGAGGAACTGCAATATTTGACAGTTTTGCTTCTTATTGGAAAACAAAGCATAAGAATTTGGTCAAAGCTATTCTATTTTTGTGCTCAAGCATTTTAATGTCGTTAAGGGTTTAGAGTGCTGAATGCCCGCTCCCATTGTTTACTCATGACATTTAAAATAGATTCTTCATTTCTCCTGCACGTGTGAGAATATTCTACCTTCAAGTGTCACCAGTGTGTTTGTATTTAAAAGACTTCAGTTGATGTTGGAATATTTAACCCGGCAGAGCTTATTCCTTAAAAAACAAAAGTGGCACGCGGATGAAATTCTTCCAGTTCAATAAAGTCGTGTCTCGTTCAACAGATTGCTTCCAAACACATCTGCCTGGTCGTGCGTCTGCGAGTCCTATAAATAAAGTGAAAACAGTCTCTCGCCAGCAGCTCCCAGGGCGACTGAAGGACTGCTTTCATCCGTCTATCCTTCTCACATGCGCCCACTTCCCTTACTATTGTTTTGCTTTATGAAAAGCAAACATCCTCTGATCGTGTCTGTTGCAGTGTCACACGTCACCTACGTTTCGATCCTTTGTGAACTGTGTTTGCACCCACCGACGATTTTCTACTCGGCTCATCGATTTGCACTGATCTCGCTCTTCCTCACCTCCTTTCCTTTCTCCCCCATCTTTTGGTTTCCATCAGCCGATGGCTGACTGCATTGCAGTGTGACTATCCTATAAGGAAGCTGCATCAATCTCATATCATATCATAATTTGGGATTCATTTTGAACAATCCGATTCACTGACCTAAAATAAGGACATGTTTGGCCAAAAATTCCACCAGTGTGACTCAAAGATAAACACCTGGTACTGAACAGTGCAGCTAAAGTTTTCCAGATTCCTTGTATTTCTAGCAAAATAATAAAGTGTAAATTAAATATATGTACAATCAAACAAGTAAACAAGAATAAAAGTCAAATCCATTCACATTTTAGTTTCATAAAGTTCAGCCCACTGTTATTACATTATTAGAACATCCTACCACCTGTATCGTCTCATGTCTGCAAAATTCAAAGTGTTTCCACACATTAGACTGTAAAGATGGTTTCATCATATCAATTTTAGTCAATTTATTTCATTTTGAAATGATTTTATAACAGAATAAGTCGATTTGATTAACAACTTGCTTAAGACAGATCCATGTGGTTGGATCGTAGGAACATAAATCAGTTCATTGATTAATTTGATTAATTTGATTAATCGTTACACCACTATGCATGCATGAAGGTAAAGTGATGGAAAGATGTTTATTTGTAAGTTTTTAAATCTCAAAAGATTGCCCCTTCTTGGAAATATCTCCAAATGTGAGACTCCGCATCCAGTTTTCCACTTGCACTGAAATGTAAAAGGTCGTCAGAGAGCAATAAAGTGGCTGCTGGTAACCACTAGTTGTCATGTTTCATTTCCTTTATCCTCAGTGATTACCTTTAGCCTTCTGTGAAGCATTTTGCTCAAAGACATGGTTTCCTCCACTTACTGTGGCCGAACGCACAGCAAGTTTGGTGTCATTCGAAAGCAATTTTCCCATGTGTTGGAGTAGATTAAGGAGAATAGAAATACCTGTAAGATAAATCCATACACTTCTTTAAGAAAACAAAACTTTTTTTAAATTGTGAATAATTTTTTTTGTTTACTCCAGCTGACATTTTGCGAATCTCTGATCTTTTAACATATAATAAAGTTTAATTACAAAAGTAAAAATTATAACATCTGAACTCTGAATACATTTAATTAATTAATTGTCTTTTAAGTAAATTTACCTTGACAGATCATGCCACATTTCTAATTTGATCATTTGTCTTTAATTCTACTCAAAACTCTCCTGCATCATCCAGATAACATAGAGTTGAACTCATCAAATTAAACAACCTTCTTGATTTTTTTTTTTATAAATGGAGAATATGTATAGTTTTGATATGCATCTGCATGACTTTTGTTTATGGTTAAATGTGACAAATTCATTATCACCTCCCTAATTGTTATGGTAGATGCATCATTCTCCTATTGCCCTCCTGCTCTGTTCTTGGTGTTTCCCAGAGAAAAAGGTTGATTTGAATCACTGCCTATAATTATTGCCGTTCTTTCTAAGTTGAAAAAAAATCCACATAATAATTGCCAATTATTACGGCATGTGTATTATTATACACACATTTAGACGTGTGTATAGTTTCATTGGGACATACAGGTTGTTTTTTTTTTTTTTTTAATTAAGTCCTCGTGGCTTGCATATGCAGTTATGATGGATTTTTTGGGCGGAAAAAAGCATATTTGACAAATTATTCCTACGTTATGTACCTTTCATTCGGGGGTGCAGGGCTTAACATAAAAAAAGAAGAAACCAAATGTCACTGGGTAGACTCTCATATCACACACACACAAAGAAAACTCAAAACAATTCATTGTACAAATTAAAGAAAGGTGTATTGTTCCATTTTTAAAGTTATCAAAAAAAGGAAAAAATTGAAGCTTTTAATTTCAAGGCCAAAATAATAAACAAAAATGAACTAAATAAAATGTCAAAACCTCTGTTTGACCTGGAATCAAACAAAAAGGAAAACAAGAAAAGTTTCATTACCTGTGATGATGCTAGTGTGAATGCTTTTTGCTAAAAGTAGTTGCTGAAGCTTTTTGCTGAAAATTGTGATGCAATTTACTTTAATTGCTGAAGGGATTTGCCGAAAATGCAAAAATTTGCTAAAAGTCTGGACGTTTTGTTAAACAATTATGAAATAGTGCTGACGTTGACCTAAATTTCAGAAAGAATTGTTGTAAAATTGCTCAAAAATCCCTAATACATGCCAATTTTGCCAAAATATTTAGTGTGTTGCTTAAATGTGAGCCAAACCCCAAATTAGCCAAAGGAAAAAGCTAGCTCATTGCTTAAATACTAGCTAACTCGAAAATAGCCTAAAAAATCCTCAGTAAACTAAATTAGCCAAAAACGTTAGCCTGTTGCTAAAATAGAAGCTGAACTCTAAATTAGTCTAAACAAACCTCAGTAGATAACAAATTAGCCAAAATTATTAGCCTGTTGCTAAAATATTAGCTAAATTCCAAATTAGCATTAAAAAAAACCTTAGTAGGTTCCAAATGACCCCAAAAAGCTATCACATTGCTTAAATACTAGCTTCCTCTGTAAACTAAATTAGTCAAAAATGTTAATATGTCACTAAAATAGAAGCTAAACTCTAAATAAGCCTTTAAAAAACCCCAGTAGATAACAAATTAGCTAAAAACGTTAGCATGTTAATAAAATATTAGGTAAACTCCAAAGTGGCCCCCAAAAAAACTTTGATAGATGCCAAATTAGCCAAAAAAGCTAACTCATTGTTTAAATACTAGCGAAACTTCTAAATAGCCTAAAATTCCTCAGTAAATTATGGTAAAAGATGAAATTTACACTATAAATGACAGTGCCTGACCGGTCTCCCTAAACCTAACAAAAATAGGAGACAACAATCTCACAAACAATAGCAGTCCACCCCTACAGCTTTTCCTAAAACATAACTAAAGCCAAACTAAACTACACAGAGTGGGACTAAACAAATCCACAACGAAGACTACAAAGTGCAACACAACAACAAAACGGGTGGAGAAGAGTGCCAAGCTGCAGCGGTGGAGATTGTTTGCAGCCAAGCTCCCTTCTCATGGGCTGGAGGTCCACATGGTGTTTCTGAAGGCTCCCTTCATCAGCTTTGGTCCAATGGGACCAACACCGCTCCAGAACCACATCTAAAGCAAATCTACAAAGATCCACAAAAAAAAACACAGGTGTCCCACTCTGACAGAAATAAAATATACAAAACAAAAGAAAAAACAAAACCAAATATGGCCATATCCATAACACTTTTTACCTGAGTGTTCAAAAAAAAAAGTACTTTTAAAATGTTTTTATTGTAGAGCCCAGTCGAAACTTGTATAGCTATGTGTTAAAGCGAGTTTTAAAAGCTAAAAATGTGCATATAAGCATAGACTTTTAATTGAAAGTGGTTACTTTAATGCAAGTTAGCTGCTGTAAATGTAGCTTAATATTTAATACATTTTAACTTTATATAGTTATAGTTTATAAGAACACTGATGAGGTGTTTCTACTTTATTGTTATGGCTGCAAATGATGTGTGTTTGCCCGTGCGCGTGTGCGTGCGTGACATAGCCCCGCCGTAGCAGGTTGTAGTTTTCCCTTCAGAAATCAGCTGCTCTCTGGGCTGTTAAATCACTCTAGAAGCCAACTTTAGAAAAGAACATTAATTACTTTTCTTTCACTCTGCCACCCGCCTTTTCTTTTCTTTTCTCTTTTTTTTTTCTTTTTGCCACCTTAACCCTCCTTGTTTTTTTCTTTTTTTTCTCTCCCATATTTAATCTCCCTTGTTTTCTTTCACAATGCAGATAAACTTCCAACTTAATTGATACTTTGTTGTTTTTCTGATTAACACATAATGATTTTGTTCTTTGATTTGGCGGGTTCTTAGAAGTTTTGACATTTGACAAGATTTGTTTATTTTTTGTATTATTATTATTTAACTTCATAATTCTCTTGTAGCAGAAATGTTCTGACCAAAGAGAGATTTTTCTTTATCAGAAAAATGGAGCCCTAAACCAAAAGCTATAAAAATTTTGACTCGGTCACACTTTCATTAGATGTGATCTTTTATTTGTATGTTTTTGGAAGTCTTCATTAATGTGATCTGTATGTCATGCCCCACAGAAACTCTAAAATCCTGGGTTCATGCAGTTTTTCTCTTGCTGTTGTTCACCAGGTCCAGATAGAGGATGTGGAGACTGAGGACAAAAGATATCACCTTTTCCAAGAGATGTTGGATGCAGCCGACAAGCTGGAGGATTTTCAACAACTCATGCTTCTCCTGCAAGCATGGCCGCCTATGATGAAAGAAGAAGTGTAAGACCCACGTTTATGATGCTACTTAAAAATGAGATGAAATATTATAGCTTACTAAAATACTGAAGTTTCGATGATGTTTCAGGGTTAAAATTGTTTTTTCTGAACTTGCAGTTGGCTGACACACAAAAAAGACTTACTTTTACATGTTTTTCTTAGTTCTTTTTTTTATAGTGTACTGAATTTTGATTATCTGTATTTACTTTTAATTTAAATTCAACTTAATTTATAGAGCACTATTCCTAGTACGGTTAATTTTTCAAATGTTTCCTCTGCAGTCATCCCTGACATTTAAGCATGTATGCCGTCTTATTACCTCTCTAGGAGTCAATAATGTTTGAGAGCGTTAGCACGGTGTTTTAAGGTAAAAAGAAGAAAAAAACTATTTCTTGTTTGCTTTAAAACTCCCTTTTATCAGCCTTTAATCTAAAAGCTTCTGTGTGCTTTCATGCCTCACAATGAAGCACAAAGCTACACTGTGTCCAATCATAGACGTATTCACCCATTGACATTTTATTGGACATCCTTTATGCGGCATGATCTCATTTCACTAAGAACAGGCATAGAAAATTGTGTCTTTAATCATTCCGTGACACATTTTCTGTGTGCATTGATATTTAGAGTTAAAATCTCCGCTTTAGGCTCTGGTCTTCTTGCTCCAGCTGCTTTCTTATGAGCCTCAGCAAGAGTTGGCTGTATTATCGATAAGTGCCTAATGGTGTGATTGCTCTTCTCATGCTCCATTGTTCTTGATTAAAAGTGAGCTGGGGTCTGATGACTGTAGAGACCGTGCAGTTTCAAGTTTACCTTTTTGCTCAGTTTTAGACAAGTATTGTTCCAACTATTTTGTTCCACAATTTTCTGGAGATTTTTTCTCCAGTTGTTATTTTGAGCTTCCAAAACTCCATTTTCCTCTATTGCAAATCTAGCAACCGACCGTCAAAGGAGATTAGCAAAACCACAATCAATCAAGGAGCAAATATACTATGCAAAGTGCACTTTTCCAAAGAGGTCAGCTCATGAGAAGTTACTATGCTCAGAAACAATTAAAGATAATAACATATTTTTCTCACTGTATTTCTCAACCCATAAGGCACACTTAAATACTGTTAAAAAATAGAAAATCCGTCTTATAATCCAGTTTGCCTTAACTCTGGTTGTGCTTTCTGACTTCCAGTTGATTTTCCGCGCATAAAAATCTGATGTCTAAAGTGTTTTAGCTCAATACTGTCAGTTTTTAAGTTTCAGTTTTATTTTTCTTTAACCAAAGAGCCACAATTGAAGGATAAAAGAACCACAGGTTGGAGACCCCTGCTCTAGACCTTATGGTGGTATATGAGAACTGGACCGAGTGAGTGTGATGTCACCCCTAGAAAATGGCTGACTTCTGGCTCCGACGAAATTAAGTCAATTCATTTTTTCTGTATCAAGGTTGTAGGGGTGTAACGATTCATTTTAACAATGATTCGATTCATATCATAATTTGTGATAATCGTTTTTGCGCCAAAGTCGAAGAAACCTATTATACATCAATTCAAATGGTGTTTTCCAAGATCAAAATAATCCATTTATTCCATTTTGAAACGATTTCAAGGGCAGCCTATATTTCTTGAGCTCCATAGTCCTCCTCCGTGATGCTAATGTCCTGAAGACACATGGTTAGACCCAACTGCGCGTCAGTGAGGTGACGATTTGTTCCCCTAAGTGGCTGTTCTGGAAACTGTATTGAGAGTTGCATCCACAAAGCTCAGTCTGTCCATACAAACTGAGTCATGATTCAAAGCATGGATTGAGGCTGGCTGTGACTCACATTGCACCCCATGACAGATTTGGCAACAACACAGACACCCTCAGTCGAAGGCAGCAGTACCCCCCCCTCTTTGTCTCCTGGAAAAGCACAGGAAGCAGATATCTGCCAGCGGCATGAGAGGACTCTGTTTGTTCCCATGGCCACATCATCCAGAGTGAAGCAGCTTGTCAGGGCGAGACACCCCAGTACTTGGATGGAGAGCTGCCTTATTTTTTTCTTCTTTTTTTTTTAACTGACAGACACACAAGAGCCCCGCTGTTCTGTCTCTCTTTATCATCCTCCGTCTTCTTATTTCACAGGCGCGCTCTGTCTCAACACACGCTTGTTTTTGCAGAGAAGCGAACACTTCATCAGTCTGATCTCACATCAAACTTGACTCAAAGATTTTAGTTTTTTTCATCAAATAACACTGTAGACGAACTTAAAGGCCTTGTAACCGCACATCCGTTATCGTCTTAATGCGGCCAAATTGAAATGAAAGAACATATCCTTATCTGATTCTTCCTCCCATCTCAAATCTTTTTGCTTTTTTTTGCCTTTCCCTCCATTCAATATTTATTGCCCTGCTTGTCATGTTAATCACATCCAGCTGTGCTAGCGCGCCGAGATCTGTTTTTTTTTTTTTTTTTTTTTTTTTGGCTTAACAACTGGAAGTGTCGGTACCGTTTTGTGACAAGTTAAATACATTTTTACCCATAGATTTTTATGAATATTTACAGAGAATTTTTTTCTCCCTGACTAAAGACTATAGGCGGAAATCGGTTAAAGTCAGCAGCTTCATGAGCTAAAATCGGGCTCATCCAATCAGATTTAATTAACAGATACCGAACTGCTTTGTGGGTTTCAGCCCCTCTGGCTAATGTGTATTAAAGAGATCCTTGAAAGTTGGGTTGGCATGACATCGCCGCCGTCTGATACCCAGAAGGCCTTATCAACACTCCTGAAAAGCTCCTAGTCCAAGCAGAACGACGCCTGTCAGAGCCGGCAGCTGTTCCCCTTTGTGGGGAAAGGGGAGCAGGTAATGTTTAATATTAACTGCAGGAGTATTGCGGCGAGACATCCTCCCGCCTCGCACACTCGTCACTGTCAGACTTCATTAGTGAGTCCACAAAGGCCTTGATCATTCTGGCTGCTTTCTTATCTCCCCGTTGTTCTTAGGTTTACACTTTGATTATTCATTATGGATAATGTATACCATATGCTACACAAATAGTCATCATCTGCTGGTATCCAGACATAATGTAAATGAGATTTCATTTGGTCTCGTAGAATTAAATGTAAAGGCTTCACAGTTTCATGATGGGATTTATTTTGTTTATATTATAGTGATATTTGACAAAGAAAAACAAGTGGGTTATAGCTTCAGAAACACAGAAATTCTTTTTTTGTTTATTTCTTCCTTGTTTTCTGAAATGCTAAATTTTGTTGTCGTGTGTTGTTCAGTGTTGCTCTGTGCCTCAGGGCCACTGTTTTCATCCGTGCTTTAAATTGTCATAAAGGCTGTAACCAAAACAGATGTTTTCTCTCTATTTCACTTTCTTCTTTGTGTTTTTGTCTTTATTTGGCACGCCTTCTCCTTCAGCGCTGAGGCTCAGCGGGAAGACTGCACTCAAAGATCAGCGCTTGTGCTCTTTGTTTCCAGGGCTGGCTCGGTGCATAACCCATGGGTGGTGTTGACTTCAGTGCTGCTGACCCGCTGTCAGGCGTCAGAGGTTCAATCGGACCTGGGTCAGCAGGTTGTTGCCATGGTGAGGTCTCTTTATAAGACCAAGCACAAGATCCCTTCACAGGTAAAAAAAAATAAAAAAAAGTTGTATAAATTGTTGTCAATAAGTTGTAAATTTCCCCTCCATAAAATCCTCCTTTGTTTACATCTGTTACAAGAGGGATCGGACATCAGTATAAGGTTAGGGTCATCTGCACGAGGGTTAAAACATCTGTAATTCTACTGTGGAGATTTCACCCACTGAGTGTTATATTTAGAGCACAGTTCTTTCTTTTTTCCTCTCTGTTGACAAGAATCTAAACCATAAAATGTCTTATTAGATATTTAACTACATTCTTGGGCAGGGATATCAAACTTATGGTTCGGATCATTTTTTAGATCAGTAAAAATGGAAAAAAACGAGATAAAAGCCTAAAATGATTATTTAGAAAAACTTCAAAATATATATTTAATAAAACATATAAAGCACTGCACACATATTTATATATATATATATATATATAGAAATAAAACATCAGAATGTTTGCCGATTGAGACCTTTTTATAAATACCAAACAACATCTTTAAACTTTGAACACAAACAAAATGCTAAAACATGTAGTTTCTGATTACATTTACATTTCTTGAGACCAAATCTACCAAAACTGAGAGAAAAGAATGCTTAAAAATAGTGATGAAAATAGCAAATCTATCTGGAGTGCCCTTAAAAAGTGCTACTTTTCTCGTCCCACCCCCCTAATATCCAAACAGTTCAAATTAAACTTAACATTTTTTTCTTGGTGTTAGTTGTTTTATTGAAACTAACTGTGGGAACATTTAAACATATATATATATTAATTGTTATCCGTAAACCATGTGAAGGCGAGGCACTGCTGCACCCAAAACGTCAATTTTTGACACAAAGGACTCCTTAACCAAACGTCAATATGGACGACTTGAGAATGAGAAAGTGCTGCAATATGTCACCAGCACAAGATAACATCAGATCGTTAATAAAGATATAAAATGATCTGGCGGGCTGGATATAATCACCCAGCGGGCCGGATCCAGTCCCCGGCGTTGACTTTGACGCGTGTGTTCTAGGGAATTCAAAAAATCAGTCATTTGTTTATCCTATAATCGTCCCTTTTAGGTGTTTTGTAAATATGTAAATGATGCTTTACAAAAACGTGTATCATCGGCGTATAACACAAAACAAAATACAGTTGGATAACAATTAGCATCTTAAATGAGAGCGAGTCCCTCCCCCCTGCCTGCTATCACAGTGCTGCTCCAAGCTTGTTTTCATTCAGCAGAACTATGCTGCAGCGTCAGCATTTTGCTCTGAAGCCCTGAAGTTATTAAGGATGAAAGCCACAGCCACATGTTAGCATCAGCTTGGTGCTATTTGCAAAGCATATTCATCATCCCCCCTTTTTTGATATCTGATGGGCCCCTGAAGCCGTTCACGCCCTGCTGAACACCAGGCGAGCAGGAAGCCAAATGCCATTCTGTATGTCCAGAGCCAGCTGACTGTGATATTAGTTTAGCGGTAATACTATTCTGTGTGAATGGGCTAGTGTCTGCCATGCTGTCTTACATTAGTGTGGGAAGGGAGCAGGAGGTGGAGAAAGAGGCCTTTTACTCAGCTCCGAACAGCTTTAATTTAAATCTGCTGAAATGAAACTGCCAGAGCATGTGGGAGTCAGATTGCATTGTGTTATCCATACATTACTGAATGGATCTGCGGCGGGACTGTGTGTCTGCGTTTAACCAAGTATCATCTGCGCCTTCATTTTCACCCCCTTTTGATTCCCCCTTTGTTCATTCAATGTCTAATTTCACTTTGCCTTTGTTTTATCTCCCACTCTCGCTCTTTTCATCCGCTCATCTACATATTTATCTACTCAGCTCTCTCTTTTTTTTTTTTCTTCATGCCTCCAGTGTGTCGGACACATAGCAAACCTGCTGCTGCAGAACCAGCCCAGCCTCCAGCAGCCTGCCCTCAAATTGATGTCTGAAAGCGGCGATAAGCAGCTGCTGCAGCTGACTGTGGATCAAATCAACAGCATGAGTGCGGTAGGTGTCAATCGAAAAGTCTGCAGTGTCTTTTCACCGCATGGAAAAACATCTTCGAGTGAAAATTTGTTTACTTTCGAGCTATCCTCAGTAAAAAATGTTTTTTTAGGGCTAGCTAGCAACAAAATTAACCAAAAGTATTAAAAGTTCTGCAGCTATTAAAAGGAATTTGTCACAAGGAAAGTAATTGTGTAAAAAGTTCTAACTTTATAAATAAAATGCTTATGCAATCACTCACAGGTATGTCATTCTATCATTTGACAGAATGTTGCAATGTTATTCCTGTGCTTCCATAGCAAAAAAAAAACAAAATAAATAAGTGTAACTTTTTTAAAATATAAAAACAATGCAACAAAAATTAAAGGAAGAATTATAATTATATTAAGAGTTGAGTTAAAATGTCTAATTTTAACCTAAGTTGTCTGTTTCAAACCAAAACTTTAATACATAAATTGCTTGATTTTAAAGATATATTTAAAAAATTTTGTTTTTTATATTGTTGTTTTAGTTATTACAATTAAAATTAAACTGCGATCACGTTTAAAGAACATCTATAAATAATTGTCTTCTGGTGAAAAACAGTCATTCAGTGGTTCAGCTGCATCTGGTTTTGAACGATTTGGACACACATTGTCAGATAAGGAAGTAAATCTTTGCTAAATGTGTCCACTGATAAGCACTGGTCACAAAAGAAGCCTCTCAAACCCCACAGACCCGCCTTTTGTTCTTCAATCAGATAAAGGAAAGTCTCACTATTTACCCGTGCAGCCTCTATTACATGAGACGATTAAGCCCTATTTCAGTGCACTTTGTCTTTTAGCTCAGTAAGACGGAAGCAAACCTGAGTGTGGGAGGGGGGGTAAGAGAAACTATATGTGCTTTAGATTTAAAGAAAGATTAAACTAAATGGAGGAAGAATGGGTGCTGAGTAACAGGGTTTGACAAGAGAACTTAGAAGACTGCAAATCTGTAATAATCTAAAGTTCCGTAGAGACAAAGAGTGGAGCGGTGCACAGTGTGAATAGAAAAAGGTAAGGCTGATAGGTGGATAATGTATGAATGAATGGCAGCTATTGGTGTTGAAAGTAAGACAAACGTTAAGGTATGTGAAAAAGTGTGTTCGTGTGAAGAAGCAATCGAGGCAGAGATTCTTTCCTCTGGATCCTCCATATGCCTAAAATGTATGCAAAGTTCTGCCTATGTGCCAGTTTTCATTCCTTCAAATGTACGAGCATTTCTCACTGTGGAAGTGCATGATCTTGTTTTTGCAGACAGGCTGTTGCGTAACTCTGTCTATATTAAGTTCTTCTTCAAGGTTAGGGATGACACTAAGAGCGGTTTTACTTCTTCATACTTGCAGTATTCGTTTATGAGTAAAGAAAAAAATGTATTTTGATGCTCAACCTTTAAGCAAACTGTGTGAAGATTAAAGAAAATCACATAAAAAAGAAGAAAATGTATTTAGCATGCAAGTGGATAAGGTAGTGGATGAATAATCTATGACGTCCCCCATCAATCTGATTATTGACACAGTTCATCCATCCATCCATCTTCAGAATCTCTTTCAAGTTCAAAAAGTTGCTGGAGCCTATCCCAACTACTGTCAAGGTACTGCTTATTTAAACTAAATCTGCTGTTGGGGTAAGACTTTTTGACCAATATAAGGGGCCTGGTTTATGCAGTGTAAGGACAATTCAGAGTCACCAATGACCCTTTGACGCATGTTCTTAGACTTTGAGAGGAAGCCAGAGGAGAACACCCACACATGCAAACTCCACACAGAATGGTGTCAATCTGGAATCAAACATGGACCCTTCTAAGTGTTAGGAGAGAGGGCTAACCACTGCACCACCGTGCAGCCAGACACAGTTGACATTGATGAAAAATAAAATTATATAAAAAAAGATTTTTTTTGAAAACTTACATTAAAGTCAAAGGGAAATTGCAAACTTTTGAAAACAGCCTCTAGTGGTCATTTTCGGAACTGCAACATTTGTTTGAGAAATTAAGAACATAAGGGGGTGGCTTCAAGCCTGAGCACGCAACGGTGTGTTCACACCAGCGAAACACACCTTTGAAGTCAAGCACACATAGACAGTACAGATTGTTTGTTCTCACTGGCTGGACTCACATTGTTTCATACAACAGGTCCCTCAGTTTCACAAAGCAGTCTCACAAAAGCTCTACATTTGCTAATGACCAGACAATCAACAGCACACCCAGGTGCTAATGGAAAAAAGCTGAATTCCTCTTCCCTCAGAAAATAATGCAGAAGTGTCAGTTTGAGGGTTGCAGTGTGCTGTGAAAACCTGACAGTTCTGTCTGAAACTGTATTACCTGCAAAAACGGCCCCTGTTTGGAGTGGATAATCAATATGACACATTATCAGATTCACAAACGGCTTCAGCTTGTCAACAGCCACTACACAGTGACCGTTAGCAGATCAGCATCTCAGGGGGATCAAACCTAATTGATTTTAACTCAGAAATCCGGTGAGCCTGCTGTTGAGACGGGTCTTTATCGAGTGCTACCTCCGAGTTAGTTCAAGAGATTCATTCGGGTTTGCTCTTTTGTGATCATTTGTTTCACTTCACATTAACTCGATTAACTCTGAGAAAGGTTTCCTAAATGTCACTGGTAATTTATTATGACATTAACAAGCTTGACGCTGAGTCTGGTTGTGATGTGCGCCGCATTCCTCAGCATAGAACATCTTGTATTGTTCATAAATAATGACATTAAAGTCACTCTCTGGGGGATTGGCGGCTTTAATCTAGACTGTAGGTGTTGGTTTGTGTGCTCTCTGACATTCATTTTCAATCTAAATTAATATTTACTTTGTATTTTTTTTTTATTAGGATCATTTTTTCATAAAATGAAAATGTATTTACTCAAAGAGAGATATGTTGGTATTTTCTTTGCAAAAATAATGCTGTCCGGTGTCCTACTTCTCCTGTGTAACAGGTAAATGCGTCTGCTGTGCTCTGGCGCCACAAACTGCAGTGGGCGTTAAAGAACTAAAGAAAAAAAAGGAAAGGAGTGGGAGTAGTGCAGATGATTTGAAAGGGAGACAAAGGAGTAGTAGAGCGGGTAATAAAAAGAGTGCGATGCATTCTTGATGCGGATAACTGCAAGGAGCGCCTTTATTTCTTTCCTTTGGCAGCAGGAACTTGCAAAGCTTTCAGGGTAATGCCACAAGGTGTCTTCTTAGTTTCCACCTTTATGTATGGGCTGTGCAGAGGAGGAGCACAGCACTTGAGGAAGGAGCCAGTCTAGACTAATGGAACACAAAGACAAAATAAGAGCTGTTAGCAACCCCCATCAATATGAAGGAGCTTTCAGTGCAACACACTAGAATACATTTGTATATAAGCATGAACTTGCACGGTTTCCTGTAAGATTTCTGGCTGCAAAGTGTAGCAGTTCCATTAAATTCTCCAGTAAATATTTCTATTAGAAATGGAGGAAAATCTTGCATTAATCTAGTAGAAAAAGAAGAAGAAGCCCCTCCCTGCTTGTGCAGTGTGAACACCTTTGCAGAAACCACATTGAAGAACTCGCGTCACATGCCTGTTATTGAACGTAGCTTTACAGTAATGTCACCATGAGTTCTTATGGGTTCAAAAGCTATTTTTTGTCTCTAGAAGCTGAACATTCAAAATGAACCGGACAGTACTATCAACTGTAAGACTTGAGATAGTAATCAAAGCCACGTCAAATCAAAGGAGAAATCCTTTTTGTGCATTTGTTTGTGCACCTCATGTCCTTGAGTCCATAATAGTTCCAGCTGCTTTGGGTTTAACAAGGTACTCCTGGAACAAGCAGGAAAGCAATTTAAGGCAATCTTGGTGGCCTTCCTCTAAAAATAATACACAAGAATTCAAAAAAAAAAATTAACTGCTTAAGAGTGCTTCGTTTTCAGACACAAAACCCACTCACGACCGCTGCACTTAGTTTTCCAAAGCTTTGTTTTTTTCCAGCTGCAGGCGAACGCCTTGAACTGTGGCAACCTCAATTTTTTGCTTCTGATTGTCACTTTTTATCTACTAGATTGAAGTTGTCTTGCAGAATGTGGCTAATGGCTGAGCCTTTCAGTTCTGAATTTTAACAGATCTTTTAAAAAAATAAGATACCGCTAGATTGGGTTGATTTTTCTTTTAAAGCGGTGGTTCCCACTTCTACAGGCTATGTACTCGTTCAGTGTATGACAATATTTTTGCTAGCCGGTCGCTACAAGGCCGAAGTTGGGGTCCAATTTTTAATTTTTTTTTCTTCCTCAGTTTCCTTTAACGTTTTGGGGTAAAATTTATCTTCAGCCTCTGTAAAAGATCTGCGGCTGGTTTAAACTTTATTGGTATACAAGATTTGCGGTGGGAACCATTAAAATGTGATATAGATTTTTCCATAACGCATAACTGACAAAGTGATAGCAAAAATATTGGCATCAACTTCAGCCTTGTGCAACTTTTTTGGTGCGACAAATAAAAAAATTGTTGCTAAAATTGGTATTTTCTAAAAATAATAATCAACATGAATCCAACATTTGGACAACTTTATTAGCACCAACAGAACAACTGTTGTATTAGATCCACACTTGGAGTAAAAAACTGCTGGTTTTAGTCAGTTAAATGCAGCTTTCTTTTATTTTGAAGTCAAGGGATTGGTTAAAGAGGGTACCAGACGGATTTCCAAAATGTGAGGTGAGAATTTAGTAGTTTTCCAAAATAAAACTTCCTTCAGAATCAGAAAATGGAAAAAATGTAGATTGCGATTTTTTTTTTTTTCTCTGCGGATTGGCGCTAGCCCTGATGGTTGGATTATCAGTGTAAACTTTCTTCCACATCTACTATAAAGACTCGCAGAGCCAATAGCGTCAACCTAAACTTTGCAGCAGGAAAACAAACACACAATTTAATCAATTTCTGCATCAAACCTTATCAGGTCTTGTTGTGTTTCCAATGCTGACTAGCAAGTTTGGGAATGAAGTAACAGTCACTTCATGGTTTAATTACTTCTTGTCTTTACTTTTTGTGCCCTTTTGTCTTTTTTAAACTAAGTGTGTTTGTGTTTGCAATCAAGCTAATTAGGGCCTCTCCAAAGAACTAGGAGGACCTTGTCCATCTGTCCACTGGAGTGAGGACAAAGGACTTTTGCGTGCATGTGTCTGAGTGAGTGATTATGTGTCTAATTGCGGGTTTAAGTGGTTTGTTTACAGCTCCTGCGTCGTATTGGCCCTATTAATCTAGCTCTGTTTGCTGGGGTACTTAGTGTGTTGATCCCTGACTTACTCACTCGATGCTCGTTGGTTCCTGTGCGTCACAACCCACTTTTATTTTTATTTTTTGGCTCCGGCGCTTCCTCTTCTGTCACTTTCAATAATGTTTCGCTGTAAGCAAGGATTGTTTGGTGTTTGAGTGCATATGCATGCAAGGCTTGGCATACCGCTAAAGCCCGGGGACAGACGGATGGAGCGTTGGGGAAGCGGAGCCCGAGGAAGGATGAGAGGAGGAGGAAAGGAGATAGCTGTGTGTTGTCTGGAATTCCAAAGAAGCTTTATGATTTAAATGATAAAAGAAGTCTCGGCCATGCATTATGTATTGGGTATTGTACGTGTACGGTAATTCTAATTAAGATCTCAGCCGGGCTTATCTGGGAGTCGGAGAGTGCCAAGAAAGATGTATACAGGAAATGAGTGATGCACAAATGAAGAAACAAGGGTGTAAAATATTAACCAGACCAGTGAGGCAACATTTAGCCGTCTCTTAGAGCAAGGTGGAACGATAAGCTGGCGCTTTGAACAACACTTTTACCTCTTTGAACAAGACAAAATGGCAAGAAATGAAAAGATAAAAGCAGAGCGTAAATGGAGGAGTTGGACATGTTACTGCTGTTTCAGTTTGAATTGTCGGTGCTCTTGTCCCGCACTAAATTTGTTCTCCGTCTGAGCCCAAACAAAGCGGAAAAAGCTTCTTGTTTGTGAATTCTCTGAAGATAAAGACCGCATGCGGTCTGAACCAGATTTAGAGGGCTTCTCAACCACAAACGAGGAGCACTGCCAGCAATGATTGTCATGCTCACAAGGCTATCGACCTTTTTTAAGAGAAGAGTTTGTGGTTGATTTATTCTCTACACAATCAGCTTGGATTTCTGATTTTCTGTTTTAGCTGAGACCTCGTTTGTAAAGCAAAGAGTTGACAGATAAATCAAAATTTTGAGAATCAAAATGTTTCTAAAGCCTTTGATGATTTTATTTAATATATTATTATATATTATTTATGATATGTTGGGTGATTTTTGTAAGATTTTTTTTTTTATATTAGTGATGCAAACATATTGAAAAAAACACCTTATTTACCCACCGTCTCAAATTTGATCCACGTGTTTTTTACACGGTGTAACTGTATTATAATAATTCAATTATCAGCTAATTTTACATTCTTTCAATACAGAAAGGAGTCATTTAAAAAAAATGTAGCACAATAGCCAAGTTATTTCACCATAAACTTTTAAAATAAGCAAACATTTTTCCCGCCAAAAGTGTTTCTGAGATTTCACGGAGGCAGCCATTTTGAAGTGAGCAGGAAAAGCCTTCTACTGCCCCTAGTGGAATGATGATGAACTACAGGGCAGAAAACATGGACTGTGTTAAACAAAAAGGGTTTTTTACTGAAAGTTTTGATCATGCTAATGAGATAGGGATCCAAGAAATATACATTTCACATATAATACAAATGATTATATAGGGTACACATTTTACAAGACTTCATCAGTTTTTATTGGAGCTACAATTTGCAAAAAATGAAAATTCTTAGTTGCAATTTATAAAATGATTTGGCAATCAAAATGGCAAAAGACTGGGTTCCTCGTGCTTTGAGGGTTATGGTTTAATTTAATGGTCCCGGTCCGCAGAGGAAAAAACAAAACAAAAGTATTTCCGTTTTATTTACAGTCTGATTCTGCAGGAAGTTTTATTTTGAAAAACTACTGGATTCTCTCCACCGCATATCAAGTCACTCGTTCACATGTTGAAAATCCATCTGCTACTTTCTTAAAGCGGCTGCACGGACTGCTAAATTAAAACACCCAACTTAACAAAATCATTAAAAAGCAAACGTGTTTGGAAAGTTGATTTTGCAGAAAAGAGCCAGTGTGAAAACAGAAGAGCCTTCAGCTTAAAATAAAAAAATCTGTATTTAATTAGACAAAAACAGTTGTCTTAATTCCAAATATGGACACAGTGCGACAATTGTACCAACGCGCAATAAAAATAATAATGCATAATATTTAGCAACCAGTTGCCTAATGTTACCAGGATGCTGCTAATAAAGTTTCTTAAAAAAAAATTCAGCCAAATTCAGCCCCATATATTACATTACACCAAATGTAATAAATACAAAAGTTTGGGGACTACTTTTTTATTATTTAAATGAAACGTTTACACTTGGATGGCAAATATGTCATTGATCTCTGTAATCTACAGTCCTCTTTCCACTACAGTGTGAGTATTGCTTGAAATGCTAAAAAGCTGATTTAAAAAAAGAACACTGCAAGTCACGCGCATTACTCTGCCATAAGGACTGTCCTCCATCTCCCAGCGACGTTTTCCATCTATTTTCAGCTCAGTCTCTGACTTTAGGACTCAAATCTTTTGTCTCTCCATACTGAGAGAGTGTAATATCCTAGGAGATGTGTGTGTCTGTGTGCACACAGGGCCATGACTGTGTTTTAGTGTCAAAAAGATGGAATTTTTGAACAAGTTTTAGCAAAATAAATAAATTGACTTCATGTCAAACTCTTATTCTTGTCTCATTTCTCTGGTGGCGTTGGAGATTTTCGTGGCCCCTCAATGGGCGCCCTCTGTGGTGTTGGAGGTATCCCAGCATCCCTCCTGCCTAGTTGTTGACTCGCCCTTCTATCAGGCACATACATCAACTTCTATTGCCTATTTGCAGACTAACATCTGCCTGTTTCACATTATCAGCACGCATGTTTTAGTCTCAAAGTGTGACATCTTATTATAATCAAAACCCTCAGGTGATTTCATCGGATTTTCAGGTCCAATCAAATCTTCCCTTCAGGTCAGTCAAAAATGCCAAAGGAGATGTTAAAGCCAAAAGTATAAACCATTTTTTTGTGAGAATGTTTCTCAGAAATAGCCTTTCCGTCTGCCTAATATTTGTGATTTCTGCGTTTTGCAGGAGAGTACAGCTTCCTTTTTCTAAGAACTTGACCTGTGATTGCTGATTTTGTTGCTGAAAGCTCTGCAGTCATATCTCCTAATAGCTGCTGTACTTCACTGCAGAAACCATATTTCTGTAAAAGCCTAAAGTCACAAACAGTTTTTCAGAAAGGGGAGGTTGGGATCCCTGGCTGTTTTTCTCTGTTGGATATGAGGGCAGTGTGCCAGCTCATTAAACTTTGAGGCTGATATCCAAAGTACTGGTGATGCATTTCCTCATTAGGGCTCCTCAACTCGTGCACTGATGTACTCCATCATACTTGCTTCCAGTGACTGTAGCAGATGGATGTTGGCCCAACTTGTAGCATGAACAGAACCCCACGAGGGTGCGCAGACTTTGTTGATTCATTGTCTTGTCCTTTGGCGAAAGCATAAGGCTAGCATCCGTTGTCGTTAAAATCGTTTGCAAATGACTTGATCTTCATAAAACTTGCCCCAAATTTTCATGTCTAAAACGAGTAGCAAACACATGTAGCCCTTTTTTACTCATGTAGTAAATGAGTGGGCTCCGGGTTCGTCTTCTCTCATCAGGTTTATTTAAACGTTAAGAAGTATA
>NC_050535.1:14545752-14566060 GCF_002922805.2 Oryzias melastigma | reverse complement strand
TTTTATTTTATTGTTATTAATGGTCTGATGTCATATTGTGCTTTTTTATGGAGAGTAAAATATTAAGTTATTTGAGGTTTAAGTTGATTTATTCTGGAATAATATTTCTGCCTTTTTATTCTTCAAAATTATGTTAAAAAGTTAAGCTTTTAAAGTTTTAAAAATTGGCATTCTGCTAGCTTTTTGTACTATTTTGGCATTTACGAAGAATTTGTTTGGCTCTTTTGGAGTTTAGCTAATATTTCAGCTGCATGATGGCTGTTTTGGCTAATTTAGGTTTTTCTTTTCAAGTATCTTAGGCTGTTTTGGAGTTAAGCTAATATTCACACGCTACCTGTTTTGACTAATTTAGAGTTTTTTTTAGGATATTTTTAAGTTTAGCTAATTTTTCAGCTACATGCTAGTAGTTTTGGCCAACCTGTTTTTTTTCTTTAGTTTTTAAGACTAATTTGGCATTTATTTTAATATTTTAGCCATCTATCAGCTTCAACATTTTGAGCTATCAGAGTCTGCGTTTTTAATATCAACTTCAGTGTTTTCAGTGATTTCAGTGAAATTTTTGTGAAAATTGGCAAATTGACAGGCATTTTACCCCCCCAAAAAACATAATAGATGTATTTGTTCTATGGTAAGAAATGAAAGGTATGCCATTGCAATCCTATGTTCATTAAATAGCCCATTTAAATGTATTTTTATTAAAATAGCTAAAACAATGTCAGATAAATGGGTCGGCCCTCACATTTTTCCATTTTACAGAATCTAGACCTCTGGAAAAAGTTTGGACACCCGTGTCCTACACCAACGACTGACAGGAACATACAGATCCATTATGTGTTCGATGAAACTGCTATAACCCTGCCCGACTCCACTTCCTTTTTTAGAAACATCAGCAAAAAAAATCTGCTTTCAATTTTCACTTTTTTTTTTTTTTTTTTTTTAAGCAAGAAGACTTTTTATGAAATATTTGTGTTAAGTACTAAGTAGCCTTCATGTTGAGCTAAGCTGATGGTAGAAATACTTAGGAAAAGGTCTAGATGAATTATAAATGATTATATCTGCTTAATATTAAAACACATTAATAGGCCTTTTTGGGATTTTGTTCTTTTCATTTTTTCTTTAAAAAAATGAATGTTAGAAGGCTCTCAATAAGTGGATAAAACCAATACCAAATAAAATGTACATTATTTGGTCCTTCCTTTTTTGTTTTGCCTCTAGTGGTTGTGTTGGGTACTACAGGTTTCTGTCTCAAGTTTTCCACTAAGTTTTTACAGATTTTTTTTTGTCTCCATGTGTAAAGTCCACAAAATGCATTTTATTTAATATTTTGCCAAACTTTTATAAAAAACTGTGATTTTTTTTTGTTATATTTGTCAATTTTGAAGTCTCTGATTTAAATAGATCTGATCTCCTGCAGACCAACTCTAAAGAAAATTGGGTTTATGGTGTTTTTAACATGTTCTTATGGCTTTTTTTCTGCTGATATATGTAAAGAAAATTAGGATTAAAGTAGAGTTTATTTTTTTATTCATAACATTGAGTCAGCAATAAAAAATGTTGAAAAAAACCTGTAGCTGTGATGTAGGTGCTACAGTCAGCGATCCACAAGCCGTTCCATTCTGATGCATCCACTTGCAGACGAATAAATCCATTAAAGTCTTCATATTCCTCGTCTGAGCTGGAATCTGGATTAAAACTGTACAACTGGCCAGCTCCAATATTGCTCGTCTTTTCTGTTGGACCGCTAAGGCTGGGGTTGTGGGGGGGGGAAGCTAATGGGAGAGCATGGAAACACATGGATGATGGGAAATAAGAGAAGGCTTACTTTGTGTCAATAGCCCCAACCACAACTCAGAAGCAAATTCTCAATATACTATTGCCGCTCTGCAGAAACTATGTCCTAGAAAACGACGCATGTTTTTGACTGGCTAAAAATGGCAAAATCATAATTATAAAAACCACTGGGAACGGTTTAAAAATCAATCAAAACATGAAGGATACTATCCTCCTTTATTCTGAAAGTAAACATATGCTTGACTTATAAAAAATCATATTTTCTAAAAAGATCTACCAAGAATCTGAGTGTCTCGCATATAAGACTTTCAGGTCTCACCATCGAATCTCCACTAAAGGCTTTTTAGGGATAAAACTAAAAGTAGGAGGCTCGCAGAGATGAGAAGCTCCAGAAGTGGGAGGCGAGAAACCCATCCAGCTCCGCTCATCGTCTCTAGAACAGAGGAGAAGACATGGGCTCCGCATTTATAATTGATCCGCCTCGGGTCCAAAAATACCTCCGACAAGGCCTGGCTGCTGTCTGTGTGCGTGTAGAATAGTGCAAGTGCAAGCTCAATAATAGAGAAAGCAAACAGGTGAGAGGTCGGCGAGGAGATGTGGTCTGCGTCAGAGTGAGAGGCGGAGAGGCGGCCCTCCAGCCGCGACCTTCAGCAGCCTGTGGGCCTCTCAGCGCGGCCCCGGCGGCGTTTCGCCGCTCGAATTTGCATGTAATCCATTGATGTAAAGAGGCGGATGATGGGATTAAAATCTTATGTAAAAATCCGTTTATGGATCTGGAAGCTGGTGCTCGGAATAGTTTTGGTGGGAATAGTCTGATCATGTGACCTCCTGACCTCATCACTGTGCGACACCAAGTATTGACAGTTTTTTTTTTCTTCGTATTATTCCAGTCGTTTACAGTAACTTGTGTGGCTCATTTTTTATTGACAATTGTGGACAAGAACAAACACAAAGAAATTTGAATAACAGATGCAAAAGTAATGTGAGTAAACAGCCAAAAGAGCTCTGTGGTAGAGTGTCCGACCTGAGACTGGAAGGTCGTGAGTTCAAATCCATGGCTGAATCATACTGAAAAATGGTTCCCGTGTGCAGCTGTGTCTGCAGCTCGCCGCTCCCCCAAGGGATAGGTCCCACAAAATTCACACACCTAACTAATGGGACTTAAACTTTGTCATGAAGGCAAACAGGTGAAAAGGTGCTTGAGGTTCCATTCCAACATCTTTGACTATATTAGTGTATTTTCCGGAGTATAAGTCACAGTATAGTTTAGCCAGGGGAGTGAGTTATACTCAGGAGCGACTTATTTATGAGTTTTTTTTTACATAAATATGCTCATATATTTGTGATTTTTCCAGTAAACACCAGTTGTCTTTTAGCGGTAGTTTCCTCTAACAACCGCTAGAGGGCGCTACATCTGAGTATAAGTATTTTCTTCTGACAGTAGAAGAAGAAGTGTCGTCCAACACAAACATGGAAGAGAATCTGATTGTTTATCCTCTAAAACTTTGATATTTTTCTGACAAAGATCAAAAGATTAGTATTCTTGTATTTATTTATTTATTTATTTTTAGCTATGCTGGGTTTGGTGGATTTGTTCTGAAATGTCAGACTTTTCTCCTAAAAGTGCGACTTATACTCCAGATTGACTTTTATATGGTTTCTTCTGCTTGATTAGACCTTTTTTGCTCTTGCGACTTATATTACTGCAGAAAGTTCCTTTTTTTTGCTGCATCACATTAGGTGTAGGTGTTTACTGAATTGTCCCCAGCAGAGACCGACTTCAGAAAAAGTTTGGTTTCCTCTTCCCTCTCATCAAGTTTGTTTACTTTCCCGCAGGAGTCGGCCTCCACCTGCGACGAGGAGCTTCTGTCGCTGCTCCTGGATGCGGGCCTCTTGGTGGGCTGCGTCTCCTCCGCGCTGTACCCCCTGCTCAGCTCCCACATGCTGACCCACCAGCAGGAGGGAGGCTGGGATGTGGAGAAGGCTGCCGCAGAGCTGATGGCAGCAGGCCACGGCCCGGAGGCAGGTTCCCTTCTGCTGGCTCACCGGGGAACTCACCAGGCCCAGTTCACCTTCAACTCCGCGTTGGCTGTTCTCAGGAAGTGGCTGTAAGGGGAGGTACTTCCCCCACACATACTCACCTAGAGCAATAAAACGTAGCGAGGGGAAAAATGGAGATCTGAGAAAAATAGGCCATAACAGAATTATTTGCAGACCATCCTTCTAATCAGATTTGGAGAAAGCGAGAGCTCGCCTCGAAGCTAGACGAGGCGACGCCTTTAATATCCAAACATCTGCTCAATTAGGAGCGCATAAATACACAAACTTCCACCGTCACGAGCGCGCAGACCGATTCCTAATCACAAGCCGCCTGCATTTATTTGCATGTGTTGTCTCCTATTGTTTGAAAAAGTAATTGAGCGGTCGCTCAGAAGCGGTGGGTGGATATTAGCCTATTGTTCCATCACAGGTCCCCCTCTTTAACATCCCATCGTTAGGCACCCCGCCTCGGCTCTATTGTTTCCCCCCTAATAATATCTAATTAATTCCTTCCAAACAAATTAGCCCCCCAGCTGCCACGTGCTGTGTGTGTTTTTTCAGAGTGAACTGTGCAGCTGCGGCGGTGTGTGCTTGCTTTGTTTCACCTGATGTGCGACTGAATCATGTATTCGATCACACTCAGAAATAAAGAAGATTCCAAAAGAGGTGTTGATGTTTTATTTCTTCCACATTTTTGTGTCTATGGTGGAAATATTTATAGACCTTTACAGTGTCTGCCGACCTTTCACCCCCTCCACTTTTCTTTTTTAGATTTTACCGTGTGATGAATGTATTCGTCGTAATTACAGCGTTTTCACATTGTTCCGGAGATAATTACAGCCCCTTTGACCCAAACAATAATTATGTATTTATGTTTTTCCTTTATTTTTTTATTTCATAGCAGCGTTTTCCTGGTCAGTATTCATAACTCAATGGAGGCTTTGAAACAAGCAGCTGTTATCACCTGACAGCACTTGAAGATTTCTTTTTTTAACCGGTAATTGCTAAAAGGCGGAATCGCTCTGCTAGCAGTTTGCTCGTTTTTTTTTTTTTAAAAAGCCGCCAAAGTAAAACTAGCTGCAGCTACCAATCATGTACTTTGTTTGAAGAAATGAAAAAGTTTAAAATCTCTTCAATAATTGGAATACCTGCATGGAAGGAGGCAAGAGGAAATGAATTGCTGAGGCTTTCTCGGGTTATTAATGCTACTTTTTGTCATTCAGGCTCTGCTGTGAGTGATGGATGATTTAACTTCATGTAATGTTTGGCCTTGAGCTCTAAAATATGTATATATTTTCCTTGTAAAATACTACCCTGCCTTTTATTTTTACTTAAAGAAAAAAAAATTGCTTTAATCAGTTGTTATGTTTGGAGTTTTTTTTTATGCTTCATTTAAGAAAAATTGTTAAAGCTCAACTTAGGTTTTGTAATTTTGTACAGCTGACCTAGCTGTAAGAAATAATAGCCAGGAATTTCACAGTTTTAAAGCATTTTCTTTTTTTTTCTTTTGCACAATCGCTTCATTTACACCTTGAAAAACTAAAGCAAGAAAAAATGATACATTTCCAAGGACGTCTAGAACAATAATAAACTTAAAACTAAATTTCCAACATTTTTTTTTTTTTGATGTGATGTTTAAAGAAAATCCACAAAAATTCTGGCCACTCTTGAACCAAATGCAGGATCCATGTTTTACACGGATCCCCAAACTACGGCACGTGGGTTGGATCCTCGATCTGGTTGAACAGGAGCCACAAAGTCTTAAATCCCGCTTTAGAAAAATAAGACACTGATTTGCACTAATATTTAATTGTTGATATTATAACTATAAAGGAAATAGTGATTTTTGGTTAAAAAAGCATAAACATAAAGAGAAAATAGCATTTTTTTCAAAATATGAAACTGTTTATAAATTTTGACAGAGGTTCACATGAAATCCTTTCAAAATAAAAGACATCCTTTACCACAACTTAATGCAGAAAACGTAGAAATGGGAAGTGTTATTTCAGCAGTTATTTAGAGAAAAAATTTGACCTTTTGTGGTGGATCACAGCCTTTAATTTGTAAATCCAACTAAATCAGAGCTGGTTAAGCGACTTCCTGTATTTTTCTAACAATATGGTTCACTTAAAATCCTTGAATTTGTTCACAAATATGAATTCTGGTTGTGTTTACTGGTCTCCACTTGATTTAAAAAAAAAAAATAGTTATTGTAACACTTTTTCTGTTAGCCTGTGGGAACAACAAGTTTGAAACCCCCTTGTATAAAAAAACAAACTTTCTCTGCGTCCATATTGGATTTGACCAACTACGCAACATTTCCTCATTCTAGTCTTTGGTCACTTGACAAAGAAACTAGATTGCATTCATTTTTCAATAGATAATTAGAAATGCAAATGAAAAAAAATAGTTTTAGATAGGTAAAAACTACAATAATTGTGACATAAAACTAGACATGCTATAATTATTAAAGATATAAAGTAACAAATATTATGACTACAACATAAGAAGATGAGAGGAAGGAACGTTCTACAATTTTCTCAGTAAATGATGATATATTTAAAAATTTCCATTTTCTGTTTTTCTACACTCATTTATTAAAAGATTAAAAGACAATAATAATCATGTATAAATGGGGTTTAGGAGACGGAACACATGAAACCCTTAACTTTTAAGTCCATCCTTAAGCTGGTTAAGGAGAAAAGGGTTTTGGAAAATTAAATATTGAAAAAAAAAAATGTAATGACTTTTTTATTGAAGCTGCTTCCAGCCTCGTTCAAATCTGCCGAGGCTCCTCTAAGCCCTTCCTGTTTGCTTATTTGCTTGTTAACCTTCTCCTGATGTATTTATTCTCAGAATTCAGTAAATAATCTTTGCAATGACTGCTGTTTAGCCTTCCTTTAAAGATTAGCTTTTTTTCTCCCAGCTGAGTAAAAATAACTTTGCTTTCTTAGAATACCTTCTGGTTAAGTTCCTGTTTGTTTATTTATTTGTTGTTCTTTTGCAGAGATCCCCTTATCGCTTTGTTGCATGGCTGCACAGTGGTATTGGCCCGCTTTCAGCCTCTATCGCTTTCCAAATACTCCTAGGCCTGCCAAAATAATAATATGTAGTATGGAAGGTTCCCCTTGTGAAATATTCCACAGTAACTCATGGTGGCAGGCCACATTTAAAACAGCTGCTGCTTGTAGACCTGACAGGCGAGGTATAGAATAAAGAGACGTGGCTTGAAGGTATTTACTGCTACAGTGGTGCTGCTGTATTTCAAACCCATTCATAGGGGATGGAGTGGATGGGAGGTTGTCCTACATATCAAACAACGGGATAAGGAATTTCCTGTGGAGGAAAATGAGGCTTTACACTCACCGGCTACTTTTATAGGTACGCCTAGCTAGCTTTTTTATAGATGGTGTTGCGGCTAATATGATAAATATACTTTTTTGGCGCTACTAAAGCATGAACATAGGGGAAAATTGCTTTTTTTGAAACATTTTTTTTCAAATATGAAGTAGGTTGTAACTTCCAATTGAAATATGCATGACATCCTTTCAAAATAAGACGCAATATTTGATCATTTCAGTGCTGCAAATGTAGTAGGTAGTCTAATGTCAGCAATGAAAAAAAAACTTTTTATTTTACCATTGTTGGTGTATCTCAGCCAGAAATTCATAAATCAGAAATAAGTGACCCACACTGTATTTTTTAGACCATGAGAAACACTTAAAATTCTCGAATTTCAACAATTAAGAGATTTCCCTTATAAAATGATGAGCCTTAAGTATGAATTCTAACGGTTTTAGTGCGACTTTGACGAAGCTCCACCACTATTCTAATTTAAAATAGAAAGTCTTTTTTATTTTCTTTAACCATGAGAGCCACAGTGGAGGGGTCACAGGTTGCCCCACACCATGACACCACCACCACCATTCTGAACCATTGATACAAGGCAGGATGGATCCATTCTTTCATGATGTTGACACCAAATTCTGACCCATCTGAATGTTACAGCAGAAAAGAAGACTCATCAGTCCAGACGAAATTTTTAGATTGGACAATTTTCTATTGTCCAGTTTTGTTGTGTGAATTGTAGCCTCAGTTTTCTGTTCTTAGCTGACATACGAGATCCCCGTTGTGTTCTGCTGCTGTAACTTATCTGATTGTATCGATGTAACCAGTGGTTATTTGAGTTCCTGTTGTCTTTCTATCAGCTGGAACCAGTCTGGTCATTCTAGAGCTCCTGCTCACTGGATATTTTCTCTTTTTCTGACCATTCTCTGTACAAAGAGACGGTTGTGGGTGAAAATTCCAGTAGATCTGTAGTTTCTGAAATACTCCACCCTACATTCAAAGTCATTTTAATGCTCTTTCATCCTCATTCTGATGCTCGGTTTGAACTGCAGCAGATCCTCTTGACTAAATGCATCGAGATGCTGCCATGTGATTGGCTGATTAGAAATTTGTGTTAATGAGCAGTTGTACAGGTGTGCCTAATTAAGTGGCCATTGAGTTTAAAAGCCAAAAATGATCTTGTGTGTCTCATAACTTTCTGCATAATAATATTTTAACATTTTAGTGCTAAAGGAGTTCAAGCAGAAATGAGTCTCACTATTTTCCAGCCCCTCGTTTGTGCTTCCATCATTCCCACGACTCTGTGTTTAAAGACAGCAGGGCTTCGCAATCTTCCACTTGAATGTTTTATCAACCCTTCACCATCAATTAAAGTAGCCTCAGATGGTGTTTGACCCCCAGATTGTCGGTACCCTTGAGCTGCAGCGGGAGGCCGCGTTTGATCCCGGCCGGCATGAAATCGGCTCTTTGTGTCGAACTAACGAGATTACACAAAGCCTTGATGTAATCTGAACTGTTAAATGCTCCAGTTGATCAAATCAAGATTGGCACAAACAAGACCGTCTGACTCCAGGTACGCTAAGATGCATCAAAGCATCAGCACGCAGACTACAAAGACCAGCGATAAACAACAACATCTTTGTTTACTCCCACCTGAAAAACATCTGTCATCATTTGGATCATTAAATGGTGTCTTTTTCAAAAATATATCAAAACGTGATTTTTTTTTCAGATGTATTGGATTAAAAAAACAACAAAAATTAGACCCAAAAGAAACAAAAAAAGTCCTGTTATTTGGGATGTCATATATTATATTGCAAATCTTAAAACATTTAAAACATAAAAAAAGACCTAAATAAAAATGCAACAACATCTTGCTACTTAAAGACATTTTCACTATAAATGATTAAAAAAAATAAAATAAAATTACTGAATTTTCAAAAAAAAACATGCATAGAAGGATAAGTCATTAGCAGATTTAATTACTGTTAGCTTCCAACTCAATTACTGAATTTGTTTGCTGTCGGAAGTTTTTTCAAAGCGGCTAAAATCAATATATTTGTTATAAAGGTGGAAAATGTGTACAATTTTGTCAAAATGTATGGTTAAAAAAAATTATTTTGGGTCATTTTTACATGCAAACAAAAAACGTGTTTGAAATTCGAATGATCCAATTATCATAACTGAGAAAGTGAAAAATCTTGCTCCAAGGTTTTTCTATCCAATGCATGAAAGAATTGTTTCTGTAACCGTCATAGTTTTTATGGGACCAGATGGTTAGCCCTGTCATAGTTTCCCCCCTTGTTTTGTTATTTTTTTCTTTCTTCATTGTAGGTCGTCTGTGGCTTTCATAAGATGGTCACAGCTGCCTTAACTATCTTATTTGGTTTCATTTTTTAAAGAAGCTTCTTCTATGTTTGTCTTTACTTGAAATTATCCGACCTGTACGAGTCTTCCTGCTCCTGGGTTTATCTCCGCTGGACATTAAGCGCATTTACATTGACTTTTCATTGGAAACAGACGCCTGAAAGTTACTTCAAACTGTCTCCAGCCTCTCAAGCACCAAAACCTCCAAACAGTCAAAACTTACCTTATGATCCTTTGATCACTGGATGTTTTTTGGAAACCGTCTCATTCAGCATCAATTTACTCGTAATCTGTATTCCTAAATTGTATATTTGTACATTTTAATGATTTTTTCATTGTCAGAAATTTGGGATTTCTTGACGTTGAACAATAAGGTTTTACTTTATTCGGGTTTAAACAATACTTATGAAAAGGACACAAAGCACATAAAAACATAGCAAAGCTACTACCAGGAAGCTGTACTTTTTTTTTTATTTTTTATGAATCATTGCAGTTTTGAGGTGCTTTGGTAGCTACAATACACAACAACCCTATTAAAAAAAAAACCTTTATTTTCTATGGTTTTCTATTTCATTTCACATTCCCTACTGTCGACAATACTATGACGCACATTTGTGTGTTGAGTTGTGATAAAAAAGACCTACACTGTCTTTCAAACGATAGCAAAAGCATTTTTAGGTGTAAGTGAGCAGAACAGTTGTAATAACCTGTTAGAATGTCTCCTGCCTATGAACTTAATGATAGACTCTCCTTTCACTGAAGACTAAACTTTTGTCAGAACAACAGGAAATTTTGACTGAGGCAGATCTCTATATTTTTGTGAAATTGAGTTTCAAAGCGATTCTGTGGGAGGATTTATGAGACGACACAATGAGAGGATTTGTTTCTTAACACCTAAACTCAGTGAGCAGAAAAAGGTGCACAAAGGAGTCTTTTAAGAATCTTTTTGGTATATTTTCCTGTTTCAATCACCTCAAGCATTCTGGTTGTTTTTTGCTTCAGAACACATGCCCTTCTGTGAAATGGGACCACATGGGCCACTCGTCACTTCGCAACACCATCATTGAGCCGCGGGTGACTGTTACTCTGTCTCCGGTTCACTGGTCATCAGCGCTGGAACCACTTTTGATGCTTTACCATTCCTTTCTACATTCACACTTCCATTCAGCTCTGACCCAGCAGGTCAGTCGGCACAGCTGATTCCTTCATCACGGTCCTGCTGACCTTTACACACACTTCTGCCGCCATGCTCACCCTTTTTGTGCTGCAGGATGGACCGCCTCAGTAAATGGATGTGTGCTTTATTTACCTAAACACAAACGATGATCTGAAAGCTAATGGAAAGCCAAACTGACAGGAAACAAAACGTCATGATGGGTAAAATTTCAAAATAAAGTAGTCAAACAGGAAGAAGAAACAATGAATTGGAAATATCACAATAGTCAACATCCCTAAAATAAATGATCTCTTCAAACTGCATATTTTAATTAAGATCATTAAACCCCAGTTATGTTTAATGTTTACTTTTGACACACCTATCCCTCTTTCACTTAAACTGAGAAAATACACAATTAAAATGTTTGATTTTAATTAATGCACAAATATTACCCTTAATAGGATCGAATGCAAACAAAGCTGTAAAACGGGTTCTGTTTAAATATGCTTTATCTTTAACTCTTATGAACAAAATGTTCTCATTTATATTAAAGACTCACCTCATATTTTAAACAATTTTCCCTCAAATATATGTTAAATTAACATGCAAATAAGCCTGAAGAGTTTAGGCTCTTGAGCCTGTCACAAGTGCTTGTGTGAAGCTGGAAAACACGAGTAGACAGGTGTGTGGTTGTTCCACCTGATGTAGAGGAGGGTGTATGTTTGAACAAAAGGCAACCTAAACAAAAGGCAATCTCGTGCGTTTGAGTCCAGCGTCCAATTAAAGTCTGGTCCATTGTTCAACACGTCACTTGGTGACTTGTTTCACAACAATTCCACAAACGTCCAGTTTAGCCTCAAAACTTTCTTAGACCCTTGAGAGTCGGTTTTATTGAAACCCTAGTTGCACAAACCCCATAATTCATCAGTATATCTAAGATCAAATTCCAGTTCTGCAGATGGGTTTTGATTGGATGATGATGACCATTAAACAGGTACAACATTCACTTTATATGAGAACTGGATCGTGGCTTACTTTGGTTTCCAATAAAATGAAGTCAATTCAGTCGCCATTTTTTCGCAATATGGACGTCGCCATGTTGGAACCAGAAATTGTTAGTAAGCAGTTATTAGTTCAAGTTTGTGTGAAGCACTCCCACCAATAAGGAGTCAGCTTGTTGGTTTCACCATCAAGACGTAGAATACCCTCAATCACTGTTACAGACCTGGACTTTGCTGATGATATAGTATTACTCAGCAAATTTATCAACCATGACATTGATTCTGAAGCAGGTTTTTAGTCAAAAACTTCAAGAAATTTGCAGTAACTTGCCTTATATTCACAACCTGATGTGGTGAATAAAACTTGTCAAATAAGTGCTTTTAGAAATAAAACAACAAAAGCCCCTTTTTCAGTTGATGTGTGTGTTCATGTGAGAGTACTACCAGAAACTCCTTCACTACTGCAGCTCGGTAAACACAGTGTCACCACCTGTCAAGTGTCAGCATCCTTCTTTTTATCTGTCAAGCAGAGCCGGGGAAGCGGGCGGTCTGAGCCATCATCTCAATCCATCCAGAAGGTGAGAGACGGAGAGACAGGGATGGGGGATGAAGAAATGGTGTCCCCTCAGGGGGGAGCTGAATGAGATGTGATCTTACAGCCCATCTTGCCTACTGAAGAAAGGTTATCTCATTGAAACAAAGCATTTAACTTGAGTGTGCGAGTCCTCCGCGGAGTCTGCAGGGAGCAGGCGATTGATGGAGGAAGCTTTTCTTTGTATTCCAGAAATTTCCTCACAAACCTGCCAGCTCGTCAACAGTTTCATCCTAGGAAATAATAATCCTCCAAAGCCACATTTGTTTGCTAATTTCTCTCCCCTTTCTGTTTATCTTGCTGTTCCTCTCTTTAACTCGCGACCTTGTAAACTCCACGGAGCTGCTGACTGTATTTATAGTACTCTGAAATGCAAAATAAAGGAGGAAAAAAATCCTTTTACTGTGGGAGTGCGGTAACTTTGAAAAGAGAGTAAAAGGCTGTGTAGAGCTGAAAACAGACTGAAAGAGGAGAGAGGTCAAACAGGGGGAGAAGCTGCTAAATTACCGAAGGTTAAAAGCGAGGGCTAAAAAGAGACGGAACAGCGAGAAGGACAAGGTCGTGGTGAAGAGAGTACAGCAGGATTCACATCACTTCAGTGCTACAAAATAAAAGAGCAGAAGAGAGCAGGAACCTTGGCGACTGCATGCATTTGATAACAGTGTTGCAGCTTAAAAAATGTCAATAAATATATATTTAGTCCCTTTAACTGAAGCATCGTTTACCATACTAGTTTGACTTTTTTTTTTTTTTTTACTGTTTTGTTGATTCAACATGAAGTTCACTGTAGGTGAGCTAAGAGGATTGATTTATTACAATGCTTAAAGACCTTTTCCAGTGAGATTTGTGTTCTTGCATTTTTCTTATAATAGAGGACATATATAAAGAAAATTAGGATAAAAACAGTATTTCTGAGTATTTACTTTTTGTTGTGAATTAGAACATCTTTGTTTTCCTTTTGCGTGTGACAGAAGTTTAAAAATAAACCATTCATCAATGGTGCACCTTATATCTGGTGCACGGAAAATACAACTAATTTTGAAATATTTTTATTTCATATGAAGCACAAATTAAATTCAAGTTGGGATTATAGATGATTTTAAATTAAACATCAAGTTGACTGGTAATAAAATGGATATAATGTAAATCTTATAGAAAACCTAAATTGAAACTGTTTTAATTCAATAATATGTAATTTAAACATTTTCTATTTCAAAACCAGGTTTTTCTGCAATAAAATTTCACAATAAAACATTAATAAAACAAACGTCACTATTAAAAGTTAATTGTTAGCATGATTTTTTTTTCTAGGTAATAAACATTTTTATTCCTGATACAAAGTAAATATAAAAATGTGGAAAAATAAACTTGATATTTTTAGGAATAATGCATTTTTTTTAATTATTGTTTTGGTGTCGGATCTCAACAGCAACTCAATAATAACTTAAGATTTGCAGCATCCGAGGACTTTCTTGTCTCTTTCTGACATGCGGTGTAGTTACAAAGACCTGCAACCATGTTTTTTGTGGCGTAGGCAAGCTAAGTTTATATAGCAAAATTCATATTACAGTATTTAAAACACTTTACAAAAAAAGACAAATTAGACACACATGGACAAAAGTCCCAGTTAGGACAGACACTTGGGACACTTTAGCCTCGTTTCCACTGAGCGGTCCGGTCCAGTGCGGTAGAGTGCAGTATTTTACATGTTGTCATTGTAAAATGGACCCGTTAAACAGTAATCCATTGCAGGTCCATAGAAAAATGGAACAGGACGGTTAGGAAGAGTCGCTGTTGCCACCCACTGATTGGCAGAAAGTGATGACGACGTTAGAAAGCATCAATATAGCGCTAAGCTAGCGATTCCATTTACCTCTTTACGCCGGAGTCACACAGGACGCGATAGCGCCGCAAAGCGGCGCGGAGCGGCGTGCGCTTCCATTCGCCGCCCATGTTAACCTATGGCGTCGGTCACACCAGGCGCGGAGGTGCAGCGCAACGTTTCGGCGTCTGGCCTATTTCTTCCGCGAGACGCGAGCGCTCTGCGTCAATACTGGCAGGAAGTTGCATCGAAATACATGAGAAAATCCGGTTTATTTTCAAAATAGAACCAATTTTTCACAATAAAACGCCGCGATTGACAAATGTGATCATGTTTTTGTGTCTAAACAGACTGTTGAGATGAAAATATGCATACAATCAAAACACACAGACACGCGTGCGCGAGAGCCCCCACCACGGACACCACAGATCTCCGGAGCGGGTGTGCTGGGCTGCAGGGTTCTGGGAGGAAAAAAAGCAGGGCAGACAGGGCCCCCAATGCAGTGGGGGCACACTGGAGCGGGACATGGGGCTGTGTTTGAACGAGAGAGAGGCAGAGGAGCGGTTCTTCTTGGAAGAAACATCAGGTAATATTTTTAGTTTATTAATTTACCGACGGAAACACGTGGGAGCGCGTGCGTGCACACAGACACACAACAAAACAGACAGACACACACACGCGCGCACAAACCCATCAATGAAGTTGGCCGACTGCGGAGTTGGGGGGCGGGGTCTGTGTCAACAGGGGCAGAGACCATCTCCTTTTAGCAGAAACACGGGGAGATATCTTGGTTATTAACCATGATGGCAAAAAAAAGCATTAGCTCTAGCAGAAGCGCCTGTCGACCGTCGCGGAAAAAAATCGCGTCTGGTGTGACCAATAGAGTGCCGCGAATTGGCGCGCACTCTGCTCCGCGCCGCCTCGCGGCGCTCTCGCGTCCGGTGTGACTCCGGCGTTACGGGGGTATTCTTTTTGGTCGCCTGCAATCTTCTTTCAAACAAAATTAGATTCCTTCTATATGCAATGGACAAAAAGTAAATCGATAAAAAAAAAAAAACGAGAAGCTGGATGACCTCCGTTGTTGTTGTTGCTTTTGTAGTCGTCGCACGACAGTGATGCAATGACTCGCTAGCAGTCTACACTACATATGTGGCGTGAAAACAAACTGCTCAAGTGAGGCTTAACTGAGTGGAAACGCTCAACAGAATTAACTGGCCCATCCTGTATTATTCCTGTCTTACTAGACTGCTCAGTGGAAATAAGGGTTTTAGGTCAGGGGTTGCTGGAGCCTATCCCAACAATAGTTGAGAAAAGCCAGGATACACCCTGCAAAATCACAAAAATCATAAAAATTACATTAAAACAAGTTTAACGGACCTTTAGCCATCATTCATGGATCTAAAGCGAATAGTTTTAGGCTGCATGAAACTGAAATCCTTCTTTATGAGGTTGAATCCTGGATCTGAGGTTCAACAGAATCCGACTGTCTCCAGATCTGAGGTGAACAAATCAGACATGTAGTGCGGCACAAATAAGACTTTCCAAGCAAAGCTGGTTTAAATTCTGGTCTAAACTCTATACTCTTAGGAACAGGAAGCCAGTGTAAAGATGTACTTAAGTAGATATTTTTTAAGCACTGATTGAATTGCTTTATGGAATATTGAATAAAAGAGAAATTACACTTAATACCAAATTGTGAAGGGAATGACATAGTCAATGTTTGCTTTATTAAAACTGTAACCCTCTAATATGCTGATGACATTTTATTATTTTGTGCTTGTGAATCAGAAACATTAAAAGAAAAAAAAAATGGACTATTTGACTATTACTTTCTGTTTCTGAGTTTGATGCCCGTCATTTGAAAAGTGAGGCTGACATTTAAGCGTAAACTCTTGAGCACTCATTAAATTATCAAATCTTAATGTGAAAAAGAAGACGACATAAACATATTTATCTCAATGGTTTTGCAGCATAGCCGTAAGTTTTAGAAAGAAACTGTTCTTTTTTTTTTTTTTTTTTTTACACATTTTTGTTCCTCTAAACTGGGAATGGTAACCACAGGTTGTTCAGCTGTTTGTTTGAAACCTGTTTCTGTGAAGGGAAAAAACTTTTTTTTTGTGCAAATATCTGAAGATAAAGTAGAGGCAAGCAGTGAAGCAGAGGATGGAGGCAGAGAGGGAGAGTGGACATGAACTGGGCTGATCTGCCGAATCAATAGGTGCAGCAGGGGAGATGTTTTTATATATTTCGTCCAGCAGTGCTATAATAGTGAATGTGCCAAAGTCGTTTTAAGCACATCTCGGGTGGATAGAGCCACGGAAGGGTGGAACATAATAAAAAGAAAGGCAACATCTAGTTCACACTTTAGACAAGTTGAACTTTTACTTTGAATGCAGGTCTTAGTCTGTTTACACCCACATGCATGCATATGTGTGATAAGCATTTAATGTTTTTTTTCTTCCAGCAATCAGAGATTCATTGATGTCAGCCTTCTCAGTTGAATGAAGGAAATTATCTGCTTTGGCAGGAACTGCTATCTTCTCAGCCCCCGCGTCTATTGCTCTGCTACATCTTCACTCAGCCTGGAAATCCCACAACTGCTCATCCGAACACAAAGCAACCATCACAGAGCGAACAGGGAAAACTTTTGCTAGTCTTGAGTGAAGACAAGAAGAAATTAGCTGGCTTTGAATTCAGAATAGGCACGCATCCTGGAAACGAGAGGAGCAGCAAGTGTGTTACAGAAACCAAAGAAAATACCTTTCAACTGATAAAGCAACTGATTTATTTTGTGAAAGTTGAAAAGAGGTCAAACCATGCTCTTGTAGGCCTTTGGAATCATATCACCTTTACACTAGGTCACAATGGTCACATCCCATCCATCTGGTGAGAACCAGAGGAGTCTTGCATTGAACAATCACAGCTTTAATCAGACAACACCATTTATTTAAACCTTTTCTTATTAAAGAAAATTTTGATCTGTATTAAAAATAAATGCACTCATCTTATTTTTTCTTTTTTAGCAGATTCTTGGCCAGGAATACTAAGCAACAAATTGACCTTCACTTTATTTCATTTACAAATATGTTCTCTGTGAAATAGTGCAGCTAAAAATCTAGGATACCTAGCTTAAGCATCTTGTATAATTAAAAAAAAAAATAAAGAAAATAAACATTTAAAAATTCCTCAACTGTTAACGTGAATCAGAAAAGCGACATTTCGTTTTGGCTTCCTTGTGACAGAATCAGCTGACTTGTGTTGATAGCATATGTGCTGTGTTGCATATCAGCACAAGGCTGGTTATCTCCTCTTCAGAATCTACTGGAATTACAGTAATTGGGTACATGGTTAAAGAGTTAGTTGAAAGATTCCTGAGTAAAAAGTTAAGAATCCCATTAGTGTAGTTTTTACTCCTTCCAAGCAGCACAGCTGGTACATTTAGAGATTTTAATGGGCGAATTTCCTTTCAGGAAGTGAAGGAGTGCATCTGTTGCAAAACCAAGCGAACAAATATAATGAAATTTGATCTTTTGACCTTTATTGTAAATATATTACATTTTATTAACATATTTGGCTAAAAACATGAAAATTATAGCATGTTTCATAAAAAATAGCTTTTAACTTTGATAAAATAACCAAATATTTGCCATAAACCATTCATAAAGTATTTTTAGTCTAAAGTGTTTTTCTCTTTTCTTTCCCTCTCTGTTGAGCAGTGTGACATTTTTCTTTTTTTTTTTCTAAATTTTATTTTTAGTGGGCCTCACAGTAAATGCATGTCACCCTGCCTTGGTGTTAATGTCATGAAAAATGCTACAGTGATTGATTCTCTCACCTTCAGGGTGGGATGAAGAGTTCTTGGAAGGATTGGAGGAGATGGAAGCTCAAGCAGAGAGATGGACCAGTAAGGCAAGACTAATGATGGCAGCCAGAACAGCCTTTTAAAGCACACTAAAATTGTAAATAAAGAGGGGACCATGGCGTAGAAGGGCAAAAACTACAGAGAAAATAATGGGATCACACTCAGAGTGGGGGGATTATTCGGAGGCAGACAAGAAGGAGTGAATTCAGTAAAGGAGTGTCAAGAGAGGGATGTGTGTGTAAGAGACAGAGGAAGAGTGACAGCTGAAAGCCCAGGAGCTGGTGAAGAAGACCAGGCAGAAAATGAGTGACAAGGATGAAGAGGAGAGGAAGATGTTGAGCTAAATTCTTAACTAGCAAGTGTGTTGACATAAGTCTAAGAGGAAAAAGCTGAAATCAGACATAAGTGTTTCTGGCTAATTAAGAAAAAAAAAAGACAAAACAAAGATAGAAAATATGAAGCTAAGAAGTGTGTCTTCATGGCTTGATGTAATGAGCAACTTCTATCTTATATTACCTTGGGTTGGTATTGGTTTAATAACTAAAATACTTATGTAAGTATATATATATATATATATATATATATATATATCAGGGGTATATATATATATATATCATGGGTATATACTATATTGTATATATTAGGAGTATATATATATATATATATATATATATATATATTTATATATAAGTGACATATCGCAATATGATATAATAAAATTCTGCCAATGTGAAATATATTTAATTATTTATAGCAAGTGGTTCAGCATCGTACTTTTTCCAATTAAACCCCCAACCGCTAGTTCTTTGCAGCACAGCCCACTGAGTCTTTTTGAGCAGGTCTACACTGCAGCCAAATAAGAACAAGATCCCGCCAGAACTATTTGTTTGCTAGCACTTGTATTTTGAACTCATGAGCTGGTTGTTTTTGTTGTTACATTGCGAAATGAGACACGCACTGGTTAGTTTAAACCAGGGGTCTCAAACTCGCGGCCCGCGGGCCATCTGCGGCCCCCAGGATGATGATTTGCGGCCCGCATCTCAATATGAAAGATTACTGTTAGTGCGGCCCGCAAGGCTGATATGAATGACAGTTGTTGTGTGCAGAGCTGAACGAACCAATCACAGAGAGGTATATGGCTCTGGAGGCGGGACATCGGCGGGCTGTCCAATTGCCTCGCTTACTCAGTCATTCCTCCAGTCAGCTGGGTAGAGGAGGAGCCATGAAGCACCGAACGCGATTCGCGTGATAAATTTGCGTGCCCGCGCGGGGAATTTTCCGCTCGCGACTTGTCAAAAATGTGTTTCTGAGGAGCTACCAGGTCCGTCTGTGGATGTCTTTCTTAGAATGAATACACATATGATGTCGAGGAATACGTTTTTTTGACGTGTGGACTGTTCCTATTAAATCAGAGCTCCACAAGCTCCGAGCCGCAAACCTGTAGCCCGCCCCGCGCGGCGATCCGCTGCTCCCGCCTGTCCAACATGTGATCCTGAGCTTGGATCGCGCCTGCGTGCGCGCGTCTGTGAATCTCAAGGTTCACACACCGGCTGTGTCGACGCACATTCCTGTCCATGTAACCGTGAGTAGAAGTCCGATATTCTGCTACGCGCGTTTGAATAGAACCCCCACGGAAAGAACTGTCCCCATTGACTTCAATGTTATTTTAAATTTGAACAAGTTAAAAATTTTCAAAAACTATAAAAAAAATTGCAGAATAGTTTAAAGACAGCAGAAAAGTCCACAAACAGCAAAACAAGTACATGTTTGAATTTTCAAAATAGCATAAATATGCAGAAGTTACAACTGCACAAAGTTTGGAGTTGCTGCAGAGCCTTCACAATGCATTCCAATAGGAAAAGTTGCAGCAATTTTGCTAAATTGCTGAAAAACAAAAAGTTGCAGAAGAGATTTCAGAAGAGAGCAATAATGTCCTCAATAAGCTGAACATTTTGATACTTGAATGACAAAAATCAGATAAAGTATGCAGAAGTTACAGGCGGACAAAAAACGTACAGAAGAAAGAAAATAAGAAGTATAAGAAAAAAGAAGAACAATAGTTTGATTGCATAACGCAATCAAACTAATTAGCCAGAACAGCTAGCATGTGACTAAAATATTAGCTAAACTCCAAAAATCCTAGAAGAAACAGAGAAAAAGGTAAATGAGCCAAAATCAACTGTTAAAATGTCTAATTTAGCCAAAACAGTTAGCATAAGGTGAACATATTCACTAAACCCTAAATTAGCCTAAAAAACTGGAAAAAAAAGCCCAATGCATGGGTGATGGACAGTCCTCATCCTCTTTTTCTTCAAAGGGAGGTGTGTCA
>NC_050535.1:14539511-14541215 GCF_002922805.2 Oryzias melastigma | reverse complement strand
TCTCGAGCCGCCGACGCTGAAGTTGGCTTCCGATTCACAGCGAGAGCGTTCCACTGTATTTTTCGAACTCAGACCATCTAAAAACAGGCCCAGTTCGGAAAAATCGGAAGCCAGCTTCACGGTCGTCTCCAGCCGGCGTGTACATCCGCGGTCTTGTGGTAAAGGCGTGGAAATAGGCAGACGGTTGCAATAATCTCACTCCTGATTGGTGACAGTACTTCCTGTAGATTCGATGACTCAGCTATGACTCAGACCAATCGCTGAAGATTGTTTGCAAATGGCGGTATCCGTTTCAGGAATTGACGGTGAAAGCGGCGGCCTACTTTCATGAGAAGAGGAAGTAATGCATTTCCAATGGGGGACCTCAGTGCTCGATTTGTCCATTGTTTTTACAGTCTATGGTCTGCCAGCATATTCATGGCGTGAGCTCCCCTGGACACGTCGCTGCATCGAGCTGCAGCCAGAGAACGCGGCGGCAGTAACAGACTGTCAAACTGTCCACAGAGTATCCCGCTTTTCTCAGTCTTTAATGTTTTAAAAAACAAAAGTTCATTGGAAATGATAAACCTCTATTTCATTTATTACTGTAGTTCAGCAGAGGAGGAAAAGATTTGGTCCTGACAAAAAATGAACATGAAAGTCTTATTGAAATTTTATTTTTGATGTTTTTTATTTTACTGAACGTTGATTGAAGTTTTGAATTTAAAATGCCCTTCACTTGCACTTGGGCTTTTGTTAGGCATTTTATCCATCCATCCATCTTCTTGACCGCTTCTTCCCTTTCGGGGTCGCGGGGGTGCCCGGCTACTGATGGGCGAAGGCGGGGTACACCCTGGACAGGTCGCCAGTCCGTCGCAGGGCTAGGCATTTTATGTTACAGCCTTTTATTGTTAAGAAAGTTTATCTCAATACAATGTTACAAAATAAAGTATTTCTGATGAAAACTATTAATTTTGTCATTCTTGTTTTCATAATGAATGTAGAACTGCTAAATTCCACGAACCACACATTTTTTTTCCTTAAAAAAAGGCCACATGTAAATTTGCGATTAATCGCGAGTTAACTCTGGACAAAATGCGATTAATCCCGATTAAAAATTTTAATTGCCTGACAGCTCTAATATATATATATATATATGTCAGTAACAGCAGCTTGTAAATTTTCAAACTTTCATTGAGATGCACTTCCTTTTCTATTGAGAATTTGAATATATGAATACACATATGATGTCGAGGAATACGTTTTTTTGACGTGTGGACTGTTCCTGTTAAATCAGAGCTCCACAAGCTCCGAGCTGCAAACCTGTAGCCCGCCCCGCGCAGCGATCCGCTGCTCCCGCCTGTCCAAAATGTGATCCTGAATTTGGCTCGCACCTGCGTGCGCGCGTCTGTGAATCTCAAGGTTCACACCCCGGCTGTGTCGGCGCGCATTCCTGTCCATGCAAACGTGAGTAAACCTCTGAATTTTTATCCTGAATTTTTATCCTGAATTTTCCTAACCTCTAAATTTTTATTCTAAATTTTTTTTGTGATTTTTTATTTTGAATTTTCTTAACCTCAGAATTTTTTTCTGAATTTTTTAACCTCTGAATTTTTATTGTGAATTTTTTTTCAACCCTTGCTTTTTAAACAGTAAAATTTTATGCTCCCAAAAATATTTTCTATCTTAAAAAAATCTGTGTTTTTTAATTTCGAGACTTAAAAT
>NC_050535.1:14503832-14539359 GCF_002922805.2 Oryzias melastigma | reverse complement strand
AACCTGTAGCCCACCCCGCGCAGCGATCCGCTGCTCCCGCCTGTCTAACATGTGATCCTGAATTTGGCTCGCACCTGCGTGCGCGCGTCTGTGAATCTCAAGGTTCACACACCGGCTGTGTCGGCGCGCATTCCTGTCCATGCAAACGTGAGTAAACCTCTGAATTTTTATTCTAAATTTTTATCCTGAATTTTTATTCTAAATTTTCTTAACTTGATTTTTTTTCTGAATTTTTTTAACCCCTGAATTTTTATTGTGAATTTTTTTTCAACTCTTGCTTTTTAAACAGCAACATTTTATGCTCCCAAAAATATTTTCTATCTTAAAAAAATCTGTGTTTTTTAATTTCGAGACTTAAAATTTTGTTGGGTCAGAAATTTAACATAAAAAAATTCAGAGTCTGATGGAACCAAAAAACTTCCATACTGATTTGCCTGCTTTTCAATTCATTATTTAATATTTATTTATTTTATTCATTATTTTGTGTTAAAAACAAAGATATTTAAGAACATTTGAATGTTTTATCAGCGCTTTTCTTGTGAAAATCCTGATGCGGCCCAGCCTCACCCAGAATCTGCCTCCAGTGGCCCCCGGCTGAATTGAGTTTGAGACCCCTGGTTTAAACTAAATAATGAGTACTGAACCAAAAATCAGTGTAAAGTTGGAACTGGTACCATATAAAAATGCGGATTTAGGTGTTTCATGTAAAAACTGTGTAAAGACCGCGGACACGCCGCGTGCGCTATGTACAGAGCTAAATGCAGAAGAGAACTTCCCAACGAACCCTTCTAATTCATCAGCCTGATGGATCAGTTAGGTGTGCAAGGCTCTGAAAAAGACCGGCGTTTTAGTGATAAGCGGGGAAATACATGTTTACTTCCACATGTGAAAACTGAGAGTGCAGACTGTCAGAGGGAAATAAAGCATCTTAGCCACATTTAAGGGCTGTCCTTCACCCTGTCATGTTGCTTCATCACACTGAGACATTTCTAGAAAGCACCAGTTCAAGCATCATTCAGGCCCCTGAACAGTTTTAAAAGTACTAGCTCAGCTACATTTGCCAGTGTTGGAAATTAACTTTATTTTCTCAACCATACATACTCAATGTTATTTGTTCATACAGAATGTTAAAGTACATTTAATATTTCTGCCTTAATGCTTCCACCCTGTGCCGATACATGTTTTGTTGGGAAAATCAGATGAGAATTGAAAAAATATTTCTTAAATTACCAAAGAGAAAACCACCATGAATTTGATTGGTTCAAAGCGAATTTTATTTGAGATATGGTGCATAAAGTTCTGATTATTAAATGAAATGTATTTAACACATATTTATGTAAAAGGTGTATTAATATTAAGAGAAAGTTATTTCTAAGTCATGATCGTAAAAAAATAGTGAAACATTGTCTGTTACCATCATGGAAAATATAGCGTAGCACGTATATATATCAGATTCGCCTTTTTTTTTCTTTTCGTAAGATGGCACATCATCTTCTGCTTTTGCCATTTTCGTTGAAATCCTGAGCTGACCTAGAGATGACATTTTCAGTGATCTAACCAACATCGATTGAGATTTTCTCCACTTTTCCGAACCAAATTTTTTGATCTACACGTGTTTTGAATTACTGTTTAGCAAGTAAACTTATACTTGAGTTTACTGTATTTATGTCTTAAATATGTTAAAATATCAAAATTTGAAATATAACATTATTTTTGTTTAAAACTGAGAAAATGGCTAGTGTAATTGACCTTAAAGTAGTGTGGTAAACTTGTTCAAATGAGTTGCATTTTTCAATTATAAATTGCTTTACTGACCTGAAACCAAATTTTCGCTTCCATTCATCTTCATCCAGACCTTTGGGGCGTTGGGATTGCTGGAGCCAACCTAGCTACGGGGTGGGATACTATCTGAACTGGTTGCCAGTCTGTTGTAGGGACACACACTCACATGCACACACAGGGGCAAGTTAGAGACCAAAGAACCTTGCTGTGAGGTGACACCGCTAACCACGGTGTAGTCCCCAAACTTTCCATTTCTAAACAAAAACATTTAGCTAGGCTCTGCTGTTGATTTTACTAACTGGTGCAAATAAGAACAATAGTCCTTTTTATTAATCGAACTCACAATATTTGCTGTTATTTTGAAAATTGGTTTAGTGTGCATTTGTGCCATCAACCCTCACAACTTAAAATGGCTTCCTCTGTGGACCAAGGAGTATTTCTCTTTTTAAAAATATATATTTTTTACCAACATACAATTCTCGAACAGCACCTTTTAGTATTTCAATGTCACATTTTCGGTCAGTGCGACTGACTGGTTCTCTTGTTTCTTGTGTCAGTTTAAGTTATTCATCTGTCCTTCAAGGGTGACTCAGCATGGCGGTCCATGTCAGGATGATTACAGATCCCTGAGCATGACTCCAGACAGTGAAGCTGTCACAAGTGTCACTGTCCTGGTCACTGTCAGTGATCCCTCTCTGTCACTCGTGTCCTAGAGTAGCCATTGAGCTCCAGCTTTTTATGATTTGTTTGTTTCTGACAATCTCGTCTGAATGGGACTTCAGCCAAAAGAAAACAAAAGCAGGGGGTTAAACAACTCGGCTGTGTTGACAAAAGAAGTCAGAAGCCATCTGATGCTGACAACTAACAAACCAAAAGGATGAAATAAACTAGACCCTAAGCTAAAACCAAAACACCCAGAAGCCTTGTATTATACAAGGAAGAAGGCGAGGAGAGAATAGAAAGAACAGACACATCACACACTTCCCCAAAAACATCAAAACAGTAAATCACTACAATTTCAGACAACTGTTCAATATAGAACTACTCACAAGCATAAGCTCTCCTCAAAGTGACAATGAAAACCACCGTCATGCCACATACACACCAAGCATGTGTGGTGCGTTCAAGAACTAGGGTTTTGTTCATGCTTTTGGCAGTGTCAACACTGGTCTGTCCCTACCCAGTACTAGTGTATGTGCTCACAGTTGGAAGAGGCTTGGTGCAAAATGTCAAAGCAGTGCAAATCAATTGAATCTTGCTCCAAGATTATTCTTTCACCGCTCTATTTCAACATATAAAAAAAGACTTGGTGTCATATAATTCCAGTCAAGCAGAAAAAGACAATTAATAGTTTTTCCTTTGTGATCATGTTTACAATGGCTGGCAATTCCATGTTTTAAAAAGAACACTACCCACACGTAACTAACAAATCCGAGTCCCTGATTGGTCACAGTTCAGCCTTAAAAATTCAACTGGCTAAATTTCCAGAGTGCGATCAGTGAATGCCACATACTATTGAACCTGCGACTGTAGCTAAAAACTTGCGTAGCGATGCGTTTACATAAGCGTCTGAACCCAGAAGCTCAAGATTCGGGTCGGCATAGTATTTTCATTGAAAGTGACCACAGAAACGCAAGTCAACGTGGCCGGTGTGAACGTACCTATAGTGGTCACTCAAGCCTGGTGTGAATGTAGCTTTACTTCACACCTCCTTCATAATACTCTGCAGACTGTCTTCCCTATGTGCTCACCTTAACTTTTTGTTAGTTACCAATGAGCTGCACTATGTCCAGGGGTCTGCAACCTGTGGCTCCGGAGTCACATGTGGCTCTTTAATCCCTTTATCGTGGCTCTTTAGCTTTAAAAAAAAAATGCAAATTTTTCAAACAAATAATCGAATGTTTCCATTTCTGTATATATTTTTAATATGTAAACCAAAGAGCAAAATGAAGGCAAAAAGTTTGATTTCCCGGTATAGAGATTTTGTAGAAATGTTCTTTTAATGTGTGTTTTTATTGTAAAGTTAGTCAAATAAAGTTTGACTCTCTTGCATTTTATTTTGAAGTTACTCTTCTGCAGCAGTAGGATCTTATTCTGTATATTTTATTTTGAAAGGAACTTGTGCTGCTGTCAAAAGTAAAAGAAATAAACCTAAAGACATTGTTGAAATTCATTTATTGTAATATTTCAAATCTACATTTCACAAATTATTTATAATGATCACAAAAACCTAAATATTGTATATTTTTCTAAACACTAATATTGGACTCTCGCTGGATTTTGGTCCGTAAGAAATTGGACCAAATGGCTCTTTGAGTGTTAAAGGTTGCAGACCTCTGATTTAGGCCCAAGTGGCTTTACAGATGACTCATATAAAAAGGAGGCGGAGCTTAACAGGATGATGCATCCAACACACATCACACTTAGTATGTAATACAAAATATGTATTTTGGTTTATTTAGGACACAAAACCAATGGAAAACCACTCTGCAAACATACAAAATACATAAGCAAAAGTGTTCAAATATATTAAAATATATTTATCACCATAAAGGCTTCAAAAATGTTTATATAGACAGAAAATAACCAATTTCCATAAATTATAAAGCTAACCAGATAAGCAACAAAATAAAATGAAACAAGGTTTTCAAACAATTCATTTCTGCTACCATCAAAGGTTGGAGTGGAAAGCGACTGTCTTGCATGTGTAATCTGCCACAGAGCGGTTCCCTGATGAACCGACTGGGCTTGTTTTTCCTCTTCACACCCGATTCAAACAGGAAGTCATTCCTTTAAAACAGGTGTCAAAAAAGTAGATTCAGGTTCTTTACTATTGAGAATGTGTAAAAAAAAATTTAAATGCAGTAAAATACTTCTCTCCAAATATTGATAGTCTTTTTTTATGTATTACATAAATTGAAAAATATTTCTGAAATATATGCAAAATATTCATACCAATGTATAAAGTTTGTAATCCATTCATCTTGTTTTTTAGGAAGTGTCTCCGGCTTGAGTGAAGCCGCAGTTCAATACATATTTTGTTTATGCTGAAACTTCTTTTAGATTGATTTATGACACAAATTTCACGTACACAACTCAATCAAAGAGAGCATCAATTCCAGGTCGTTGTCATTGTTGAATGACGCTCTCATCCAGAAGCCAGATTGACTTTAGGGATGCTCGGAGTTGCAGCCTGGAAGGTTTTTTATCTTCGTAAATGACTAAAATACTAAGGCATTGTATAATAATCCTCAATTTTCCCTGTATTTATGTCTGGTTACTATCAAAACATATGATCTACTGTAGATATACAATTTTGTGAGAGAAGTATATTACTGAAATAGATAGAAAAAAAATGTTTTCCCCAGAATATTGCTTTCAATAGGTCTTAAAAGTCAATTAGTTCATTTGAATTATTTTTACTCCCTGTACAATCTGATGTCAAATGCATATGTTTATTTTTTTAAGGGAATTTTTATTTTTTAAATGTGATATAACCCTCTCCAGGAGCTCACGAGTGCACCTGCTGCGTGTGAATTTATCCCGACTGTCTCCTTTTCTTTCCATCTGTTTACAAGCTCTAACAGGCGCTGCATGAAGATTATTGGTCTGATTACAACCTGATTGAGTGTACGCCTCACTCTTTGCAGATAATCAGTGCTGCAACGGACGCGATGATACAAAAGCTTTCTGTCAATTTATCCAACCTACTTTACAACCATGGTAACCGAAGACAAAAAAAAAAAAAAAAATGGCAATACTGCTCTATATTGTTCTGAACTAATTCAGCTGATTGGGGAAAATGGAAAGCTAAGATGAAAGTAAACAGCAATTTGTTTCAATCTGGAGACCACATAATGTTTCACTAGAACCAAATACTGAGTCAGAGGTATTATGGTAATACTATGTTCTTTTTGGGTACACTTAAAACACATTTAAGCTTATTCAGAAACTAGTAAATATACATGTACATACACCTTATATGTGTATGTATATTAATCGTCCATTGACTTATGTACTGTTTGCTAAACTTATGGCTGAGCTTAAAATCCCGTTTTGATCATCCATTGTTTTTTCATCTACTCCTGATTCACATCAATTGCATGATCAGAAAATTTCACAAAAACATGTTAGAAACACCTTAAACAGAATTTTAGTTAGAGTGGGTCTTTAAAACTGTGTCTGGTTGTCTACAATAAGAAATTGTACAAAAGTGAAGGTTTTACAGGAATAAAAGGTCTGAAGTTTTGGAGTGTCACAATTTCCTGTGACACGTTGAAACATTTGACTATGTATTTAAAGAGTGTGCTCTTAAAAAGTGCAATTTTATGCGTGTTTGTACACGTCTAAGTGGGTTTTTAGACAAAATGTATTCACAAGTCTTGGCCCTCCTAAAAGGATGAAGACTGTAATCCAGCAGGTGCCTATCCATCACATCAGGCTCTAAAGTAGGGATGACATTTTCAAAGGTGCGTGCCAGATGGAATATTAAAACACTCTGTCACGCCAACTCTTTTAATGGCTTGTCTTTGTGCTTTAAAAGCTGCTTGACATTTTTCTATGGAGGTCCCTGGAGGTTGAGTGCTGCTTTTTTTAAAGTTTTTGGAAAGTTTAATCCATTTCTTTGGCTTTTTATGAGATTTGTGTGCTATTTCTTTGGTCTGATTTGCTGTGTATTAGTGGTTTAATGCGCTCAGACTGTGCGTGTAGACACATTTTATGGAATATTATTTAGCAGTTTTTACGTGTAAATGGTTCTTGTGTTATGTTCACACTGCACGTGTCACGCATTCAAAATCGCGTTGAATACAAGTCATTAAACGCGGTTTAGCTTACTAGCGCATGATTACAGTTGGGCTTGATGCGAAATGTCGAATTGGCGCAAATCTTGTGGATTCTGCCCCAGGCTTTTTCTTTCACATCTCTGTTAAGATATATGAAAGACATGGTGTTATAGCGACAAAAGTTTTGAATGTGGAAGCCCGAAACGCACATACACGCACATTTACATTGACTTTTCAATGGAAGCGGTCACTTGGCCGGTGTGTGGCTGTTGTAAGTTCCCAAATATTGAAACTATATAGTTCTATATACTATTTTATATACTATATATATATATTCAGTAATTTTGTTCTGGCAAGTCAATGGACACCTCAAGGGTCCTAGTTCGTCCATGTTGGAAAAACCAGAGATTGGATTGTATTGAAGTTATTCTTCGGATACAACGGTGAATTTGTCCTTCAAATCAATATATCTTTATGTTTTAAGTTGTATTTTGTTAAGCTATGTAACTATACTTCCAAGTTATTTTGTAGAGAAATGAGACAATGTTTAACTGTACATGGTGTCTGTGTGACAAAGAGGTTTCATCAGATGTATACAACTTCTCCAATAGTAGCAGTAGATGAGAAAAATATCAGCTGCATGCATGTATATACATTTGATTACATTTTTACTCCTAAGTTCACTTCTATAGCCTTTCTGTGAAACAGGTTTGTCCTCTCTTGTCCTCTTTTGTTTTTCTTTCATCTCCGAGCTCCTTTGCTCACCGAGGGTCATCCAGGCACTGGAGACGTGCTCGGAATCGATTGTCTGATTAATACTGGAGACAAACACAATTAAAAATTGATTTGTGGCTCATTATTGACTAATGTGAATAATTAACCAAGGCCTCCCAGCCTTGCCCGAGTCTGCTCTTGTGCGATTAAGTGTGAGTCTGTGTGCCCGCGAGGTTTCAGTGCATGCTAACACACCGTGGCGGCCAGTGGATATGCAACAGTACACACATTTAAATACTGTAGCTGCTATCAGCTTTTAAAGTTAAAGGACCTGCGTTTGTGATCCCACATTTCTATTGATAAAGACTTTTCTGTGATGTCCCGATTGATTCCCCCCTGAAGGTGCTGAGACTCTGGTTGCTTCCAATGTAAAAATAAGATTGTTCATTTCACGCCCTGCTTGTTAATGCTGTTAGAGTTCATTCACATTTCGAGATGTCGTTACGGACACGGCTGTGTGTGCTCCACGCTGGGCCTCTCAGACCGGTGGAGAATATTAAATCATCTCACCTCATTGGATTTTCTGTAACAGGCATCATTATTTTTGTTTATTTGGATTCTGCTTTTCTATTGATGAGGTGGTGGTTATCTGATCACAAGGGCCAGAAAATCTCAAGACTCCCTGTCCATCGGTAAAACAAGAAATACGCTTTTAAGTTAAATATGAAACTCTGCAGAATAATAATATGATAATCAGTGTTTACCTTACAACATGAACAGCATTGGGATTGGTTTCTTTGCATTTCAAAGAGGCGGCATCTGGCTCCTGTTGCTGCAGAAAAATCTTCATCTCAAAGTTCAACTTTGTGAAGGGACATTTCTACAGTTTCTGCTTCCAAAATGTTTATTGTGAAGGCCGCAAAGACATCACATGGTTATTGCATAAAGAAGTGGAGAAAAAAGTGTAATTTATCAGTTTTTCCACAAAGCTTAGTATTTATCAGATGTGGAAACCGTAGATAAGAGGTTTTAGTGAAGAAGTTTAAAGGTTTCACTGCCCATCTTTACTTTTTGTGAGTTCTTTCAATCTTCTGCAAAACATGTCCTTTAAAAGTAAGCCAACACTTCTTACCCAATTGGCAGATTATAAATAAGATAAATAAATAAAAAAAATCTTACAATGGGGTAAGAAAAGTAGTTTTATCAAGAATTGATAAAAGACATGTATTCTCAAACTAGGAATATTTTGCTTTTGAAAACCTTTCTTGATAAGATTTGTTTTCTTCCAAGACATAAAATAAGATCGTTTTTTCTTGAAACAATGACTTTTTATTTTCTTAACAGTCACTTTTTGCAGTGGAAGAGGTAGAACTGCAGAAGTAAGAATTCCTACCATCAAATTCCAGACTATAGTTTTCAAAATAAAATGCGTTTAATCGTATGTCATTTTCTAAAGTGAAAGAGCTTGCATGTCTGCATGTTCTATTCAAAATCTGTGGAAGATGTTTACTGATGAATCAGTGCAGCAGCTGAAGCAATCCTGACTTTTTCTCTCTTTTTTTGTTATTGAATTAAAGAAAGAAAAAATGACTTTATGACCCTGAGATGCAGAAAGAGTTAAACTAAAGGCTTATGGGTTGTGAACAACCTCAATAAATAATTCACCTCAACTAGAAGAGTTTGAAAAAAAGTCCTTTGAAATCTTCTTGACTGTTGCATGGATGACACTCCTCAAAAACAGGAAAGTCTCTTAGTGCAGTGCAGAGACTTGCATAATGCTCTTGACACTTGTCACTAGTTAATTCTACCACTGTTCTGCCTGATTGAGGTATAATTACCTGTTGAAGTATTGCTCTTAAGGACCTGCAGTTTTGGAGAAAGATGCTAATGATACTCCTGTTGTTTTCTGGCTGAAATGATGAAAAATGGAAATCAAATCTACTTTGTTTTTCAGAATTATTGGTTCTTGCTGAAACATTTCAAAGCAACCTATAAAGTGCACAGTAAGCTCCCCGCTTTTGGCAGGAGTTTTCAGTTGAGTGGGTACATTGACAAAGCCAAAAGCTATATTTGTGTTAATGCTTGATGCAAAGTTAGTCATTTATGCAATTAGAAGTCTTTATGCTACATAAGTAAAAAAAAAAAAAAAAAAGATAGAAAAAACTACTATCAAAAGCAGCACCGGCCCTGGGCATAGGCAACCTAGGCAACCGCCTATGGTGCAATTTTCTGGGGGGGGGGGCACCAATCGAGATTATTATTATTATTATTTTACAGTTTGACACACCTCTCATTTTCCAGGGCTGAGGTTGATCAACAGAGCTATGATGGCCATCTTGTAACTCAAGCACACATTGTTTTAAAACATCTGAGGGGCAAAATTGGCAACTTTGATGTAATGCCTGTTTGAGCAATGAAAAGACTATGTAAATACATGTGTATGCACGTTTCTGGCTCACTCGTAGCTACAAAAGCTAAAGAGTCGTAGCTAAAAAAGTCAATTTACGGACTGTAGGTACAAAACGCTCTGCAATTGTGCATGAGACAAAAGTTAAAGCAGTTAATAGTGACGTTTGGGTTGTATCATTTTTAAAGCATGGAAGTGCCAACTTGAAAATACCTCATGGAGAATTTTATAATTGATGTTTATGCCCGGCTGTAATTATATAACAAAGTATTTCATATATCGATATAAAGATGTAAAATACTGTACCTGTATAGTGTAATTTCTTACCTGAAGCAAGATTTGAAGAATTTGCACAGCTTTGTCCTTTCACACCAAACTTCTTCAAACTTAGAATACATCACCAGTATCAGATAGTGACAGATCCACATAAAAGCCTGTCTAAAAACCCACGTTCTGCATTATCTGCCCAGATGCCAGGTGGGAACATAGAAAAAGGATGTAGCCACCAAACCTCATCATCTGGTCCAATCTGTTACTTTTGAGGGTGTGTGTACTTAAATATTGCTGGAACCATTACTAATATTGTTTTTGGTGGTGATCAAATAACAGATAAACACAGACTTTGTCCAAAAACATGATTTGTTGGACAAGTGAGCATCAATTAATGATGTGTGTCCACACAGTAGGAGAGGCAAAAGGATATTATAAAACCCCAAAAATGTATTGGTTAAAATGTGTCATATGTACAAGTTTGAATAATGTACTAGTACATACGTTGTCCATAAGATCATTCTACTATAGTAGCCTGTTCTTCGTAGGGTTTGTTCACACCAGCTTATCGCCTTAGAGTCAGTTTGGTACTTTTTCATTCGTGTCCCACAAATCAAATTAGTGCCCTGCCAACAGCTACCGGTGTATTAGCATGCTGCCATTCAAGCTAGCATCCCAGCAATTGGTACTGTGTCAACATTGTGTGGCGTTAACATTGGAGAGAGAAAGCTCAGTCGTAGACGGATGTTGAAGGAACAGTTGGTTTGTCCAAAAGAACCCATGCAAAGCAGAATTGACTACTATTGGCACAAATACAAAGAAGAACAAATCAATCAGTCAGAAAATTGATGTGACAGAATGTTTAAACTATGCAATGACTGGACTTGGTTCTTGTTTTCCCCAGATCTGGGTCATTTTATCCAGAGCTAGAGCACGCTAGAGTAGTCAGAGATCAAGTGCGGATTGAGGGCAGCCAGCAAACAGAGACAGAGTCTGGCTAGAATCAGGATTAGGAACACAAGAAGACGACTCCAGATATAATGCTCAGTATGCAGGTAGAGTGGCACAAACAATACTTCGCACTGAGCTAGGCTCTGTGCGTTGCTTTAGACTTAAGTGATTGTCAAATGAAAGTCAGGTGATTAGCATCTGGGAACTGTGCACTGGGGTGGCTGGGAGATGTAGTGTATTAGTAAACTGGAGATGGCTCCCACCGGTGACCAGAGGGGGAGACAGAGCTCTGACACCTCACAGGTGAATAACCATTTAGTGCTTTATTACCTTCTGAGAAGGCCCAAGGCACTGTACAATTACAGTCCCATTCTCCCATGAACATACATATTTGGATACTAATGGCAACTCCACTGCCAAACCTATAACCTCCAGGACCAATGATTTAGAGTATTTATGGTGTGAACCAAACCTGTCAACAGCTCTACCTCTTCACCATAGCCGTTCTAGGTTTTTAGGGTGGTGTGGTACACTCCTCCTCCCACAGTCCAAACTTATCCACCATAGGTCAGTCAATAACTTTGAATTGTCCCTATATGTGGGTGTGTGGTTGTATGTCCATGTGTTGCACTGCAATGTACTGACAGACCATCCAGAGTGTACCTCGCCTTTGATTAATGGTGGCTGGGTCAGGCTCCAGCGACCCTGTGACCCCGAAAGAAATGGATAGATGCCTCCAGCTAAGCAATTCTTGCTCCAATGTACAGTGTACACTCATATGATTCAACTGGTTTAGTTCACTCTCAAAAGTGCAATGTGAAACCAAGCGAACCAACTTAAAGTGTAACATTTTTCTTGTGCTTGGAACCATCTCTACCAGTTAACTTCATTTCAATTGAAGCTAGTTTGCTTTAAACTTCAAAAGAGTAATCCATCATATTCCTTGTGACCCTGTGGCACGGCCATGTAAAATGTGACTGTGAATGAAAGGAAAATTTCCTTCTTGTCATCTGCTCTTCTTACCGCGCTCCAAACAAGCCCGGACTTCATCTATCTATTTTACCTCACTGTCGCGCCTGACATTTTCCACATCTGAGGATCCACCTCCCTACAATTACCGATCATTGTGTTGTCACTGCCTCCACCATCCTATTACGCACAAATGGAAGAGAGCCTTTGACAGTTTGTCAGACCAGGCAAAAAAAAAAAAAAAAGATGGCCGTTTTGCAGACATTCACTTTCCTTTCCCTGGTCTAAATTTAATTATAATGTTAAGTTAAAAAATTCAATGAAAAGGCCTTAAAGACGGTTTGCAGGAATGGTAGAAAGACTAAATGTGATCCATTTTTAAGTGTGTGGAGCTTTTGGAAAAAAAATTTATGCGCTGCAATTTTACCATTTTGATGTTGAAATTAGCAAGTGTGTTAAATCACTCTAAAATTATACTGACTTTTGCTTCAAACTTGATTTAGTACGGGTAGCTCCCGTATATGTTAGCAGTAAAAGAGCACTGCTTTAAAAACGTGAAAGTAACACTCCCATCAGGACCGGACAGGCTGTAAAACACACACAAGTAATAGCCAAGGGCAAAAGGGAATTAGAATCTATTAAATTGTGACCATACGAAGCAATCGGAGCAGGGTAATTCCTGGAAAGAGAAAGCAAACTTTTTCCAAAAATAGGTCTGGAATTCTTCAAGATATCCTCTCAACATTATTAGGAAAGGTAATTTATTTTAGAGAATCCATATTTACTATTATTACTGCAGAGTCCTTTTAAATACAAAAAGCATAAAGAATCCACTCAATTTGTTTTGTGTAGTTAAATCTATTTTTATGCAAATATAACGCTGTGAACTTTAAGGACTAATACAGGAATGTTTTTTTAAATGTATGTATTCCCGAGTTTCAACACTATCTTTCACTATTTGTTTACTGTGGTTGCCCTTTCGCTCCTCTTCTCTTGTATCTGTTGTTCCATTAGAACTGATCTATTGTTGCAGTTGATCCTCTGGGCCTGCTTCTGCTTGCTTTCCCTATCAGTTGTTTGCCAGGTGGTGATTCTGTGAGAGCCGTCTGATTTAGAAGAGTGGAAGGAGGTGCTGGACATCATTCTTCCACATACAGGGAACCGTTCTGCATGTGAGGGGATCACACAAGAAAAAAAACAAAAACACTGTCTGTGAAACTGTTTTTTTGTTTTTGTTTCTAAAGACTCACTTGATAAGAAACTATGATTTTAACAATGTTGGTGCAGCTTTCATTGCTTGTTGTTTTTGGTGTATCCCGCCATGGGTCACCACAACGAGTCAGCTTTAACTGACTTGATTTGGGAGAACATTGGCAGATCATTACTGAGTTGTGTTGATGTTGTTCACCTTTTGGCATATCCGGTCAGGGCACAAACCTGTATTTTTTCTGGGCTGGGGACTGGTGTAGGTACCATAGATCGGTACCTGGGCTTGCAACTTGATGAAGTGTAAGATCGCGATTGATCCAGACCATTGGACCACCATCATAGAATGTGACACACATGCGCCATTGATGTATATATAGATATTATTAATGTTTTAACACCTGGCTGATGTTATTTGCACATATTTACGAGCAACCAGCACATAAACTGATGGAAATTCATGTTGATTTCACGTAATATGTGCGGCCAAGATGCACATTGCTGCATTGTTCGCACGTATTTTAAATGCATTCAAGGCTAAATTTTGTTGTTGGTCGCACATATTTTATTTTTTTAAAATAGGAAGGCACTATTTGCATGTAATTTTCGAATTTTTTGCAGCCAGTATTGAACTTCTTCTTTTTTTGGCCACACAGACCAGAGGAAGCCCAGCTAGAATATGCAGTTCTCGCTTTCATTTTGTCTAAGTAGTGTTACCGTAGTATGACGTCATCATTAGTCACAAGCCCCCGTACCGGTCTTGCAGGTTAAACACATGTGGTACCTCCACTAGCACAGGGAGAGCCTGACTCGAGCACAGTGTGACTAAACAGTTAAGCAGTAGCGCGAGGGGTCTTGGAGTTAGCTCATAGCGCCCCCTGGGAAAAGAACCCTGGTTTCCCCATGTGCAATCCTGCATGCAGCCAACTGAGCCATCCTCACATAAAATAACAAATTAAATAAACCATTAATAAACCATTTCCAAATCCAAAAAAACAACCAAAAACTTCATTTTTTTTTTAAATCTCTATGTAGCCTCACAGCATCAATTCTACCTCAGAAGTGTAAACTCTCTTGCTTTATGTGTTCAGCTGCTAATGGCAAATTCTTTTTATGATGAAATAGTAATGTTCCACCAGAAAAAACAAAAACAAAACTTATAATTATCTTTGTTTGGTGCAAACAGAGAAAAAAAAAAACATCCCAATCGTTTCCAACAGTTGTTCTTCCATCACAACAAACTGCACTTAAATAATATTTTTAATAGAAAATACGTTACACCTAAAAGAAATGTCCAGAACATGATCCACCAACTTGTTGAGGACAATTTTGTTTCTATGCCGCAGTATTTTTATCCAACCAAGGTCAAGTTAAGACAATGTCCTGCGTGAAGGTTGCACTTAAAAGAGGAATATTTTACTGAAGTTTCCAGGTACTTTAAACAACCCCTGAGAAAATGATTAAAAAGAAACTCTGCTGGACATCATCAAGATTCAAGTATAGATTAATAACAAACGTTTGACCTCCAAAAATATGGTCAAGTGACAAAGTGGGACTCACTTAATCACAAAACCAGGAGCTACAAAATGGATTGAATTTTCAGGAAAAAAGAGTGAACCTTTCACAAATGTGAAAGGTAATGAGAGGGGAAAAATTCTAATAAAAGGTCACACTTTTGGGATTGATGAGATTAGATGAGGGGTTTTCTAGTAAATGTAATCTCAATTATAAATTTAGTCCCGATCAAGTCCTGAACCTTGCGTTTGGTCTGTTTTAAGACTGTCTTTCAACCAGACATTTCTGTTTCAGACCAAAGCTTAAAAAAAAAAAAAGTCACATGACTAAAGATCTCTTCAGTCATTGGCCAGTAATCATGAGGGCGGGGCAAAGTTTAATTTAATTTACTTTTTTTAACTTTACTCACTTTTTCCCTATAGTTACTTTTTAAAAATATAAAAACAGTTTATTTTAACCACATGTGGCTCCTTAGCTGCAGGATGGAGACCCCTGGACTAAGAGAATGACTCAAATCTGTGGGCAAAAGAGCAGCAAATTTAGTGTACGGGAATGCCTGATCATCATATTGCAGCACACTTTATATTGCAATCATGCAGCCACTTTCCTTTTGCATGATGTAACCACCTTCAGAAGTGCAAGTAAAATCCAGAAGCTGAGATAGGTCCAGTTAATGTGTCCTACGCTCGTCTTTGTTCAAATGAACGTCTTTGTTCGTTCGTGCACAAAGCAATCGGTTGTAATTAAACATGGCCCTCAGCGTGTTGCGGCATGCTAATGCAAATTCAGGGTGTAGGTTGTTTTTCACGTTAGCTCATTTCAAAGCCTTGGGAACCCTGTCACAAAGTAAGGTTTTGACTATAGAGACCACAAAGGCGCACTTACACATGCTTCGCCTCAGGCTCTGTGTCAAATGGATTCAACTCAGTTCAATTCAGTTGTGTTGTGTGAAAGACAGAAAAAAAGACAAAATTATGAAAAATATAATATGTGCATCAACGCTTTTTAGGGAATTTTTCACAACAAGCTCCAAGACAATGGGTATTAATGTGTGTGGTTGCAGAAAAATAAAACATATTTTTGGGATTCATAAAATATGAATAATCTGAAGTTCTCTGTTTTTCCTTTAAAGTGAAAGGAACTGCAAAGTGAGTCCACTTTATGTAAATTTAGGTCCACATTTATTGCAATACTGGGTTTAAATGCAACATCTCCAAAGACAGAACTCATTTACAAATCACCTTACAAGAACGTGGGAGTGGATTTAGGATCTGACAGCATGAATGCACAGATTATGAATCAAAGGTTGCAGTTCATGAGCAGACTAAAGATTAACACGTTCATTTCCTCAACAGATCCCAGGGGGTCTCTGTATGTGGTAGCCGAGAATGAGAAGAAAAACAGAGAGCCTAGCATTCCTGCTGGAGACTGAGGCTCACAGTGGGATGCTGCCTTAATCATTTTTGTGCATGTTTGTCACTGTGTGAAAGATAAAGAATTTAAAACCTTAATTTCTGTTTGATTTATTCTACTTCACAGTGTGCTCTTAATATGCAAGAATTCATCTGTTTTATTCTTATTTTTAAAACATTTTGCTTAGATTGTGATTTCCACACTTCGGGATGATTTAACCACCAACCGTTCTGTCACTTCAGTACAAACACTCTTTGTCTCCACGTTTTCCTGCAGATCTGGCAGATTGCATCATTTTCTGGAAAGTGGATTTTGAGCACAAATTGGGATACGAGTGTGCGCGACTCGCCTCCTTCTTACGTCTACCTGGCTGCCTCAGCGTCTCTTCACCTGAGAACCAATCGCATTCTCATTCTCCCTGTTTCTAACATTTTCCTTTAAAAACATAAAGCTCAGCAAGAGGCTCCAAGTTGCTAGGGTAACCAGCTTTTCCATCATTCCAGGATCTAACATGAGTGTGTTCTATATCTATATATAAGCCATTTTGAGGTTCAAATCCTGATATTGTCTAAAAAATTACCACATTTCCAATGAGAAATTGATATTTTAGCCTAAAAAAAACAAGTATTTTTTGCATTTAGAAATACATTTTGTCTTCAAAATGCATAAAATAATATTTTTCACTGGTGTTACACATCCTTAAAAGTCCTCACCCGCCTGAGTTTGATTCTATTTTACTTAGCCTGATGCAAACAGAGTTTCCATTCAATGGTATTGATTGCTTCTGTGAATGACTAATTGTGTTTGAGAGTCAGAGTCACACAGATGCTGAAGAATAGAGCAATCCATCCCCGGCTACAAAAACAGACATTCAGTCTGGTATCAGAGAGTAAATTAAACGACTGATTCAAATGTGGGATTTTACATGTTCTACAGATTTTTTCCCCCAAATTTTCATAAGATCTCTTGTTAGCTCTTCAGGAGAGCTGCTGATGGAGTGAGAGCGCAGAGCCAAGTCGACACACAGGGAAACTTGCCAATGGCAAGGGAGTTAATCAACTTGTTAATTGCTCCTCCAGGACAGGTTGATGCTTTTTTTTAATCACTTTCTTTCTTTCTTTCTTTTCTTCTTTCTTCCTCTCTTTCTCGGAGACCCGTCTGTGGAAAGAAATCTGACCCAATAAGTCATTTGCAGAAGCAATTAGCTGCAACTGGCTGGGTGGGAGCACAGCTCCATCACATTGTTTGTTTGGGAGGCTCTCTTTGTTGCGACAGTCAATGAAAGGGAATCATCTGTGTTATATCATTTAATTTTAGGTCACTGGTTTAAATATCCCATCAGATCTGCTGGATCAATTAAGAAATGAATTTGTTTAGTTTGGTTTGTGTTTTTGTAATCTACTTTAATCCGCTTTATGCCTCATATATAGCTGTTTCTAGAGGGTTTTCTTCTTTTCCCTGAAGTGCAGTGGTTGTTGCTGCAGACAGCGGTTGCAAGTGCAAAGGTGGTTTCTGGGGAAACCACCTTTTGTAGGAAAAATCACCTCTTTGATTGGCATCAAATCTGAAGATCAATCATCTTTGCTTGTTTTTTTAAGTCATTTCTGCTGTGATGTCACTACAGTTTTCCGCTACTCCCTTTCTACTCGTCATGTGTCACTTTGGTTTTAATTTGTGACATGCTTGCTCCTTTTTTAATTATTTTTTTTTAACGGCAAATGTGACAATAACAATTTCCCGAAGTAAAACCCTAATAAATGTGAACATATTACGAAAACTATTTATGAATCTACTGGGTTTTGATGATGAAAACTTGGATGCTTAATAAAAAAGGAATTTAAAAACAATTATTTCGAATCAAAAATTGTTCAGATGCAATGCATTGTGGTCTATATCCGTCAATCTAGTGAGCATCGATGCACACTAGTTTTTTGCAGAGGCTTCTGGGAAATTTCTAGCATGGTAGATTCGGACACCCCGAAAAAGACACATATTTAGTATATTTCTTGAGTTCCTCATTCAGTTTATTGTGGCTTTTATTTTGAAAGTGCACTTTTTTTCCATCAAAATTTTTTTAAATATTTGGGGTTTGATTGACAAATGACAGTCAGAGGACCACCTCTGAAGTATGTTTTCTATGCGTTTGTCTTAACAACTGTTTCCTCCACTTTTTGCCCATTCAGAAAATTAAAAAAAAATATCTTATAATAGTCAAAATTTAAAATAATTAAACCTTTCCTGACTCATTTCAGTAGCTGACATGAGGAGTGCTGACTTCCACCCATCTACCAGGGTTGTGGGGTCGCTGGAGCCTATCCCAGCCGCTGTTTGGCACAGTCAGAGTACATCCTGGATGGTTTGCAAGTTCATTGCAGGACAACTCAACACTCACAGGATACAAAGTACACAGAAACATCCCAGCTGGGATTTGAACCAGTGCCTTCTAGCTGTGAGGCAAACATGCTCACCACTACACCACCGTGCAACCTTCACAGCTCATTTCCACTGAAGATCGACTTCTGAGTGTCTTACTTTATGTGCTCTGAGAAAAAGGATTTTACCAGATTACAGCATTTAAGTACCAGAGGAACCAGGGGCGGAGCTACTAGGCTCCAAAAGCCACGCCCCCTCAGAGGAGATTTTGGAACTTTAGATCAACATGAAAAATTCCTTTTTAAGACATTTAGGTTGTGGGGTTTGGGTTAAAAACGTCATAATCATAATTAAAACAGTACTGCGAACATTTATTTTTTTAAATAAAAAAATTGTCATAGGAGGATTTTAAAAAACTTTGTTTCTTCAGGAAACTGGGGAATTAAGGACATGTAAACACACATCAATTTAGAAAATCAGAGTTTTCATTTCAAGGTTTTTACTTATTACGTTTCCAAGTTATTCAACCAAAAGACAGAAGCGCTGCTCAACCTGTTGACCTTTAGCCAAAAAAAGAAAAAAACTCCTTCATTCTTGGGCTGGAGTTGCAAAAGCAACAGTTTATGACTCTGCACTGAAGCGTTGACACGAGCAGGGTTTCCAGCTGCACCACAACCTTCATCATCTTAAGTGCAGCTCTCCTAAATTCTAAATCTGTCATGTTGATACGAATTTTGCGGCCCGCCTCGTAGCACAGTGTTGTGTACACTTGCATGGATGATGCTCTCAAATACATACACTTTAATGAGATAAATGTGTTTTTTTAAATATTTTTGTTGCATTTTTTTGATGATGGAGGACATATAAGAAGCTTAAAATTGCATTTCTGAGTATTATTTTGTTTTAAATTGTTGTGAATCAGGAGTTGACAAAAAAATGACGTAGAAAGGTGATTGGATAGTTATGAGTGGACATATTTGCTCGTTATACAAAGCTGATCTCAGGTTACAGATATTGAAGGATGAATTAGCATACATGCAATACATCACAGGGAAAAGATCTGGAAGGGAGCCAGTGACTTTTCCCACTGTTTCAGAAGCCCTTCTCTGAAGTGGCGGGATTTTTGCTGAGTCATGATTTTCCGCACAAACCCCAGCGTGCGTTGTGTGTGATTTACCTGCTTTGTGTGCGCGTGTGGCTGTGTTGTTCATCTCTCGCTCGTCTTCGGGAATGCAGAGCCGCTCTATTTTGGTACCTCGCATTTCTCATCAATATTTTACTCCTTCTCTGCTCTCCTTCTCTTCTTCATTCTCTCCTCCCCTCTTCCCTCTGAATAAGGGTTTTATCTATGCTCCACCACACTCCATTGAAGGACTGGCTGTCTGGAATCCCTCTGGGATGCTCGGAGTTGCGTCTGGTGCTATAAAGAAACTGCCACTGCCAGATGGTTGCAAACAATCTTTTCTTTTGTGTTTTTTACTTTATTTACTCACTATAGGTTGACCAACAAAAGCCGAACACATGTTTCTGCTCTTCAAAGTAGAGGGGGCGATGTTGGGCTTCCCTTCACCTAAAGGGTCATCTGATAAATTGGCTCAAGGGTAGGCTAATAACAAATGAATTTTTGCCCACTTTAATCCCAGAAATGTCAAATCATATCCTCCCGCTGTGTTATTTCCAGCCACCTCATCAACCCTAATGACACCAGAGAACCGAAAGGTGACAAAGAGCGAGGACCTCGTGCGGTGCAAGGTAATAGGAAATACCACCACGCTGATGAATCAAAAAAAAAGTACAAAAACGAGGCTGCAGCTTCAAACCTATTACCTCTGAGCACACATCTGCTCATCTATTGTTGTAAAACAGTTCACATATAAACAGGTTTATAAGGAAATGAAATATAGTTATAAGTAAACTGCTGATGGGAAATCTGGGTTTTTATTGCTGACTGCTTCAGAGGTGAGGCAAAAAAAGAAGATGATTGGTCGACTCATGTCCTGCTCCTCGTGGGGTTCTGTGTGGCTCAAAGGTGATGCTACTAATTAGTTGTGTGTGGCGGGTGTGAATAACCTGCAGGGTAAAGACGTCCAAACAGGATAGAGGACAGGAAATGTCTCAAACCTCCACCTTTGTTGACAGATAGTTCCTCCATTTTGACAAAGATGGCCACTTTGACTCCTCTTTCAAACTGTCTGTATAAAGGAAAACGTTGGATCAATAAATCAAAAGTTCTGTAATTTGCGACATTTAAAAATACTGTAATTTATCAAATTGCATACATTGAGTAAACCATGAACTAAAAATTTTAATTACATAAAAGCTGATCATTTTAAATGTAACAAATTACATATTTTTTGTTAATTAATCCAATATTTCACTTTTCACAGAGTATGTTGTCTCGGTTTCCATCAGGTGCAGGCTAATACCTGAGTTCTGTTGTGCCACCAAAAATAATCAGTTCACCATAATCCAACAATGAGGAATTATTTTCCAAAAAATATATTCATTAGTGGCAATAATATGGAATCTTTTAGCATTTTTTTTGCACACAGACAGGGTGATTGAGTTGAAGTGAGGAAGAAAAATATAATCCACAAGTGTGAACAGAGCTAGAAGAATTAATAAAAAAACATTCAAATCTCTTTTAAGAGTGTCTCTGTTTGTTACTTATCAATTTTATATTTTTTTTATGTAAATATTAAAAAAAGAGAATTCAAATCAGACTAAATAACTATTTTCCCTCCAAATTTTTCATTTTTTTGTGTCTTTTGGTTTGTTTTCCATTGTTTTCTTCATTCTTGTGTTTTGTTTTCAGTTTTTGTGTTCCCTTAAAAAATTGCACTCTTGAAATAATTTGTTCATATCCTTTAATCCCAAAAGGGGTCCCATTTGTGCTAAATAAATGAATTTGCGTCCACTGTCTGTATCTTTGGACAAGTTTAATGAACATTTGTACATTTGTGTGTACTGCTAAGCAATATTTTCTGCATGTCCATGCTAATTTAATGATGTTTCAGCTTTATGTTTAAAACTTTGCATTTGCTTTAGTCGTTGGATCTGGTCGTCAGAAATGTCCTTAGCAACAGTTGCTAGCGTTGTTAGCTCCTATCATCTTACAGAACACACAGAAGATATTGCTTTATAATACATAGACATGAACAAATGTTCAATAAATTTGTTCAGTAGACATAGACAATGGACCAAAGATATGGACAAAAAAATATATAATTTTGGCACAAACGGAACCCCATACACCCAGACTCAGCCTTCAGTGGCGCCAAGGTAACTTGAGTTTGAGAACCCTACTCTAGAGTCTAGGATAGGTTAAGTGGTATGAAAGAAAAGTATGGGGAAGTTTCATCTCCGTGTCGATGGCAAATGTATAAAAAAATAAATAATAAAGTTTAGTAGCAGTAGCTCGGGACACTTTGCTTGAAATGGGGCAAGCTGGGCTAAATGAGTTGCATCATTCATGATGCTGCTAACGGAGGAGCTTCTCTCAGATGGATATAAATGATGGAATGAACTCAGGAAGACGGATATCAAATTTCAGAAAATGGTACATCTATGCACACTTATAAATATGGCGAGATTGAAAAACTGACAGAAATGCTGATTTTCTTTTATTTTTTTAAGTTAAGTTATAATAAATCAAAATAAATATTCAACGATCTTCAGAAGTTGGGCATGAAATCAACAAGCAAAACATTTGAACTCTTTTGATGCAGTGTTTGACTTTAGAAAAAGTAATTTCTATTATGATTGCAACATTAAAAGAATGTGTGTCGTATGTTTGTCATTAAACGTCTGTGATTTTTTTTTAGATTTTCTTTCTAGCAAAAGCTTCAATTTCGTGACATTTTGAGTGTTTGCTAGCAACTACACCAAAAAAAAAAAAAAAAAAGTCTGTTTCTCTTAATGCGTATAAGAATAGAGGAATGATTGTAGAAAGCATTAGCACCACCGCCTGCATTTATTAAGCCACACATGAGGGGCTTTATTTCATCAGAGCTGACACCCGCCCGAGGAGTCATTTCTTTTTGCAATTTTCTGCTCGGTTTCATGTTCCATTACCGGTAGATTATGCTTTTTCTCTGTCTTGCGCATACACTCATTCATGGATGAGCTCCGGCACAAACACATTGGTGATACTTACACACACAGCTGCACACAAACACACGTTGTGAGCGCTCATGATCGGGTGCACTATTGTCACTGGATCACTGGTTGCTGAATGGAGGACGAGGCAGCGGTTAAACCAGCAATGAATGAATTTCTCTACATTTAAATTAAAAATCAATTCCAAAACCGTATACCTTATTAAAATACAATATATTAAAGGAATATATTTCTATTGATTTGTCTGCATGATGGAACATTTACATCAATCTTTCTGAACAGGTTGATGGAAATTAACTTTACATTATTTTCGTATTATATACACATGATTTTACTCACAAATAAAAATAAATAACTGAATGAAAGAAAGCAACAAGTCCTGCTTTGAAAGTGTTTCCCTTTTTGCCAAAATTGTATCTCTTGCATCCCATTTGGCTGAACAGTTTGTAAAGAAGATGAAGTGAGCAGACCTCATGTCAGTGGACCAAAAAGAAATTAAATAAATGAGCACTAATAAAGTAATGATGAGCACCCTGAGAGCTCATATTTCTATCAGCTTGGTGTTTTCCCCTCAGGATGGTTTCATGGTGAGATAAAAACAACCTTCAAGATGTTCAACACTATATATTTACTTTATTAATGCAAAATTGTAAAAAACTTTTGTCGCTTTTTTCTATTCATAATAACAGTATAATTATAATACTTTTATTATTGAGGAAAAAAGTTGCATTTTGATTGACAAAAATGTTCTGAATTTGTATCTTTTGGGGTTACACTGTCTACTGGAGGATCACTTTTCTTCCTGGTTCCTCCTCTCCCTGGTGGCATCAGTAAACTGATATGTCTGTGTCAAATATTTCACCAAACTGCTGTTGCTGAACTTGATTTACATTTAAGTGAGTCATCTCTGCACAGGTGATGTGTTATTCTTACACTGAAGATCCACGTGTTCAGGTTAAAATTTTCAACCGACTGATTCTCTTCTGGGGAAGTGTTAAAAAAAAAAAAAAAAAAAAAAAAAGACAGGGGTTTATAAAAACTATTCCATCCATACCCAAGCCTTCCTTGGACAAGAGTCTCTCCCTCCCAGCAAAAACTCAATTTCACCCCTGGCTTGTTGCAAAGCTTTAAGAGTGGCGGTGTTAGTTTGCCAGGTCAGTCAGTCTGCCACTTGGTCCAGAATGAAAAATCTCCGCAACTCTGGGATGGATTTCTGTGGGCTGTGATTAAGACATCGATGGCTCACATAAGGTTACAGCTTGACTTGTTGGTTTAAGGACTTTGTGGTGGAACGAAATGACGTCATTTAAGAAAACCCTTTGATATTTCCCCTGAAGTCGTCCTCAAGTCTGAATTTCTTTCTTTTTGTGTGTTTTAAATGTACAAATGTTCCAATTTGTATTAATTTGTGATGCTGAAATAAGGCGTAGAACTCCAAAAACACCATGCAATATACATTAGTTACTTGATGAATGTAATATAAAGTAAATAAGTTGCTGAATTGTTGCTTAATAATTCTGAGTATTTAATGACCCACTCGGATGAAAACATGTTCATGGAACGTATTTCTGATTATATAAAGATGTTAAGCTCAAAATGTGTTTTTCTGAGTCTTCAAATTGTTGTGGATGAGAAGCAGATGAAAAGTTAAAAAAAAAAAAAAACTATTAGATGTGACGTAGAAGCTGCTACGGCAAGCCAGAAGCTCAATTCAGATCCATCCATATGTAGACGACTAGATTCTTTACGTCTGTTTTCCTAGAGAGTGCAACCAAAGAGATGATGGGAAATGAGGGACCAAAAGTCCCGCCCACAACTTCGAGGTAACTTTCTAATGAACTCCTGCCGCTCTGCAGAAACTATGTCCTAGAAAATATCCATCTTGGGTGCCTGTTCTTCTGAATTATATACTTCTGTTTACTTTTTGTTTGGGTTTAAAAAGAAAATGGACTTTAGGTGCAATTAAAAAAGGGGTGTTTCTGGAGACTGTGTGATTTATTGTTTAAGTCAGCCACAATTAACACTATAAAAAGAACAAAAGAGCTAAAACCAAAACAATCCTAGACAAAATAGACAGAATAAGAGGAAAAGCATGATGAAAATAAAGGTCTGGACAGAGCCTAATTACTCATGTTGATAAATATAGGCTTATTAAACAAGCAAAGGTATTTCCATGTGCATAATGATGCCATTTTACTTCAATTACTTTTACTCAAAGAGCTTGTTTTAGTCTGACTAGATTACCTACAAGGCAATTAAAAATGAGGCAGTCCTATTGTTGTTTTGATTAACTTTTATTGAGGTGGTGGGATGAAGTTTTTATGCTGTTTTCCTGACTTGAATAGGTCTTCTTCTGACTTCACTAAAGGAAATGATGATGATTTTTTTTTTTTTTTTTTTTACGTCGGAAAAAAATTCTGTTGTCAAACTCAAACTGTAGTTTAAGTGGAATTCTGACAGACCTCTGACATAATTTAGAGCCTCATCTGCAAAGAGGAGGAGCAATTTAATTTATTATTTTTACTACCGACTTCAAAATCAGAAATGTTGAGTGGACCAGAAGATATAAAAATAAGGACTTATCTACCTTATCTGAGCAAGATTCACATTTTGATTTGATTTAGTTTTATTGATTTTTTTTATTTATTTATTTATTTTTTTGTTTTTAGGATCCATGTACTACATGAATATCACAAGAGAATAGATGTATTGTACCAGATTTAGCCACAAACATCAGTCCCAAAGCATGCCGATACTACAACAGTATGCACATTAACAACAACAAAAAACACAAAAAACAAATGCAAAATGTGTATTTCAAAGTTTCCTTTTCAGGTTTCCATTCATACTGACAAACTTCAGACACAGTTTGAGTGCGGAGGACCAAATGTGGCTCCACTTAACCTTGTTCTCCAGAGGAAACTTGTTTGGAAGGAGAAGTCATTGAGGTTGTTTGGTCAGGGTGCCATTCAAGCCAGAACCACCACTGGGTCTGGTGATAAAAAGAAGCTCATTTAAATGAAAAAAAAAAAAACTCTAATGAATGAACAGTGACGCAAAAAAAGCTTGTGACTCATTGTTTCACTATGGGTGGCTATTCTGAAGGAACAAATGGTTCTGGATGAAGTCAAATCTATCCAATTAGTGGAGCCATGAGGAGACTTTAACAACTTTATGTGCTGCAGAAATCTATTTTTGTCTTTTTTAATAATTTTTTTGGCTGATATGATTTTGATCAGCAGGTATTATTTCAAAAGTTAAAAACCAAATCCGTAGGATGGGTTTATATATCCCATATCTCCTCACTTCTATAAGCTATTATTTTCTTATCTCTTAAGGTTACCATCATTTATTTTATTAATTTAAATTGCCTAAATTCTTATATCATAATCAGTAATCTGTTGTTACCGAAACAACACGACATGATTTATTTCTCCAAAAATATGCTTAATTACAATGAGCCCTAAATTAATATTTATTAGCTCAGAACCATTAAAAAAATAGATAAATATGCATGATTTCTAGTTTAAAATCAGGTACAGAATAATAACCACTAATTCTCTTTAAATAAGCAATTCTTTTACAAAACAGCTTCTCATCCTCCTTTTTGCCTTAATTTATGGTCATATCTTTTTGATTTCGAACACTCTCTGCATTAACGTCTCCATCAAAGAGTCTCTAATCTGATTCAACCATCAAGCTCCCACACGTCTTTGAAAGGCAGACCAGTTGACTCTGAAGTCAAACTCGCAGCTGTCTGTTGACTTGAGTGTCGTCAGCCTCTGGATGCGTCACCTTTTCTGCTTTTGCTTCATGAAAAAGTAACAATGTGTCGTTAAATCCATCATATTCTGCATCAAAAAATCCTTTGCTTTGAAAAGGATCAGAAGTTTGATGTCTTTCAGACCTCAATCAACTGAAGTGTGTGCTGCGTTTGGATGTCGTCCTGCATGTCGCCTCCCTGTGTTTTACTCCAAAACATGAAACAGAAAATACATTTATGAAATTTTGATGATGGCAGGCATTCAGATGCATTACAAAATGAGGCAAAAGAACAGAGCCTTTTTCTTTGAGCCCAGAGTCTGGTGTAATACTGTGGTGGAGATTGGCAACCCCACACAGGTTTGAGCGAACTGAACAAACTATAGAAAGACAAAAACTGATGGAGCAGAAATACCATGAAGGAGTCAAAGAATTGCAACTTTTTTTTTAAATTAAGACGTCACTGCAGCATCACTGTGATCCCAGGATTAACAGAGCATGACTGCGAGTTAATAAAGCCAAGGATTGGGAAAAATGAAGCTGTGATGGGTTAACAAGCCGTGAAAGCCTGATAACAAATGCAAAATAGACAAACTGGAATCAAATTGTTTGGATGTTTTGACGAAACCTCTAGAGGTTAAACAGTGTCACAATAAAACAATTAAGACACTTAATTGTGGGAGGTAAATACACAAAACATTGAAAAATTGGGATTTTATCAGGTTAATGGAGGGGAACTAGGATATATATATATATATATATATATATATATATATATATATAAATAATGTATTTTTTGGCCTGTCAAATTTATATTATGAACGTATTTGCAAATATTGGAAAAAAATGTTTGTAACAGTAAAATCTTTCCAACACAAGAGGTCATCAGCTCTTATCTGTTTACTCAGCTGCTCAATCTGAACAAAAAAAATATGTTTGCATTGAAACGACCTCAGTAATTGTGGAGGATGAATGCTCCTAACTCTGGATGTAAGCAGTTATCGGTTCAACATTATGCTTAGTTTGTCATTTTTTGGTTAAATTCCTTTTTTTTAAAGATCAGCAAGCAATAATTTTTTTAATAACAATAAAAATAAACTTTTTATACCCTTTTAATTGGCCAAATATTTAAAGATATATGATCAAAGTACACATCTCTAGGTTTAATAAAATCACAACATTTTTACTTTCTAAGCTTCATAATCTAGAACTAATTTCTTTTGTTTTGATATTTCGAACCTAATTGATCAAACTGAACCACAAGTATTTGATTTATGTGCTGATTTTTCTGCTTCTAGATCACCTCATGGCTCAATTTTAGGACCGCTTCTTTTTTCTTTCTTTCCGCGTCATCATCCAGGCTGGATCCAGAGAGACTGTTATTGCTGATGACAGTCAGACATGTCTGCTAATAAATAAAAAGTCTTTCTTTGATGGTAATGGTAAACTTTAACATTTTATCACCAGCACATGGAGTCAGAAAGTCTTCCCTGGAGTTCAGGATGCTGCTGCACGTTAGGAGTCATATTGACATCCTTCCACTGCCTGTCTGTAAAGTTAAAAGATCATTAGGAATTTTTTTAATTTGTTTTAGGCTCTAAAAGGCTCCTTTCCCCGGAGACTTCAGTGTAATAGGTCAGATGATCACCTTCTACTGAAATTCAAGAAGTTCAGAGATTTTTTTCCTTTTTTTTTTTTTAAATTAGCTACAGATAAACTGGAATGCTATATTTGACCCAATGCCTCTCTCACCTTTGAAACATAAGATTCTTTGCCACTTTTGTGCATTTTAATTGTTTTTTATAAACAATTCAAAGCTGATTTATTAAACTGTTATTATTTTTCATGTCTTTTATTCTGGTTCCCTGTTGCGTTTCAGCTGCAGTTATAAATAAAGTTAGATTCAGTTAAGTATCCCTTTTTCTAGTTGTCATGACTTTTTGTATCAATCAACGGCGACAAATAAATCGACACCCCAGATGTTAACGTTTAACAACTCCTAAACTGCTGAGTAAGCTCGTCTCACTGAGCTGGTTAAAATGCTGCAGAGGGGCTTAAGCTGCGATGAACAGCTGCTTCTTTTAGATATCTTAAGTGTATAAATCCCTCTTTTTCTTTGTTTACACTTAATCTGCTCTAAATCTACTTCCCTGTAGTCATTTTATTGACTTAATGTTGTTCGCAAAGCTGTAAATAGCACCAGTGGAGACAAATCCAGTTAGAAATAGCATGACTCAGAACTTGAAGTATTCCAATTGGCCACCATGAAGCACATGATCCATCCCTGTGATCAAGTTACAACTGTCAGTTTTATTAATAATGAAGAGGGATTCATGTTTGCTGCTGTGGGACCTTTTATTGTTTTAACGGTGAGTCAGTGTTTAACATTTAAATTAACTCTGTTTTTAATTTTTTATTACTCCTTTACATTTTTTCCTTTGAAAAACTTAAATCCAAAAAAACTACAGAGCCCTAGACATGACATTCACAAAAAATAAGCCCCCCAAAAAATATTCACTAAAATTAATAATTTAATGTTTTTTGGGAGCAAAATAGCATTTTGTGTTTATCAATTAGCATTTTGTGTGCACAAAATAGTATTTAGTGCACACAAGTTAGAAATTATACACACAAATGAGTATTTTGTGGACACACATTGGCATTTTTGTGCATAAATTAACATTTTGTTTGTACGAATTAGCACAAATAGACATTTTGTGTACACTTATTAGCTTTTGTGTGCACCAGCTAGTATTTAGTGGTCCAAAATTAGCAATTTGTTTACATATATTAAATTGTGTGTGCATAAGTTAGTATTTTGTGTGAAACAAGTATGATTTTTTGGGGGGCACAATTTAGCTTTTTTCAGTTGGAATTTTGAACACACAAATTAGCATTTTGTGTGCACAAATTGGTGTTTTGATGCTACAAATTAGTATTTTGTGCACACAAATTAGCATTTTGTGTACACAAATTTGTAGTAGGAATTGCACATTCAAATTGTGTGCACAAAATGCTAGTTTGCACTCTCAAAATACTAATAAAATGCTAATTTGTCCGTACAAAATGCTAATTTTGATGCACAAACTACCAATTCCTGGGCACAAATTATTAATTTAAGCGACCGTGTTTTATGTCATGTCCAGGGCTCTGCAGAAACCCATCTAATGCAAAACTTGTATCTTGTTCACATCACTTTTTAGATTGTCAAATTTTGCAATTAAAAACAATTGTCCTCGAGTCCTGCCTCTAACGAAAAGCTCATGATCTAAAGTCGTCAAAACTGCAAGAAAATGCCATTTCAGCTGGAGACTCTCTGCAGAAGTGAACATTCTTTTGTCCAGGGATAGTCAGTCTACTCCATAAGACATGTGACGCCTTTATTTTGTTTAAACCTATTTTTATCACAACATGTTCACAGATAAAAGTAGTCTGAGAGAACGTTTTTTTTACTTTCAGGCAGCTACAAACCTCACATTTGTTCTTTGAACTTTTGAGAACAGTAAGCAGTGCTGTCTTCACTGTGCTTCTTAGTAGGAAACATTTTAGCTTTTTTACTGTTTAAAAGTGAAAAAAAAATAATAACAATTATCTAGCATTATATACTACCCTTAGAATATTTTGGACTAAAAAAAATAAGCAAATGCTTAATTTATTTATTTTAAAAGCTTCTTTTCAGTTTTAGAAAATGTACTTACTTTCCATAAACATTTTTTAAATAAACATATTCCACTGGAAGGCTCAAAAAAAGCGTCTTGGAAAAACCTGTAAGCCAAACTTTCATTTTTAAAGCCACGTAAAGAAGAATATTATGATATTAAAAAATTATAAAGCTTTCAAAAAAGAAACAGTGGAGTGTAAAATGTTAAAAGAATGACATTTGGCAGTGGGGAGGCTGTGAAAAGCTGGTAATGACATTTACAGTAACCTTTTGCGGTGACTTTTTAAGAGAGATTAAAACCACAGAGACGGAAAGATGGGGCTATGTTAGGTCTTTCATTAATCAAACCCTGAATGCACTGGGCCACAGCCTCTGGGCAATTTCCCCTTTCACTTGTTAAAAAGCGGGGGTCAGGACGGTGGCGCTCATACGAAACCGTAAGGTCTGCAGGGTGGATGGATGGTGCGGCTCGCTTGTCCTTTCACCGGTGACGCCGGAGGGTCAAGTCCTTTGACAGAGCAGTTAGTGTTTCACTGAAAAGCTGCTGTTTGTGAGGAAAATGATTACAGCCTCCTCTGATCGGAATGCATTTCAGGATAATTCAGTTTGCATGAACAGTATAGTTATAGTAATTCAACACACTTGCAAAAAGTTATTGATGAGTGAAATGAGAGTGCACAGATTGTTGACTTTTCTCTCAAGGAAATAACCAATCCCTGAGTAATTTTCGCTCATAAAAATCCAATTTCTGGATACCTGCAATGGAAACAGCTAGATAAATATTTAATCAGATTATGGAGTTAAGAGAAAATGGGAATTTAACGTAAAAATAGGAAATGCTTGCTAAATGTATACGTTGATAGAAGATGTGCTCATATTTTATGGCCCAAAGCATTAGCGTTCATCTGAGAATTTTCTTCAGAGAGAGGCATTTTATTTTGATGACTTGCTAACTCAAGGAAACACCACAGTGCCATCCATCCATCTTCTTTCCTTCATCCTGGATCGGGTCACTGGGACAGCAGTCCAAACAAAGATGCCCAAACTCCCCAAGGCGTTCCCAGGCCAACCGAGAGATGTAGTCTTTCCGTAAAGTCCTGGGTCTTCCCTGGGGTCTCTGCCCAGTAGGATATGCCCCAAAGACCTCCCTAGGGAGGCGTCCAGAAGGCATCCTGATCAGACATCTCAACCTATCTCTAAGGGAGTGTCCAGCCACTGTACGGTGGTTAATTTCAGCCGCTTGGATCTGGGATCTCGTTCTTTCAGCTCATGACCACAGGAGAGTACCAGAACGAAGATCGATCGGTACATTGGGAGGTTTGCTTTCTGCCTCAGCTTCCTCTTCACTACAACGGACTGATGCAGTGACCACATGATGGTGGACGCTGTACCAAGACCCCATGATACTTAAACTCCTCCACCTGGGGAAGAAGCACTCCATCCACCTTGAGAAGGCAAACTACCTTTCTCTGGTCAAAGACCATGGCCTCAGACTAGCTATGCTCAGCCACAAACTGCCCCAATGCATGCTGGAGATCATTGCTTGATGAAGGACATCATCTGCAAAGAGCAGACAAAATCCTGAAGTTCCCAAACCAGACCCTCTCCAGTCCCTAGAGATTCTGTCCACAAAGACTATGAACAGAAAGGGCAGCCTGCCTCCACAATGGGGAATCCACAATTCCGTTTCAGCTTGTTTGTTTAACTGCCACAGCTCATCTGTCTTTATCCAACCGTCATCGACAGACTGCAGGTGCCTGTTTGCATGTCAGTTGTCCCACTTGTTGCACCAGAAGCTGGGCGCGGCACTTTTTATTCAGAGAACTTGCTGGAGGCGGTCGACTCGTAACTGAAGTTGGGTTATAGGAGGTCTGTTTGTTTTGCAGCTAAATGCAAATGAAGGAGAAAAATCCTTCTTTCTTTGGAGTCTTTGGTGAACGACAAAGCACATTCATTTTTCTGTTATGAATGAAACATTCCTTGATGCTTTTTTTTTCTTCACACCTTGCTTTCAGTTATTGCAGATGCTCAGAAAAGATATGAAAACACTCAGAGAAGCTGATTTGAAAGAGGATTTGTGTGAGCAGATCTACTCAATAAATCTCTGGGAATTGTTAGAACAAGGCTGGCTCTTTTATCAAAGTGTAGGAGTTCCCTGATTGTGGGACAACACCCTGCCACTCCCGGAACAACAAAACCTGCCTGAAGACCTTTGAGTCCAACAGGGATTCTGACTTGTTTTTTCTTGCCTTCCAGACTTAAACCTAAATTGTTGTTGTCATTTGTCAATGACAGTAAGAAATGACGACTTGTATTCACTTTGATGACTATGTGAGAATATGGAAGCTACAAACATCCTATGTTGTTTTTTTTTTTTTTTTTACCGTTTTCTCAACATGTACTGGCATGTTATCACTAGAGATTGTGATAACGTCATAGTAGATGTCGTTATTGTAAAAAAATGAAAAAACATTCTTTGTTAGCACAAAATAACATTTTTCATGTCGTGATGATGACATCTACTACCTCCTTATTCTCAGTATAAGCAGCAAAACACAGCAGTTTATCGGAGAAAATGTCAAATACTAGAAGAACCGATCAAATTATAGTTGAACACTTCAGTTGTGGTCAAACTCAGACAGAGATTGTGTTGATGTCGTCGGTCATAAACAACGTCTAAATCAGTCGTTGTCATTTGAGAAGATTGGCCCGGCTGCAGCTGCGCAGTCGACTGCAGTTCAGTTTCATTAGTGACCAGATGAGGGAATCAGAGGATATATATAGTGATCACCAATAACAAAAATTTGAGTGTTCACGTGATAATGAGACATACTATCTCATGATCAAAAAAGGTGTTTTTTTTCTCTTGATAATGAGACAGTAGATGTCACGAGAAAACAGGAGAAAAAGAAAGGTAGATGAGATTATCATGAGAAATTATGTTGTTATCACAAAAAAACAGGCAAAGGTATAGCTCCTCTGAGAAATCAAAGAATCTGGAATTTTTACCCAATTCTTTTTTAAAACGTCAGTGAAAAGGCAACATTTCTAAAAAAATGATCTGAATGATCTTACGATGTCCAAAATATGAAACAAATTCATCCCCAAATACAGGATTAGTCTTCAAAGCTTGAAAAATGGGTACAAAAACTTAAGACACACTAATTGTTGTTTGCATGTTGAAAGTCTGCAGCCTCATGATGATCTCACACCTGTGAAGAATCCCTTTTAAATCCCCACTAAAGGCCCTCTAGAGGTCTGTTTCATGTTTCTGATGAAGTATTGTAATCCACTCTGCTTCTGCAGCACAATATGATGTATTAAACAACAGATGTTACGAGAAAAAGTACTTTTTAAAAAGCCTGCGTATGTTTGAAATTGCCTCATCTTCATCACCAGCTGTGTTTCTGTGAAATAAAAAAAAAAAGGAAAGATTTAATCCTGTTGGGAGTCCATGCACGCATATCATTTAGAGGGAGATCCTCTTAAAGGCAGCATGCAAACATAATATTCTCTTGTCCCTTTCTACAAGAACATCTCCTGTGAGACTGCTGATTTAGCTGGCAGTGTGTTAGCTAGGATCTGTTTTGTCCAGAATCACACACACACACACACACACACACACACTAGAATAAGCCCCTGGGTGAGCGTGAACTAAAGGAACAATAGCAGCTCCCTTGTGAGACGCTACATGTGCATGAGACACATTCGGATGTCATGTGTTTGGCTGACATGACCAGCGTTGAAAGCTTCTTGTGAGTTAGCTCGCTCTCACACACCATCATGCACACACAAGAGCTCAGCGGATGTACATTACACCAGTGTCTGGAGTTTCCCTAGTAACAGCGTTTACTTTCACGCCGTTGCTTATGGAGACCGAGATGCAGATCTCCGTGACTCTCCAGCGCCTGAACACATCATACGGTTAATATATTCACAAACACAGACTGGACTTTGATCACAGCGGAATTCTGTCAACCCCTTTTTTATCACCTTTTATCCACAAACACACAAGAATCCAACTCAACGCTGATCCCATCGACAAAAGCCTTTCCTAAAGCTGATTTTGGAGCACAACTCCGACTGTGTCTTATTAGTCACACACCACAAGCCCAAAGTGTTACAGTGGCTGGCCCAGTACCCTGAATTTTCAAACCCACTGGGGAGGTTAGACACACACTCTCACGACTCACACAGGCACAAAATCAGGCACCTAAAGCAACCTCAACCTGTAATGATCAGCTGGAGGAATCTACAGGAAAAACATAATAGACAAGAATGCTTCAGTCATGATTCAATGACTAGAAACAAAACAAATAGATTTCTATTTTGATTTTTAATTCTCTATTCTTGATTTCATCATTATTTCATTTGCCAGTATTCTTGTTCTCTAAAGAAACATTTGGCAGTACAAAGAGGAATGTGTCGGTGAATTTGATTTGATTTATTAAGCAGGTCTGCCCTGACTCAGTTTAATAACATTTTTTTCAACAGGTTCCTGCTCTGCAGCGCATAAAACTCAGACATAAGCCAGTCCATTAGAATGAAAAAAATAATGTTAGACCATTGACTGTATATGAAAACTGGACAATGATTGGGCTCCGGCTCCAAGCAAATGAAGTGAATTCAGTCGACATTTATTCGCAATACGGACGTCGCCGTATTGGATTCAGCAGTTGTTGGTCCATGTTTCTATGACAACCACTGTCGCCAATCAGGAGCTTGTATGAAGTCCACATCTCCTACAAGTTTCTTCAAGTTAAATTTAAGACTTTTTAAGACCATGCATGTCAAAAACGTCTCAGTCTATTACCCATTTAAACATTGTTTCTCATTTTACTCATTTATTCCCATTTTATGATTAAAATTGTAGCTTCCAGTCTTGATATTTGTGATTTTTTTATTCATCGTGTTGGTGCTGGTTCTCCTGTTGTTTATTTACGTCATTTGATCAAAACAATCTTAGTTGAAAAATTAAAATTTTGACATGAAAAGTGAAACTGATAAGTTTCAAGAAGCACAATTTTTAAGGCTCAGATGTCAAAATTCAAGACTTTTTTAAGGCTTTTCAATTTAATATTTTCAAATTCATAAATTCAATGCTTTAAAAATTTTTAAGACCCCGATTCCACTCCTTTAAGCAGAATCAGGAGAACACATACTGCTATTTATTTATTTTGGCTTCTTGGAGCCAGCAGGTACTTCCTACGCAGTCCAGTTCTCACATACAGTCAATGGGTCAGACCATCATCTTCAAAAGCACATTTTTTTTGCATTCTCATACTCAACCTCCGACTGAACACAAGCTTTTTCATGCCAAAAGAAGCAAACATCCCTCTAAATGAAATCAGATCCACACAACCGCCGGCACACTTCAGCTGGCTTTGATCAAAACAACAACAGCTCTCTTATCCATCCGTGACATCACAAGGGGGCAAAGATTCGATAAGAAAAAAAGCTTCACTGTGGCAATCCATTTCTCAAGCCTCATCTTCTTCTTTATGTGCATTTCTATATTTGCCCTTCAAGACAAACTGGTCCAACCTGACCTCTTCAGATTCAAGTCGAAGGCGACAGAAACCGACACAAGTGGAACAAATC
>NC_050535.1:14485235-14503802 GCF_002922805.2 Oryzias melastigma | reverse complement strand
AACAACAATAAAATCCTAAATATGTTTTTCATCTCTGCAAAAAATAAAACAAAGCATAAAATCAGATCAGCTGCAGATTTCAAACACAGCCTTCTTTTCCATCTGATTCTATAAAGCTGCTCATACAACTGCCAGATCACGTCTATAGATTTCTCATAAAGCATTTATGTGCTTGATGCAGATGATCATTTTACTGCCAAATACTGCAGATAGATGAATTCTGTTGGGCTCCAGGCAGTTCAGGAGGCATCTGAGCATCAATAATTCATGAATCCCTGTTTGTGCATGTGAAAAAGAGTGATCCATGTGTTTGTGCGCGTAACCAAACAAGACCTGATAGACCAAGTTCTTGTTTTTGATACTCGAACCTCCGTTTATTTGAACAAAAATTCAAAAGAGATAAAGAAAAAATGGGTTAAATCCACTCAACTTAAATACAAAAATAAGGGACTCAAATTGAAATCAATGTATGAATACAGTTTACACGTACATCCAGTGCCAAGGAGCAAGATGAGAGCATTGTGGGAATTACAATACTTTTGATATGGCGAAAGGAGCTTGGTCAAGCCAAGATTCTTTGTTCAGCTGGGTCTGGTAAAGGTCTGTTCGTTAGTGGCTTGAATCTGTGTTGTTTGTCCCAGTCTTAAAGCTAACAGTAAAAAAATAGAAGGGAGGCTGTGGAGAGCCAGCCCAAATTCTATCTAACGCCTCCTTCTCCGGGTTTCACCGCCTGTCTGCTGCGCAAAGAAGGATCCATGATCGATTGGAAACCAAAACATGTGCGCCGTGAGGGTGGAGATTGGATGAGTGGATCAGAATCGCCACGAATTCTAATCTGTCGGGGCGTTGTCTGCTCACATGGCTGCTCTTTTTTTTTTCTTTCTTTCGTGGATAAATCCCACAGTGCGGACGCACAAACCGCCAGTCGTTAAACCAACAGGTCTCTTTTGCGTGTTTATGTGCTTGTGTGTGCGCAAAAGTGTGCGTCTCTGGGAGCAGGCAGAGTGGAGAGGGGTGGGGAGGGGATTCCTTTGCGCTCACTCTTTGCCCCCGTTAACCAAAGACAGCTCTTTGAGAATTCCACTGGCGTCCACGCGCCGCCTCTCGCGGATCATATCCTCCAGGCTGCGAAACACCAGCGTGTGCACTCCACTGCCGGACAGGTGCACTTTGAGGAAGTACTGCTGCTCCGCCGAGTGCGCCTCCCCGCCAGCTTTGAACTCCCGCTTCCCAAAGCGGCACCAAGCTGCGAAACTTTCCGAATTGGTCCAGCAAATCTCCTCGCTCCTCAGGCTCAGGTGTCCCACTGCGTTCTGCATCACCAGGTCGGGGGGCAGCGGTCGAAATCGGTACCGATTGTTGACTATTCTCCCGTGACGCCCGCCGCTGATCTCCAGCAGGCTGTCCTTGCGGATCTCGCCTTTGTGCAGATGAATAATCTGGTCGTCATGCTCGTAGATGACCCAGTGGGGGGGTTGCGCAGTGCCCACCAGCTCCAGTAGGTCCCCCGGTTTGCACATAGTCAGCAAAGTTTTGACCGAATACACATTCAAGTCCTCGTTTTCCCGCAGCTTGGAAAAGATGCATTCCTGGGAGCAGAAGGCCGAGTACTCCACCTCGCTGACCGGGAAGGGCTCCTCCTCTGTCGGGCTGTGGTCCTTGGTGAAGCCGCAGTCGGACGGAGTGCGGTCGTCCACCTCCTCCTCTTCGTCAGAGAAGAAGTAGGCTACGCCGACCCGAAGCTCGTCCTTCTCCAGCCCGGACGGATCCCCCGTGGGCAGTTCGCTGTAGTTGAGGTGGGTGATCCGGTCCAGTTGATTTCCCATCAATGACCTGGCAAGGCAGAGGCATGGACTGCGGTGTCTGAGGGGGGGCAGAAAAGGGATAATGTCAGATGTGCGCCTTTTTACGCACGAGCCACTCATTTGTGAGCGCACAAACCACTCATTTGCACGGACTTAAAAGTGTTGCACAAACACCCAACACCTGTCAGCACCCCTCCCCCACGGTAAACAGACCCCCCCCCCCTTCAGTCACATCACTGAGCTGCAAGTGTGGCCAATCACAATCAATGATTCAGCGCACCTTGCCCGCTTCACACCCAGTGGTCAAATCAATAAATCCCGGGGATCCTGGGAGAAAAAAAAAGAATCACGGGGAAAAAAAAACACGAGGGTGGAACCTGCGGTGTGAAAACATCTATTCACTTCACACAAAGGCCAGTCTGGTGTCTTTACGCGCACCTAAAGTAGGATTAAAGCGAATACCTGTGCGCTCCCAGGACAAATGGTTAGATATCCTTGTGATCCATGAGAGCAGAGGGCTGCATGGTCCTCTCTGCTTTTCTGTTTTGGCCCCTCTTTTCGTTCTTGTCACACTTGTGCCTGACTCCTTGCACCACGCACCGGGCTCTCCGGCTCTGACGCGGGCTCGTGCCTCGCTTTAAACGGCGCCAGCGTGCGCTTAAGTACCACGGAGAGCTCCGCCTCAACCGACGCGCTCCGCCTTGGGTCGGTTTCACTGGCGCTCGTTCACGGGCATGTTGACGAGCAGCCAATGAGAACCCCCGAGGAGCAGACGGGGCCAATCAGATGGTCCAATCAAGTGTTCCGAGGGCGGCCGGCGGCGGCAGACGACTGTTACCGAGGCATGGTGTTTGTTGTCAGAGAGCGGTGGAATTCTCCTCATGATCGGAGTCCGTACGGTGCGTGCCAGCGCACCCACGTGATCAGATCATATAGACCCCCCCAATAAAGATACGACATGTTTGCCTTCAATAAAGATCTATGATCAAAATAAGGATTATGCGCAGAAATGCCCTTTGAAACTTTCTTTCTTCTTACTATGCACTCACATCTGTCAACAGCAGGTGGAGGGAGGGACTGGGGGGAGGTGGGAGCAAAGGAGGGAATAAAACAAAGGAGTCAACGGGGAGGTTGTAATATTTTACTCCGCAGTATAGGGAACCGAATCTGGCTCAGGTGGAATGCGCGTTAAATTTCACCTCCTTTGCTGTCCTGTAATGTTTCTGTTTTCAGCTCTCAACAGAAAGCATCATGGCGTTTAGCAGACCCAAAGAGAGAATATTTCTCTCTTCTCTGGGGAATCTGTAGTTATTACTTATTTATTTTTCTTGGCAGTATCTGGAGCTGCAGGGTTGTTTTTATTTCTTGGCTACGGTGTGGATGGAAACTGAGCCATCCCTGTTTTTTTGGTAATGACAGGTAAAGCTATAGGTGCTTTTCTATGTATGTACAGGTCCAGCAAAGCAAGAACAAAAAGACTCCACCACGATTATATGGAGCCTTTAGCATGACAAAAACACATAAACTTAAAAATAAATTGTTACCTCAATAATCATTTGGGGCCATGAATTAGTATTTTGTGTGTATACATTAGTATTTTATTAGTTTTTTATAGGGACGAAATGCTAATTTCTGTACACAAAGAAGCTTCTTTTTTTTTTTTTTTTTGCACTGTATGGCCAAAAATTCACATTTTGTTCCCAAAGTAAAAAATGTTGGCATTCAAATTAGCATTTTGTGCTAACAAAATAGTAATTTGTGCGCACAAATAAAATAAAATGCCACAGAGTAGCATTTTATTTGTATTTTATGGAGACAAGTTAGCATTTTGCGTGCTTAAATAAGGATTTTATGTGCACAATTTAGAATTTTTTGCACCTTATATCTACAAATTAGTAATTTGTGCTCACGAAATAGTAATTTGTGCTCACAAATTAGTATGCCATGTACCAACACAATAATATGTGTGGACAAATTAGCATGCTGTGCACACAAATTACTAGCTTATGTGAACAGATTAGTATTTTGTGTCTGCAAATTAGCATTTTATTCGCATATTTTGGCACAAATTAACATTTTTTGTGCACACATTACTTTTTCATGGCCACGAGTAAGCAATTTGTGGAGACAAATTAGTATTTTTTAAGCACAAATTAGAATTTATGCACGCAAATTAGCATGCCGCATTCACAGAAAATAGCAATATGTGGTCACAAATTAGCATGTCATGCAAACAAAATAGTATATTTTTGTACAGATTAGCATCTTGTGCACACAAATTGCTATTTTTTGTGAACAGATTTGGATTTTGTGTCCACCAAATAGCATTTTCTAAGGATTTTTGAGCACAAATAAGCATTTTGTATGCACAAATTACTAGGGCTGTAACGAGTATCCGGGTGCTCGGGTATTCGTGATCTGCTCCCAAAATTTCGAGTACGGATATTCGCGACGTCCAAGATCGCTGATTCGCGATCTTTATAAATGTAGTAAATTGTGGCAAAAGATGATCAAAATATCAATTGAGGACGATGTATTTTTGCTCTGAAATGTAGATTAATGTCAGATTTTAAGTTTACGAACTAAAATAAAGTCCGAAAGGGCCACCGTACTTCCACCGGAAGTAAACACATCTTCTGACGGTGAAGCTTCCGGTTTTCAAAGTAAAACTAGCGAGAGCTTTTTTCCGTTCAAAAACTGAGACTGAAGTTCCGCTCATAGACATAACTTCTGAAAAAATGAATTAGCTGTTGCATCGGAGCTTTAGCTCCAGTGTTTACATTATTTTGGTTATGGTAACTCTTCAACATAATTATCGAAACTCCATCTTATTCTGAAAACAGCCCCGCGCTGCTGAAAGGTGGATGTAATCAACGTGAATCAGCTGATTCTGCAGCGGAAAAAAACTTTTCATAGGAGCTCTGCAGCAATATGTGATACTTAAAAACGTAAAAGATTGAAGAACTTTGAAGATAAAAAACTGTGTAGAACATTTTCAGGTTTTGTTGCTAAATTACCCAAAACAAAAGTGATTTTTATCCTTTTTATGTTGTTTTACTGCTGAACCAGAGGATTGAAAAACAAAACACAAAAAAACTTTAAAACGACAAAAAATATATTTTATCTGAATCTTTGTGTTTTTTTAATCAGTTGATTCTGATCACCCGTTCTAAATAAAGGTATAAATGATGATTAAATACAAATAATTTCAATTTTCATCCATCCAGTAAATAGACATACACATAGCAATAAATATTATATAAAAAAATTAGGAGTCGTGGTTCAACTTGTAAATCTTTACTCTTGATTCGTGAATCGAATCGGATCACCACCTAAGTGATGATCCACAGCCCTACAAATTACTACTCCGTGGTCATGGGTAAGCATTTTAATAGTACTTTGTGGGCACAAATTAGAATTTATGCACACCAATTAGCATGCCGTGCTCCCACAAAATAGTAATTTGTTTGCACAAATTAGCATGTCATGCACACAAAATAGTTATTTGTGTGCACAAATTAGCATGTCATGAACACAAAATAGTAGTTTGTCTCCACAAATCAGCATCCTGTGTACAAAAATTACTTTTTTATGTAAACAGATCAGTATTTTGTGCCCATAAATGAGCATTTTCTTGACATTTTAGGGCTCAAATTAGCATTTTGTGTGCACAAACTACTATTTTGTGGACACCAGCAAGCATTTTAGGAGCATTTTGTGGGCACTAATTAGTATTTTGTGGGCATAAATTAGTATTTTGTTGGCGCTAATTAGTATTTTCTATGCACAAAATAGAATTTATGCAAACAAACTGGCATTTTATGGGCACAAATGAGCATTCTGTGTGAGTATTTCAGTACCTTTAGTTTCTACAACCAATGTTGAAACAAGTAGCTTATTTATGCCAGAAGAATGCTAATTTGTGTGCACACATTTTTAATTTCTAAACATAAAGTGCAGTTTTGTCTGCACTAAACATTAATTTGTTGCAACACATTAAAAATTTGAGGGATCAGATTATTATTTTTAATGTTATGTTCATGTTTATTCTATGAAGTCCAATTAATAGTTCAAACACGGCTGAAAAATGCTGAAATTTAATCTGGACTTTACCTTTAAGACTCCTTGCTTGAACTCTATGGTGGATGTTTTTTTATATATATACTGTCACCATGCTGTTTTCTTTTATATTTTTTTCTTCTTTTCACAATTTTAACCGTATTAATTATGTAATTTTTTGATGACTGCTGCACTCTAATCTAGCAAACTATAATTTCCTGTTTTTAGTGACTAACTGATAGACATTATATGCATTTTATGTATTATTTATTATTATGTCGTCGTAAATATTTATTATGGAAAACTGTTGTAATGGATGAATATTGCATGGACCAAAGAGCACCTTTTAAATTTCAATGTACCACTGACAATAACAATAAACAACTATCTTCCTATTTATCTGTATTTTTATATTCTATGTTTGTATTTGTCAGCCAGGATTGAAGAGTATTTTGCAGCATTTGGATCTTCTCAATGCTGCAACAAGCTGCCTTTTGCAACATTGTGCAATTTGTTAATAATTGATGTTGCCCTTTGTGCTCCTCCATACATTTCAAGCCAGTCTAGAGAGAAACGCACTAAACGTTTTGTTTTTTTCATGAGTCAAGCCCCGCCCATCCCCTCAACACATGGTGTCACGGGACAGAAAGTAATGGCTTCAGCTGCTGCCCCTTTCTGCATGTGGTCCTGCCACCTGTAATCTCCAATGAGAAGAAATGAGTTTCCTTTGTAGATACTGCCTGATTCTCTATTTACCCCCTTTATCCTCCTCCTGCAAATACTTTTTCCTTACACACACATAATCATATATGCAGCTGGTGTAATAATAAGGCAAATTGCAGACAGTACTCAAATAACTACTGAGACAGGGTGATATTTCACAACCCCAATAATTGGATATGTCTCTATTCCCTAATTACTAACTAAATCATGCACACCGCTGTGCAGTACTGTGCAGATAAAATAGTCCGACACACACACAAACACACGTGCGTTCAGAGGTCCACAAATTTTTCAGTGTTCAGGTCGCCTCACAAAGACGAAGTTACACATCATTCTACAGCGTATTTTGAGGTTTATAATTAATGGTTTTAGGAAACTATGTCATGTTTTGACTGCTTTGTGTCAAAGCTGGATTTCTTTCTTTTTTCTGTGCTAGTGAGACTGCAGGATTTCATCTCCCAAATCTGCAGAAACCTTTACCCCCTGTTTCTCTTTTCGCAAAAACACCAAAGTAACAGAAAATACAATTTAAGCTCCTATTTTCTTTCTTTTTATTTATTTTTTTCTCTCGGAAGAGTCTGTTGATCCCAGAGAGAAAAATAATTCTTTTGCTTGTATTGTTGCAGGGAGGTCAAAGATCAAGCCCGGCCGTGTCAGGTAGAAATATTAGTGCACTTGGGCTGTAATGATTTCCGAGTCGTCGCAGACAAGTGCTCCGGCATAAGAAGCAGTTTTGTGATCTATTCAGTGAAGGTCACAACAAAACAGTCAGCAGAATAGCCAGGTGGCGGGCCGACAAAGGTTGCAGCTGCAACAAAAATGCCTCTATAATTACATCTCTGACACAGACAATTATGTAAATGCTGGATGACCAGTGTTGCATTTGCACAGAGGTGGATTTTTTTTTTTTTTTTGCTGTTGTTAATTTCCAGCACTGGATGTAGGACATTAGGGGGCAAACATTGAGGAGAAAACCTCCTACATTAGAGGAATTGAGACGATCCCTGTCCTAAATAACATTTATATAAATTTAAAACTAAATTTGAGAGCCTTCTGTAAAAAAAAAGTAAAAATAAGTGCAGCTATATGAAGTGTAGCATGTTATACGTGTGCAAAAGTCGCAGGTAATAGCTGTCTTTAGCTTCTCCACATTTCAGCTCACTGTAGAAAAACTCCTCCAGGATGTTATGTCGCTAATAAAAGTCAGTCTTTATGAAAGTGGAAAGGAAGAGGGATTGAACTCTTTAAAATCTGTATATAAAACGTGACCTATTTGACATTTTGTGTTATAGTTTGGGCTGTCATTCCACAGAGACCATAAAAGTTTAAGAGGAAAGACAAAAAATGACAAAAATTAGTCATTTTTGTGCAATTTCGAGGATCAAAACAACAGATCCACCTGCGTGTCCCTCGTCTGCGCAGACCCACCTCATGCTCCACCTGTTTGTTCTTGCAGCTTTTTTTCCTCCTTCTCTCCCTCATTCTCCTCGCTGATAATTGAAAGCATGTAAGCCCACGAGCTGCTTCTATTGGCAACAAAGACCTTCCGCACGCTGCAGTCGTTTACTTTACTCCTCATCAACATCACGTATAAAACACATTTCATAAAACAGTCGTGCACTTCTCATCTGTGGCTGCATGTAAATTGAGCCTCAGGGATGGTTATGTTGCAGGGCAACAAGGCTAAGCGGGAATATAGTACATGCAGCTGTAATGCTTTATCCTTGGCAACACATTCTATTAACTGCGACTTGAGAAAAAGTGCTGATGAGGGTTATTATTTATTTATTTTAGAGAGAAATTGAATTCAGACGTGATGACTCTGAAAAGTAAATTTCAAATGGGTTCGTCTGAAAGGGAATCTATGAAGAAGATTGTTCGGTTATTGCAAGAATATCCCAAAGCAGAGAAATGTGCTCGTATAATCCCAGATTCTGGATGCTACATTAGTTCAGTAATTAAAATGTAAAACACATCAAATGGAGACATGTTGCTACGATACTGACATTAAGAAAGTGCACATGGGATCCTATTTCTTACAGCAGTCATGAATATTAAGCACACCTTCATCCTCCATCGTTTCATTATTTTGTCACTATCATGTCACCTTGATAATTTTACAAATTTAAGATGAGCACGGTTTGAAAGCTTATTTTTGTGTAAAAGGCACGTTCTTGAATTTAGACCATGATGTTCACACTGGACAAGCAGGGAGGGGCTTCTTCTTTTTTTCTACTGTTTACAATTTTGCTTTTTCTTTCACACCTCTGTTCCTATATATAAAAAATCAAATCTGAATTGCTTCCCTACCCTTTCGGCTTCTCCCTATTGCTCCAAGTGTAGGAAATTTCAAGCTGTAGTGGTGTCCTAAAGTGTTTGTTTTTAAGGAGGAGCTTTACCCAATTAGGGCTGGACATCCTTTCACCAGTAAGGTGAAAATGTGTCACACTTGTGGTGTGGAGGAGAAACGTATTTCCCCAAGTGGGTGTGATCTCAAGTACAGAAGTTACATTTAATATAAGTAATGACTTTTTGTTTTAGCATGACTTATAAGTTACGTATTTTCCGAGCATTGGCAGCCATAAACTAGATGATTGTCGACTATTAATGATGCCATCAAGCGGTAGTAACATCCGAATTTGAAGACACTATTATATCATCTGGAGAGATAAGCAGTAGGGATAGGGATACTTGTATCGATTTAAAATGTTGAAATGACGATATTTAATTAGTTATTTATAAGCGTCTTTCTTTTGTTTTCCACCTAAACCTCCGACTGGTAGTTAGTAGCGCAGCTCATTGAGCCTCTTTGTTCTATCCCTTTAAACACAAATATTTCTTAATTTACCAAAATGCACCATGATTTAGTGGGTAAAAGGAACTTGTAAATTAGATTGGAGTGCTTAATGTTGTGATCATTAAATAAAATGAATTCTACCATTTTAATAAAATAAAATACATTCATATCCAGGTACAGCTTTTTTTCAAAGTCATACTCTTAAAAAAAAAAGTGATACATTTTTCTGGTACAGTCTTGGAATATATCGTGATACTTATCATATCGTGAGACAAATATCGAGATACGTATTGTATCACCAGACTCTTGTCATTACACACCCCTATGAAAACGTTCTTAAAAATGTTCGTAGCTACATGTGAACGCAAGAGTTTTGATTGCATAACCCTGAAATGCAGGTTTATCTAGACTTGTGGCCACTTGAACATGTGTTGCAACTCTACTGTTTTCATTTTCTTTTGCCAACAAAACAAAGATCTTGGTAAATTTCCCTCCACTGTTTGATTTTTCCATGTTAGCTTAAACTAAGAGTGTGAAATCTGCAGGATTAGTCAAGCTTCTGCAAGTGTACGTTCTCCAGTAATATTGGATTTTTTTTTAAATATTTCAACATAAAATAGTTTCAAGAGAATTAACGAGGAAATGCTATAACATCCCTAATTGGTCTAAAGACCCCGGATTATATCTTTAAAGCTACATATGGCTACAGTCTGTTCCGAGACATATTGGGATTTAACCGGGGAGGACATTTGGAATATTTCAATCACAAAATGTTTCTTTGGCCAGTTTGAGGAATTGAATTGGCAGAAATGTTTTTCAGTGGTTCCAAGAAATCCAAAAATCTTTTTTCCTGCTGCTCCTCACACAGAAGTTGTTTTCTGTTGTACAGCAAGCCAATCGCATGAGGTAATAACTTGTTATTGTAGCTTCATTTACAAAAAAATCAAACTTGAGTTACAATTTTTTTTGTACTTTTCATTACTTTATTTGATATAAACTGTGGTTTTAAGGTATTTTTAGATTTATTTCATATTTTTTATTATAATCTAACAGTTCCACATGGTTGTTGTTGTCCCTGTCACAACATGTTTCACACACTTCCATAAATCATCTAGAGTTGTATGTTTCTTGAACCCCTTTATGGGCATGCTATTGTTCAAGCCCTATCTGCCTCCTATGGAAGAGCTGGTCCTCCATCAGGTCTTATCAGCTCTTCTCAGACTGCAGAGCGTCTCATTCATGAGCCGCTGGTCCAACACATCTGAATCCCATCGGTGTTGCTCTGAATGTTAACTTCTGCAGGTTCAACTCTTCTTTCACCTTCTGTCACAGCTCTTGTTGGTGTTTGTGCAGGAAAATGCAGAAGTTCTGAACTTTGCTTCTTTGTACTGAGGGCAAAAACTTTGTGATCCTTTGAACGATCTCAATGCAAATTTCAAATAAGTTGAGTGAAAATAAGGTTTTAGCAGAAGGTGAAACAGCTCTGCTTTTATAACATGGCTTGTAAAGTTTGTCCAAAAGTGTATTTAAATAAAAATAAAACAAATCTTTAGTTTCACCCAAAAGATAACATAGATATATTGATGTGGCACTTTAACTTTATTAAAAAAAAATATTTTAGAGTTTCCTGTAATTATTGAAGAACACAAATTTGAAAAAAAAGTCACACCACCCTCAGAGCGCATGTTCCAGCGGCAACTTCCAATGAAAAGACTAATGTTACAGTTTCTGGCTTACATTTTCACAACAGTTTTAGGAATCTTCTTACCAAAACGCATAGTCATTGATCACACATTGACAATTAAACCAGGTTGAACTTTGAACAATCATGGTGTTGGATTTGGTAGTAATGTTTGGAAGTGCCAACCGTTTGTGCCAGAATTTTACGACTCAAAGTCTTTCATAAATCGTAAGTAAACAATAGAAAAAGAAGAAGCCCCTCCCTGCTGGTCCAGTGTGAACACTATGGACTTTCATTGCCTTCAAGAACTTGCGTTAAGCGATTTCTTTAATGCCTGGTGTGTCTGTAGCTTAAGACTGAGTGGTATATCTTCTTCTGCATTTCTATCAGTAGCAAATACTGATACACACACCCACAGCGCCCTCTAGTGGCTATTTACTTTATAAAAATCCTGTACAGGTTGCCGGAGTATTAGTCGCACCCATGGTCAAACTGTGCAAAAAATAAAATATGATAATCTTTTTTTTTTTATCAAGTTTTCCTGTGACTCAAATAAATTCAAGTGAAAACATTCAAATGAATTTTGTACTATATCATTAAAAACCTGCTTTGATCATAACATGCTCATGAAAAGTATTCTTGCTCAGATACGTTCTTTCAAAGTGTGCAGGTCAGCCTATCACCCCCATCCACTTTCTCCGCCCCCCTTCCCCTCTATCTCTCTCTGGTGGGTGTTAGTCCATTGGTATGCAGGGAGATGTTGGCCTGTGTTTGCAGGGAAAGGATAAAGCAGTAATCAGTGCCAATGAAGCAGCTTTTGTCCCAGAGCACAAATGTGCCAACATCAGCAACACCGCCAGCCCAAGCGTATCAGTGTATGTGCTGTGTGTGTCTGTAAGAGAAAGAGCATGATCAAAGAGGCTAGACAGAGGTCAGTTCTCGGGACACAGAGTTTTTTTATATCTTTTTCTGGCCTTTTCGGACGTGATCACAAGCTCATTCAAACTGAGCAACCAGCTCCTCTTTTGTAAATCAATTTTCCTTTTTCATTTCTAATTCATACTTTGCAGTGGTGCATGACTTATTATTCAAATACAGTTTTACACAGATGGAACAACCTTGGACAATTTGTCCTGATTTGTGCAGAACACAAAGAACCTGATTGTATTTTGACTTTTTTTTCAAGCAAAACTTACATTTGGTGCACAATTTAAGGACTCTTGCGATCATCTTGTAGTTAGAAAAACAACATGTGTCCTGGTTGTAACAAATGACTGTTAAACCAGGTCGTTCCTAAAGAGCAAGAATAAGTCTGCAGTAGTAATTTTAAGCCACAGGCAAGAATTTTTGAGATTACATCAGTTTCATGTCTCCGTGTGTGACAGACATTACATGCAAAAGCACTATCTTATACGATAGTGATTTCCCAGTAACGGGTCCTGGATCATCAGATGCCTTGAAGGAGTTGCTGGATATAAGAAGAAAACCTTCAGGGGAGGGAAGCGTAGATACTGAGGAGTGCAGCGAGGACTAAAAGTAAAGATAAGAAATGCTAAGAAAGTTTGCAGGAAAAGCTAAATGGCAAGTTTCACTGCAAGAAAAAAAAAGGGCAGGCGGTGGATTGAAGGATGAAACGGATTAGAGGCCTTAAGGGTGAAGGGGGAACAGACGATTACAACAGTAGAAAGAAGTAACACGCTTGAAGGAAAACTGTTTACTCTGCAACATGTGTTTAAGCGACCACTTTCAATGAAAGTCTATGTAAACGTGTAAAAGGGTGCCTTTCGTGCTTCTGCATTAAAAACTTTCATGTTCATATGTAGCTACGCTATTTTTACAACTGTTTTAGGCTCTATGTACTAAACACATGGCCATTGAACGCATACTGCTAGCTAAACCAGGTAAAACTTTGAACAGACACTTGGATTTGGTAGTGACATGTGGATGGTGCTACTTTTCCTTCAGAGATGCTAACCATTTAAAAATTTATCTTTGAAGAGAAAGTAATAATTGTGTTTTGTGCATACCTGCCAGTTAGCTTGCTTACCTGCTAGCTGGCCCGCTTACCTGCTAGCTAGCCTGCTAGCCGGCCCACTTACCTGATAGCCAGCCTACATACCTGCTAGCCGGCCCACTTACCTGCAAGCCAACCCGCTTACCTGCTAGCCAGCCTGCTTACCTGCTAACCAGCCTGTTTACCTGCTAGCCAACCTGCTTTCCTGCTAGCCAACCCGCTTACCTGCTAGCCGGCTCGCTTACCTGCAAACCAACCCGCTTACCTGCTAGCCGGCCCATTTATCTGCTAGCCAGCCCATTTATCTGCCAGCCAACCCGCTTACCTGCTAGCCGGCCCATTTATCTGCTAGCCAGCCTGCTTACCTGCAAGCCAACCCGCTTTACCTGCTAGCCGGCCCATTTATCTTCTAGCCAGCCTGCTTACCTGCTAGCCAACCCGCTTTCCTGCTAGGCAACCCGCTTACCTGCTAGCCGGCCCGCTTACCTGCAAGCCAACCCGCTTACCTGCTAGCCGGCCCATTTATCTGCTAGCCAGCCTGCTTACCTGCTAGCCAACCTGCTTTCCTGCTAACCAACCCGCTTACCTGCTAGCCGGCCCGCTTACCTGCTAGCCAACCTGCTTACCTGCTAACCAGCTTGTTTATCTGCTATCCAGCCCGCTGCTAGCTGGCCTGCTGACGTGCTAGCCAACTCGCTTACCTGGTCACCAGCTGTTTTACCTGCTAGCCAGCCCGCTGCTAGCTGGCTCGTCTACCTGCCTGCCGTCTGGTATTTTGATACCAGACCAGTTTTTTATAGCATGTTTTGTGACTTCAGGTTTAATTTTGGACAAGCACAGTTGCACTCATTTTTTACACTCCACCTCTACACGACACCGCTTGGTGGATAACATACTATGTATGACAGCACTTGTCTTAACCCGTGAAACTGTCTTACTCCCCCAAGAATCTTTCCTACCCTGTTGGGTTTACGATATAGCATCAAAATCGCGCGCTTGTTCATAATAGGTTGGTCAATTGGATGATTCTATCATTTTGTGCTACGGGTAGGGAAATCTCACAGGAGGATAGATCTTCAGAACACCAGTATTACATGTCTTTTAAATATTGAACAATTGGCACCAAGCCTCTTTCAAGTGAGTGGCAGACATGCACTAGTAAATAGTCGAAAAAGAAGAAGAAGCCCCTCCCTTCTTGTCCAGAGTGAACAACATGTGCTATTTCAAGGACACCCATTTAGCACATTCTTGTACGTGCATCACATGCCCAGTTTGTTTGTATTGAGACTGAAGCTGACAGGTCATTTATCTTACAGGCCTGACAATGCAGGATTTGCAGAAAATGTTGAACAGTAAATGAAGAAGTCTGTCAAACACAAACAAGACAAATAAAACCACACTGAAGTTATGCAGTTGTAACATTTTGCTCACACATGTTATAAGGTTTTTCCTGGAAATAAAGTTTGGTAAAAATCTCAAGTGCACCAGGGGTTGAACATCACAAACTTGTGATGTCATTTGTTCATCTCTTAATTTCTTTATCTGTGTTCATTTTAATGAGTCCAACACTTTAAGGAGGGCTGCATTCAGTAAGTCTGGCTCTTGGAAAAGATTATTTTTGCAGATTTATGCTGAATTGTTCATTTTCAGCTCAGCTAAAACCCAGTTTTCTAAATTAGGCTGTCAAAAGATCTTGTTGCTTTCAGTTTTTTGTGGAGGAGGTGTGAAAAACCTTTCTATGAAACATCTATAAAACCGGCTTTTATGCAGCTTTTTCGCTTCCTGCTCTGCCGCAGTTCTCCTTGGACCCCTGCACTAAGGTAAGCAAAAGTGTTATCTCCCTGGAAGTTAATTTAATTTTCTCAGGTGCTGTGTGTTTACTTGTGTCAGTTGTGCACGTCCCACAAAAGGACATTGAAATTACCCTTGGAAACTGCTTCTGTTGGTTTTCATGAGATGTAGAGAAGTATAACAATATCTATACCAGCAAATATTATAGATATAACATTTGGAAATGGACACATTTAAAATTTTACAAGTCTTATGTCTCTGGACCGAAACTTTGACGGCAGCAGCTGCAACCTCAAGAGTCCCTTTTTTAATGAAAACTCTAATTAGTTTTCTTTTACCTTTCGTCTGCCAGGTTTGGCTACAACCACTTACATTGTCAATATTCTTCAGACTGTTTCAACCGTTCATTAAGTGCGCTGGATTTCACATTTCCTCTATTACCTCTGACCGTGACCACATGCCTGAGTGTTTTCCCGTGTGGGGACACAACCCTATTCAGCATGTGACCACCGTCTGTGTGGCCTGGTCCCTTTTCTGACACGCCAACTTAATCTGCTATCAAGCAGCCTCGGAGACCTTTGCCTCCTTCAATTGCTGCTTAGCTCTGATTAGTGTGTGTTGATGGAAAGCAAGTGGAAGACTTAAGGTTTGATGTAGGAGGTTCAAACCAGGGGCAAGGTGGAACGTTTTCTTTATGGACTGCAGCTCCTCCGCAGAGCATGAATCCACACACATGTCCTCAGGATGCATTTTTGAGCTTCAACACAGAAGAACACAATGATAAATTAAAATTGACGCCGTGTTGGGGAATTACCCATAACTCACTACTGTGAAGTTGTGATAGGTTATGATGCAGTCTCACCCCTAGAGCCCTCTGGTGGCCCAGTAATGTGTCATGAGGCGCACACTAATGAAAGTCCTGTTTCACAGTTAATGAGGCTGTAAATTTAAGAGCCAAACCTTTGTTGGATTACAGTCCCTTCAGTCGTCATCATGTCTTTCTGTTCAGTTTCATATTTTGTATTTTCACTAAATACACACTTGGTTGAAAAAAAAAAAAACTGGCAACAATCAACTTTTACCATCTGCTGCTTTTGGGAAAAACTGTACCAGAAGCCAGGCTTTCTTTGACAGTGTTTATTGTGAGATGTCAACATTTAAAAAAGGAACAAAAAGTTGTAAACAACAGGGAAAAATAAGTCTCAAATAAATTAGTTCTTGGAGTTTCATTGTTTGCATAGAAAGTTTGAGAAAATGTTGAGAATTATGGAAGATTTGGCACATATTAGAAATGCTGTAGCCAATGACTTTATTACATCAAAATGCAAAGTGAGAAATGATTAAGATGATGGCCACTTCACTGAAATCCTTTCCACAATAAAAGCCTTTTCAAGCTACTGAAAACAGGGGCTGACTTACAATTAGGCAGAGGTGGGGCAATGCCTGGGCCCCCAAAGCTGAACATTTAATAAAGTCCCCATTAGTTGTCACAAATTTGTCATCGGCAATTGATCCATCCCCTGGGGGAACGGTGATCTGCAGACACAGCCGTGCTCGGGAACCATTCGGTGGTGAGAAATTAGCAAGAAAAGTGTGCATGAAAACAAAATAATAAAAAAACAAATCAACAGAATCGAAGGAAGTCAAAATGAAGATAAGGAAAGTGACATAAATGAGAAAAGGAACAAAAAAAGGAGAAGAAAGGCACGGGGAGGGCCAAAAATGACAATTTTGAGAATGTCTTATTCTTTTTTTTTTCCAATTGGCACCTCTCCATAGATGTTGCTTTGTGCCATCTATATTTTTGTACCTTTTTCTTCCTTAATGAAACCTAACAAATTAAAGAAACAAAAGCAGACCCTCATTATCAAAACATTTGGATTTTTGACATTGATTGTGTCTTAAAGTGGTACCACACAGAAGTTATTTACGAGTAGAATAAATTTTTTTAAAAAAAAGTGAATATACCGCTGCAGAGAGCCCCATGTTATGGCTCGCCTGGAGCCCCCAAACTGTTAATTCCACCCCTGACTGAACATCTCTGACATCATAGATTCATTAATAAAGAAGTGCTGAAAATCATCTTTTCACCTCACTGAACAACAACTTTCTATGTTCTGACTTGTCCCCTCATTCATCTGAAAACCTTGTCAATCTGATCAAGCAGCCTGGGGCACCACTCCTTTAAATGAAGGATGTGTTCAAATCCAACCATGGATCTATGTGTAAATCATGGAGAACAACTAGACAAAAGTCTCCAATTCAACACTTGAAATGACAGACACTGAACCTTTTATATGCCCATGAAACTGAATAACTGGAAGTAATCAGATGTTTGCATATCGACTATGAAATTGTGATAATCAAATTCATTGTCTGATTTACTTTGGATAATTACTCGTGTACTCTCGGTGCAACGTTTCACTTTAACAACAATTCAGTTCATATCATAATTTGTGGTTGATCTATACAATTCCTAGTGTCTAATTCCAAATGGCTTTTTTTAGTATTGATTTTTTTTTCCATTTTGAAATGATTTTATGATGCTATAGGTTGATTGGATTTGATTAACAACTTCGCTCAGACAGATCAATCTGGTTGGATTGTAGTCAAATAAGTCAGATAATCAATCAATCAATCGTTATACCCATATTGTGTTTGTAGTAATGTGGCTTTCAAACTTCCTGTCACTTTTAAAACTCCAGTGGGTCTGTTTTTGCGAAACATAGTGGCACATAGAGTTCAAGCATTGGCTTTGCTATTGTAGGAACTAGAAATGCGACGATTCACTTTTCCCACGATTTGGTTCAAACCTCAATTTTTGGGGTCACATTTTTGTTTTGTAATACTATCTTTATTACAAAACAAATCAAAACAAAAAATTAAACACATATATTTTAAAATTTGATAAAAAAGCAACAACTTTCTGATAGGTTTTATTAAGCCTGGTGTAATGTAAGTACGATAATGCCCCTCGAAGTGTGCATTATCAGAAATGTACGCTGAGGAAGTGCATTCATTTATGATACTACTATGATACTTTATGATACTACTTCTGATACTACTGGTGTAATGTAAGTACGAGATAATGCCCTCGAAGTGTGCATTATCAGAAATTAATGCACGCTGAGGAAGTGCATTCATTTATGATACTGCACATTTTCAAAGGCATTATTCCACTCATACCATGGTCACTTGCGGAAGAAATAAATATTTTATCAATTTTTAGTACTGTATTCTTGTTATTTTTTCGGTTTTCGTCGCCTTTTCACAAAAAGTTGACTATTTGATAGTATTTGATACACCGACCTCAACTGCAGCGGTAATGGAAAGTGATTTATACTTATTTTCACAACAGGTTAAATAAAACATAATTTCAGAGAGAAAGTTCATTTTTGTCCAGCAAAAGTTTGTTTTAAAGAAACCTGGGCAGTGATATAGATAGAACATTTGGGCTAAGTGACCGGAACTTCTTTTTTTAATGTGCGGTATGAATAGGGACTATCGCTTTTTTTATCTGCACCTAGCAGCCAATCAGAATCGACTGTTCAACCGAACCATGGCACAATAAAACAATGAACAATAAATCCTTAAATTTAGCTCAACACAATGTTAGACACTTTCTACATAAATACACTAGTGTGCAGTAGGGTTGCAACAAGTCACCTTCTCCACAATTCGGTTTAATGGGTTAACA
>NC_050535.1:14479837-14485193 GCF_002922805.2 Oryzias melastigma | reverse complement strand
AAGTATATTAATAAGAAATATACCCAATAAAAGTGGATGTGAGGAAGGATCTGCTTTTCAGGGAGGAATCAACATGTGTTTATCTCATCACAAGATTACCGCCGTTATCCAATAAATGTCATTCAATTATCCTGTCAACATGTCACTTTGAAAAAACACATCTGATAATGATCGGATATTCCGTGCGCATGTAAATGGGTTCTACGTTGCTTTTGCATCAGCAGGTACAGCCACTGCAGGAGGTAGCTAACACAACAGTCGCCAGATAACACAATAATCGCCAACACCATGTGCTTGTTTAGCTGTGATTGCTGCTGTTGTTGACCTGACCTTCTCATGTGTGGCAACTCTTTGAAGATTAACTTTTCATGCACAGTTGGACAAATGCTTTGATATGAATGTCGCCTTCATTTGCTAAGTGCCCTTATTTGAGAACTTAATCTAAATTGTGGCTTAATATGGCGATGTTGTTCCACTCCAGTTTTGTGGAGAAATGATGTGTGATAAGTTAAGATCTTCTTTGCATAAAGACAAATTATTTTTTTCTTAATATAATTTTTTTACCATTTAAAAAATGAGAATCACTTACTTTTTTTTTAATTAATTGTTTACAAGTTAAAAAGTTGCAAAATTTAGAAGAGAATCACTTTCATTTATGAATTTCAGTGTAATATTTTACATGCAGAAACATGGCCCTCTTTCCATTATATTGTGGTACTTATCAAACCTTTATGGCTTTCAGAGCAAAGAACAGAAGAATAGGAGGGCAGATTTTATTCTTATTAGGGCACAAAGCGTTAAATCACTGCCACCAGAGTTCCACAATCAGTTGCTACCGGTGCTTGCTGTGTGTCCATAGAAACCAAAAGGAACTAGAAAGTGTAAATTATACGGGAGCTGTAGCTGGTGGGATCAGAGGTAGCTGAGGGTTGTTGTTGTAACCTGCTGATTCAAACGCAGGATTTCAGCAGCAGTAGGAGAGAATTGCTTTGTTAAAGAGTCTCACGCTCAGATAATGACTGCACTGACAGACCTTCATTATTCGTCTCGGGTCTGTCGTCTCTTTCAACTGAATTACAGAACCAAAAACAAGTGTAATATGTTTAAAGACTGCTGTGTCTAGTTACGATTCCTATCAGAGGCACTTTCACGTAACTTGCTATGTTACATGCTCGTGTGGAGTGTTACACTATAGGCTTTGTAGCCACTTTAAGCATATGGTGCTCACAGAGGTCTGCAGCTACCAGAACTAGTTCATGCAGTTGAAAGAGGCAATTCTTGTGTAAAAGGACACAATTTTGGACACAATTTTTTATTTTTCTCAATGGTACATTTTCAAACATTTTGCACCTCTGTGAATTAAAAAGGACACCATCCATATGTTGCTACCAACTCTTAACGCCTGGTTCACAGTGGATGCAGAAGCAGCGCAGAAAGGAGGTAGTTTCTATTCGGCGCACTTGTTAACCAACGGTGTTCCACACCAGGCGCGGATTACCGCGGTCCTCCGTGGAATGCACATGCTGTGCAGCGGATCTTTTTTGGCATCTGGTCTATTTTGTGCGCGATCTGCATCAATTCTGACAGAAAATTACATCAAAATACACAAGAAAATCCGGCTTATTTTCAAATATAACCAATTTTTCACAATAAAACACAGCGATTGACAAATGCGTTCATGTTTTTGCATATAAACAGACTGTAGAGATAAAATAAACACACAATCACAACACACGTACACAAAAAACCCCCCCAAAAAACAGAACAACAGATGGCTGGTCAAACCAGATACAGGCCCAGATCCAGCTTTGACTTATCTTCACATTACCAACTTCTTTTGACATTTTCCAATGTTCCATCACGAGAATCATTTCAGTTTGATCTCACTTTTTTAAAGGAACATAATGACCAGCAAGATCCACTCCTCATTCCTGTTAGGCTGCTTCGGACTCCATGTGCCAAAGCAAACCAGACCATGAGCACTTTTAGTCCATGTTCCGTTTGCTCATGTTTCAAACCAGTACATTTGGCACATTTTGTCAAATTTGTATTTTGTCAAATGCTTTTATCTCTTCCTGTCCTCACCTTGACCTTCTCACTGCTGACTCCCACACTATTCAATCTTGTCTTTAAACAAGTATCAAAGTTCTTTAAAAATATCAAATAATACACCACTCTGTTTTATTATATTTATTTGGTATTGTTTATATGAAGATTTTTTTTTATTTTTGTAATATTTTTAATTATATATTCACAATTAATGGGCTTCAGTCTGTTGGTGATAATGCATAGTAAATAAATAGATAGATCAACAAACAAACAAACAAACACATTTAGAAAAACTGTTTCCAAACAGACGGTTTATGTCTATTTTATTTACAGAGAAAATATATGACAGAGAATTTGTTTTTTTGCTGCATGTTGGAATATTTTTTACATTTTTTTAATTTTTGGAGCAATACCAATTTTTTGGGTTATAGTGGCTTAATTTTAACCATATTTATGTTTTTTCCCCTAAGATATTTTGTTATATGAGATAAAATAACCCATCTAAATGTTAGTCCCTTTATAACCTTGAAGTTAGGTTAAAAACCACCCAACTTGGGCTATTTTTAACTTTTAGTGTGGAGGCCTCTTCCAACAAAAATGCATCTGATTCCCATAAAAAGTATCAATTAATTCATTGGTCCATTTTATTTTTTAATTTGATATATGTGTGAGCAAATTTACATGATTAGGACTTTATTAAAAACTGGTTTTAAAAGTATTTTTAATTATCACTTTAGTTTTCAGGGATTCTGAGAATAAAGAATCCCCAAAATAACTCTTATTCTTTATTGTACAAACTCCCATCATCATAAAAAACACCTGCTATGTATTTCTATTAATTCTTTTTGCGAGTTCTTATTAAATTTCAGTTTTGATTTAGTCGATGACAGATAACTCTCTTGCTATTGTNNNCCGCCCTCGCCCATCAGTGGCCGGGATAGGCTCCGGCACCCCCGCGACCCCGAAAGGGAAGCAGCGGTCAAGAAGATGGATGGATGGAAGGACTTTATTAAAAACTGGTTTTAAAAGTATTTTTAATTATCACTTTAGTTTTCAGGGATTCTGAGAATAAAGAAGCCCCAAAATAACTCTTATTCTTTATTGTACAAACTCCCGTCATCATAAAAAACACCAGCTATGTATTTCTATTAATTCTTTTTGCGAGTTCTTATTAAATTTCAGTTTTGATTTAGTCGATGACAGATAACTCTCTTGCTATTGTGATCCTCTCTCTTTGCTTCAGCTCGGGCGTACATTAGCGCTGAAATGAAGAATTGTAAAGTACAAAAAATCAGATCCACCTGATGCTCGGCAAAATAGTTAGACAAAAGAGTTGATAATTGCTTTCATGTGAGAGAACATTCAGTTTCTGTTTCATAATAGGGTACAAAAAGCCACGGAGCAATTAGTGCAGCTGCTCCTTTGTGTTGCATTGTGCCCCTGCTAATTAGAAAGTCAAAGAAGGTACGGCCAATAGAATTTTCTGAAAAGGACCCATTCTCTACTGCCAAAATCAGGAGAAAGATCCCATTTAAAATATGATTTTTAACCATACTTGCTAAGAACTAAAATAGAACAAGAAAATAGATTTGAATATAATAAAAAGTCATCTAGAACTGTTTGCTCGTTTGCAGTTTTCACACCTTTGCTGTGGAGCACTGATGAGTTAAGGCACTGATGAAGGCCAATCTCGCTTCTAGTTAATCCCAAAGGTATTTGATGGGGGCTGAGGTCAGGGCTGTTTGTGCGACAGTCAGATTCGTCCACACTAAAATCATTCAGCCGTGTCTTTATGGACCTCGCTTTGTTCACTGGAGCACAATCCTGTTGGAACTGAAAAGAGCTCTCCCCAAACTGTTTTACGTTGGAGGTACGGTGCTAGAAATATGACCAATGGTTTTGTTTTTCAACTTCATAAATAGACAACACATAGTCAGAAAGGGTATATTTTTTTATGCTATTATCAACTATTTAACTGTAAAGAAAAAATAAAAAAAAAGTTGCCACTTCAGGATTGAAGATAAAGCTATCTAAAGCTTGGTGTAGTTCGTCTAGTTACCACTAGGGGTACACTGAAAAAGGAATTGTTCTTATTTTTTTTTTTAACCAAATCAAACTCCTTAACTTTAAAAAGAATTATGTTTCAAAAACATTTTCTTGTCCATGGTTTCCATTTTTATTCTCAAAACGTAGCCACAAATTTGACCATTAAAGACCCTGGGAAGGCCAGGCTGTGATGATTGAGTTCAATTGAGTTCATAGACCATAATGGGTCATGTGACTAAAGCCTTCATCAGCTTCCTTCACAACGATTGTATTCCCATCATTTTCAATTATGACGGGATTCCTTCTTTCATTCCAGTAACATTTGAATTTCAGTTTTCTAGCTTATTAAATATGGTTTATCCACCAAAACAATGAAAACTCTACACTCTGTCCTGTTAAACCCAAGCTGTCTAAATCCAGGTCTCCATGATTGCCATCCTGATCCTCTGCCATACAAACCTGTCATTGCAGGTTCTCATTAATGGAGGACTCTGGATGTAAATAATCAATAGCAGGTAAGACAAGGATCCTTGGAAAACAAGCAGGTTGGAGACCTGGATTTAGACACCTCTGCATGGTTTGACATAGCCAATGTTTTAAAAACAACTAAACATAAAGGAGAAATATTTGAAAAATAACTGATCAAATGCTGTCAGTTTAATTATATCTATACCAACTGTTTAATACTTGTCGTTGAAGAATTTAAGATAAAGATGCTAAACTATAAACATCAATCTTGTATTTTGAGGGCTATTGGAGATAGAGGTACATGGCGTGTCTAGAGTCCAAATATCTGAACCTTTGCAAAAAAGACGCATCGTATCAACCAATCGGAACTCAGCTTTGGCCCATGACGTGTTGATGATGTGATCACCGGGTGGAGTCAAACTGGGTCACAGAGAGACGGAAGTACCACTGAAAGCAGCCATCATCTAGATCAGGGGTATTCAAATCCAGGCCTCGAGGGCCGGTGTCCTACATGTTTTCCAACCAACCTTCCATTGAAGCTCCTTATTGGCTAAACATACCTGATCCTGGAAATTAGCAGCAGATAAGGCAGGATTTCTGGAAAACCTACAGCAGAGAGGCCCAAATCCAGGCCTCGAGGGCCAGCTTCCTGTAGGTGTAAAGCGTGAAGGAACACACTCTAGCACATCCTCCGGAACTAGCATGTGCATTTTGGGTCAAGAAGAAGAAGAGCCCGGTGAGGAGGACCCAGGAAACATTGAGAGCAGGCATGACACATCCGCTGACGGAGACG
>NC_050535.1:14463466-14479353 GCF_002922805.2 Oryzias melastigma | reverse complement strand
AAAAAAAAAAAAAAAAAAGGCATTATTTTTTATTACTGAAGTACCGCAATAAGCACAGAAAGGGAGCCGAAACCGAAACCAAAGAACCGCGGTAGCACCGGAACCGCATCACGTCCCATCGGTGCCCAACCCTATTAGCAACAGTTGCTAGTTAGCTCCTGTCGTTTCTCGCAGGACATGCAGAACATCTTGTTTAGTGGTACTTAGACATGAACAAATAAACTAGTTCAGTACACATAGACAATGGACCAAAAATATTGACAGTGGACACAAAAAAACTATTTTTGGCACAAATGGGACCCCATACAGATCAGCCTGAGCCAGACTCTGACTTCAGTGGGCCCAAGGTAAACTGAGTTTGAGCTCCCTGCCTTAGACGCTAGCTCCTCCCACAAGCTTCTGCAGTTTATGAACACTATTTTGGACAAGCAATAGCAAATTTGTTGCGCGTTGACAGAGATGCGTTCGAATTTGGTGTGAGACCGTTGGAGATCTGTAATCCTATCAGTGTCCTTCACAAAAATGTAAAAAAAAGTGTTTTGATGTGCAAACAAAAATAATGCACAAAATCTGGTACAAGTGATGTCTCCTTTTCCCTTGGAAACTGAACTTAACTCAGTTTTTTATTGGACTGAGTCGTTGAGAAGTAGCAGTTGTATTACAGATACTGATACAATTTGATTAAATGTTAGTGCTGAACAAAGAGAGTGTGTTCTTCTAAAATTAAAGTTTGCATGGAGCAACACACCTGTAGAGATACAGTCAGCGTAGCTTCAGCCCCACAGTTTTTGTGCTTACGTCAGTGCCAACTAAAGCGTGGAACTCTCCGGTTATGTAACCGTGAATCAGCAGACCATGGGCTGGTTTTACACACCACGTTCCTCTGCTGTAACTGAGCCTGCATAGTGACTTTGTGCAATCTTCTTCTTACTGGCTGACGAACACTTCGCATTCTTCAATATCACTTAGGACTGGGTGTGGAACATCCATCCAGTCATAGCATTACTGCTGGAGCCAGACATCTACATGACCCATTTGGCGTAACAGATATGTGGAGCCTGCATGGTCTGACGCTACACAGAGTTTGTAGTGTATTGGCACTTCTTTCCTGATAAATTTATACACCTCTTCAACATAAAAAGGCAAGCATTTCAGAAAGAAAATCCTCTTTCTGCATTGCACCAAGCCATCACGGTGCACACATTATTATAGCACATCTACATGAGTGAGAATTCATAAGGTGACATGTGGGAGTGCGAATACGACTTACACAAGTTAATGAGACAAGGGAAAATGAAATAACTAAGTTGTGGCCAAGTCCCAATAATGGCTCACCCCTAATACACAAAATCTGTTGTTAACTGATGTCGATGTTCACGCTAAGCCCATTAACACCAGTAAATCAAAGGTGCATTTGATTTAATTTACTTTTATCTTAATCTTGGGGCCTGAAGGATCCTATGACTGCAGGTGAATGCACAGCAATTTAGACCACCAGAGCAATAAACGGAGAAGACATAAAAATGTTTGTGTCTTATGACGGGATTAAGTCACCTGCACAAATGACTGAAAAAGAACAACTTCTAGCAAGAAACTATTAAGCAGTCATGGTATTTAACATATTGATTTAGGCTGTCAAGATTTAATTTTTTTTTCTTCTCCCTTTTTATTTTTGTTGGTCTCTGTGGAAATTAAAATGTCCTGACTCTGAAAATATTTGAGGCAGAAAGCAAATAGTATTACTGCCTTTTCTTATGACTGAGCATCAAAGTCAACATAATAGGAGTCAAGAGATGAGAGAGAAATAATAAGACAGGATTTAGCTGCAGGAAATGTGGTAAAAACTTGCTTTCTTTTATTGCTGCACTTGCTGTTTACTTTTGTTTTCACTCAATATTTGTTAGGACTGAAAAATACTACTTTGTGTTTATTTGGATTGAGATACAATCTACTATGCAGCTATGTAAGAGTTCTTTTACAATAGATTGTACAAAATACCAATTAAAGTCGGAACCTTCTCCAATAAATCTTAGTATTTTCATTGAATGCACCCAAACTAATGCATAGTAAAGAAGATTCATTTTTGTTCGAAAATATTTGAGGCATAAATAGCTGACTCTCTAAAAAATGCTGAATTATATATTGGAATGGGACTACAAATACTTAAAGAGTCTCAGTGCTTTTAGGAAGTTTGGCTTCTCTCTGTCTCCTTGTACCTCCTCTGAAAAGGTTTCCATTTTTTTTCCAATCTAGCATTAATATCGAGAGCTCCTTCTGTCTGTGTTTTTTTTTTTTTTTTTAAAGCGGAGCATCAGAGGAGAGTCTTTGAAGCAGCTGCTCACTGTCAGCCTGCAAACGCTAAAATAATGCTTCAAAATAAGGAAGACTAAAAAAATATGAAGCCTGAAAGTAAAAATTACACTCTCATTTTTGCAAAAAAGACAGTTTTTTTTTTGCTAATTATAACTTTTTTTTACCATTATCGTTTTCTAAAAAGTTCTACACTTGCAAAAACGATCTTTTGATGATTTAATAAAACTCTAATTTGAAAAGTTTATGCAAAAAGAGAAACTTCACAGATACAGTACTAATCTCAGACAGATTCTGTCTGATTGCCCTTGGAATAATATCTTCTTGTAGACATGTTCTAATAAAGTGAAACACGAAATACATTTCAAAAGATGTCTTTGAGTAACAGTGACTATTCGCATCCAAATCCAAGATCAAAACTGATCTTGGAAAGTTGTTTTTACCTTTTATTAACTATGCTTTTCTAGGTATCCTGGCAGGAAAATGGTTGTTATCTAAGCAAAATATAAAACTTAACTAGTTTAAAATAAAAATTGGAGCCAAGTCAGTACCCCAAGTTACCTTTAGGAGGCTTCTTACACCATCAAAGCATTTAAATGATATCACTACATTTCCTGCACTATAAGGAACAATTTGTATCCGTAACTTCTCTTTTTTTTTTTCAAAATTATGCACATGTTTACTGACGTAAAAGCAGTTTTGAGAGGTGCTTTGTCAAAATATTTGACTTGGTGTTATTGTGAATACACTAATCCGGTTAATGTGTTGCAATTTTAGCGCCATCAGTCAGGTTTTTTTTTACAAGTTGTAGTTAATTTGAGGAGTTACGGCCATATGCTAACGCGAGTAACGCTTACATGGCTAACATGTAGCGTGTTACAAACAAGATCTAGAGTTACATTGAGCATAGTCTAACTGACTGACTTTTATATCCCAACCCCAATGGAAATATTCCTTGTCTTTTATTACACATGAATTAAGGTAATGATTATCCAGATTCAAGTATTTTACAAATCCAATAGGTGAATATACTGATAGACTTAGGAATTAAATTAAACTACCAGAAATGTACTCAAAAAAACTGAAAGAGAAGAAAGTTTTAGACAATCAAGCTCTAATCTGAATCAGGTTGGGAGGCTATAACCTTAAACAGACCGTCCACGCTCAAAAACCCTGCAGTGCAGATGAATTCAAACAATTCTGCAAAGAAGAGGACATTGAAATTTCTCCACAGCGATATAAAAGGTTTATTGCCAGTTTCGCAAATGCCTGATTGCAGTTGTTGCCGCCAAGGGTGCCATAACCAGTTATTACATCCAGGGGACAATTACTTTTTCACATAGTGCCAAGCAGGTTTGCATCTTGCAGACTAATTTACCTCTGTTGTGTAACAATCAGCCATTGTCTGCTCAGACCTCATGACTTTGGCCCCCTGATGGGGCACCAACGCCATTTGCATATGTGTGCTTGATTACTGCTTTTAAATGGTGATCAGTGATCTATTGACCATAGTTTTATTACTGTGTGTTTAACAGGATTGTCTGAAGGGAAAGCAGTTGCCAGTTCAGGAAGTTAGTGCTTGATTTACATTCACACTTGTTTACATTTTAAATAGGTAATCCTTTTGCTCTTTCAAGTGTGTGGGTGCAAAAAAAGTTTTTTTATGCAGAAATCAATGAATCAGTGCAGTGTGGTGGTGAACATTACTGCTTTACAGCAGAAAAAGATTTAGATGTTCTCATTTGAGGTTTCTCCTCTTTGTGTTTCTTCCCATCTGTGATCTTCTTGGACATTTCTACTAATTGGTTTTCTAAATCTGTGTTGATCTAGGACAGGGGTGTCAGTCCTCGAGGTACTGGTGTCCTTCATGTTTTTTAACTAACCTACCATAGAAGCTCCTTATTGGCCAAAAACTCCTGATCCAGGTAATCAACAGCAGATAAGACAGGGTTTCTGGAAAGCCAACAGGAGGCCGGCCCTCGACGACTGACTTTGGATGCCCCTGGACTAGGAGTATCCTCCAGCATAGTTTAACCCTTTAACACTGTAGATGTCGCCACTGACATCCAAGTAACTCACGCTCTTCTAACTATTTATACAATCAACGAAAATCAGCCAATTTTGACACGGAAATAATACACCTCTATACCAAAATCGAACACATTACTAACACAGTGTTGCATATTTGCCCACGGCTGTTTTCTCCACTTTAGAATCCTCTGGAATTATGTTGTTTGTGCAAATCAATGGTCCCCCACCAGTTTGATCTGTAGATCAATTGGCACTGGGCTGCCAAAGAAATTCATAATTATATCCATGTTTTCTTTAGAGTCTCAACAATCTTTTATTTTGAAAAATAACCAGATTCTCTCAGCTACACCATGGATCACTTGAGCTGTAAAGTTCAGCAAAATGACTAAGTCGGAATGATCTTTTATTCTGAAAAAATGTTTGGTTTTAAGACGACATGTCACTCGCCTGAGCACTGAAAGTAGTCCGGCGACTTCCAACAGGAGAAAATCATATGTGGAACACTTCTTTGGGAAGGGATAATAAATAAGTGCAGGGACAGAAGGATGGAAATAACTTCAATAACAAAAAAATAAAAAGTAAACAAGATGTCAGAGTCCAGGCGAAGGGTCGGGGCAGGCAGCAGGCAATCAGAGATAAATCTGGGTCAGGTACACAGAAAATCAGATAGAAATGCTCGGTAAAGTAGGCTGAGTGGCACAAACAATACTTCGCTTTAACCGTTCCACTCTCCTTGGCTTGTTTACATTAAAAGTGGGGTCATCTGGATCCCACAAGACAGTGCGTTGAACTTTTTTTCAATGATTGTTGATCTTTACTGGTGTCCAATGACAGACATGAAGTCTTGTCCACCTTGTCCACCTTTGTCATGGGCTAACACCTCAATGTAAGGGTGGGGTCATCAGGGTTAAGTGAGACTCTGTGTAGTGCTTAAGTGTCAAAAGAGAGAGAGCTGAGCACCATCCAGGAAGTGTGCGCTGGGGTTGCTGGGAGATGCAGTGGAGTCAGTACTCTGGAGATGCTCCCACTGGTGACCAGAGGGGGAGAAAAAGCTCTTTAAGATATGGATTTACAGGTGATTCCCTCGTAAGATTCATAGGGTTAGTTGGTGGAGGATGTTACCGGAGTTTGATGTGTGATGGGAACGGTGGCACAAGTGGTTGAAGAGTTACTGTAGTTGAAAGATTGTAAACACTGGAGCTAAAGCTATGGTGTTCAACGGTTGAACTGGATGACCTCTCAACTAAAGAGAGACTAATGAAATTAGCGGGAAAAAATTAAGAAACAGAAAAATATCTTCTCTTGTTTTGTTTACCTTCTAGCAGATCCCTTCAGGGAAGCAGCTGTCATGGATTTGCACATGTTTTTTGGCAAAGATTTTATCCAGGCTGGGGAGAGGCACAGGAAGACCCACACTTGGACCCTTATAGGAAAGGATCCTGCCCAAGGACACACACTGGATAGAGGTCATCACTCCGCCTGGGAATCAAACCTAGGTAACCCAGGTAACCAAATTAGGTTAACTTCCTAAATAATCGTCCTATTTTGATGATGGTTTGAGATTAACACTCGGCCCATATTGCTTCCCAAAGATTCAACCAGCCAGGTCCAGATTTTACTGGGCATGCCGATGGCATTTAAGGAGATTATCCCAACTGTTCTGAGGCTTAACGAGAATCATTTGTCAGATGACAAAACTTGAATTATGTGTAAACACAGAAAATGTGCCAGAAGGGCTTATGAGTGTGTTAAAAATACGGCTCCGCTGATCATTTACGAAGCGAGTACTTCCCCTCTGAGAACCTCATAACTTCTGACTTACAACGTGCCACAAATGATTCAACAGGGCTGCCGCTCGCCTTTAACTCACAAGACCAAATGTAAAATCGAGGCCAGATAAAAAAAAAATAAAAAAAGAACAATGACTCCTCAGTCAGTTGGAGGTCAGACATGGAGTGCCTGCAAATATATATATATATATATATTTTCTTTTTTCAGAGAACCACATAAGAGTCTGTCTCCTTCGGTGCTCTTTAATGTCACATAATCTATTGAAATCCGGAAGGATGCATGTAAACACTCGTGAACACGCTCATACACACCAGCTTTTGCTTGTTGATGAAAACTGTTGCATTTCCCTCCTTCTTTTCTCCCACCTCCCACATTTGTCAGATCATAAAGCACAGATATGTCCTCTTCTTTTCTTTTCTGTTTTTTTTTAAATTTATTTTCAATTTTGGGAGCTCATACAATCTCTGAGCATCGGAGCCCACGCCACCTTTTCTCCTGACATCTCCTCAACAACCTGATTCTTTCTTTGCCCTTCCTCAGATCCTGCAGTCTGTCTCCTTTTACAGCCATCCTTTCTTCATATTTTATACTCACCATTTCAAATCTCCCTTTGCCATCTGTTTTATTTCTTCTACAGGCTGATACTTGCTGGTGAATGCCGCCTCCCTCTTTAATGACATTTCAACTCAATAATTTCAATATACAGACTTTGTGAATCTTGAAAAGTCGACACATTTTCTTTCGCCTAGAGAGCTTTCGTCTGGCGGCTGCTGTATCTTCCATCTCTCCCTTTCACTCCCCATCAACGTCCAGTTTTTGCTGCAGACCTGAAAGATGTCGGATTTCTTGTTTTATGCATGTGCTTTGGAAATTGTTGCACAGCATCCTTCAAATTCCCAGTAATTTATTTTTTCCTTCAAAACACATTTTCTTCTCTTGGATTTTACTCATTTCCTTAATTTGTGCGTGTGTGTGACTTTGTTTACGCGGGAAAAACTAGTCAAAAATAAGATTTCTTATTAAAAATGTACAAGTGAGGAGATGATGATAAATCAGAGATATTTTAAGAAATATTTAGATTGTGTTTTTGAATATATGAGATCCATACATCTATTTGAATTAAAGCAAAAGAAAGTTTCATCCGGTGGCCCTGAAGTTCAAATCACACCAACAAGTCACTAAAAGCAGAAACACAGTAAAGATCACAAATATAAGCAAAATAAATACACAAATAAATAAATAAATAAAAGGTAAACATGCTTCTTAGGTTTACGGGTTATCCTAAATGGGTGTGTGATTGTGACCAGTGCCCAGGGTGTGCCTCGCCTTCAGAAATAAGAAAAAATAAAAAAAGGTATTTTGGAAAGCAAAACACAATAAAAAAAAATAAAGAAATAACCTTAATAAAAATGAAACATTTCCAAAAACAAAAGTAATTTCCTGAAATCAAAATTAAATGGATGACTTTTAATTTTTGAGTTTTTTTTCAAACAAGTCTTTAATGTATAATGAAAGTTTTATCATTAGTAGAGATCATTTATGTTGTCATCGTTCACATATCCCCCTTCTTTAGTTTCGATTTTTAACATTTCATTTGATTTCTCTGAATTACTCCCAAAATTATATTTTCTTTTCTAACAAAATCTAGAAAAGTCAGGTATTATGGGACGTACCTGATGACATTTTCCATCCTTTATAGCTGAGAGTTATTTAGCATGAAGTGGTACTGGAAATGCTCCGTACAGAGTCAGAACTCCTCTCTTGGCATGCTTTTGTCAGTCAGAACGTAACCGAGTTAAGTCCAACTGTGATAATCATTCAACAAGAGCTTCCTAATCAAACTTCTTTTATTTCTCCTTCATTTAAGCAGGAGAGGTGCATTGATTTATCGACCTGGTGCCATTAAGGTTCATGGTATATGAGGTCCAGCACATGCTGGTGATTAATGTTGTAAAACCTCCAGCTTTGCAGGTTCAGAAATTGATTTATTTTAGTTCAAGATGGGGTTTTTTGACAGTTTTTTTGTGATGGATATGTAAATTAGTGTTCATTTTTGATTCTGTAGCTGCTTGTTAATTTGTCTCTACCTGTGCTGGATTGAATCCATTTCTACAGCATCAGTGAAGCCTCTAGTGACCCCCTCCCGCCAACGTCCCCTTCTCCTTGTGTTTTTTTTTTTTTTTTTTTTTTTAAATGTCCTCCACTGTCGTTGCCCTCTCTGCAAGCATCTTATTTCCTTCTCTGTGTGATGCACCATTGCAGTGCGTCACCGTCACACCTCCTACTGTTTTGCCGTCACCTCAGTCAGTCTTTGGCCTTTGCTACTGTATGGAAATGTAATTTCATTACTGATCATTCTAGCTGACAGCAAATTCAGCTAAGGCTGTGTCTTGCCTTCTAATATCCCAGGAGACGTTGTCTGGTGAGACTGTGCTGCTGCAGAATGCCTGGATACATGTGTGTGAAGTGTGAGTGTTTGTGTGTGCAACAACTGGAACCACATGATATCAGATTCCCAACTTTGAGTCCCATGATGATCATAGCTTAACGGTTCATTATTACCATTGTTCTCAGCGCCTAAGAGAATTATGTAGAGTAAGATAATGAATTAAAAAACACTAAACTAGCACCTTTTTTTTCTTGTTCTTGTTACAGTCACAGACGACTTTTTGTAGATCTGTGTTGCCAACTTGCCTTTGTCAGATGTGTGACATTTCTCACTATTATTTTGGGGATTTTAGAGACTTTTTAAAACTCTGAACTAGGTGACATACTCCTAGGAGGAGTCAGGTGTTTGTAAATTGATTATGGAAATCCAAACCTAAGAAAATCCTACTCTACAGGGCCACTTTACCAAATTGCAAACAAAAAATATAACTTTGCTATTAATTATTAATAGTTTATTAATGTGTCATGACTACAGAACACCTTAGCGACCCAGATGCCACAGAGGACTGTCCCAGACAGGCTTGACTTGAGAGATGTGGAATGATGGGTGAATCTTCAGGGCTTTGGGCAGACGGAGACGGACACAGGCAGGGTTGATGAGCCGCTCTATGACATAGGGCCCGATGAAACGAGGAGCCAGTTTCTTTAAGGATGCCTGAATGGGAATGTTACGGGTGGAGAGCCATACCCTCTGACCGGGCTGGTAATTGGGCCCCACCACCCTGGGACGGTTGGCGATCTGGCAGTTGCCCTCCTTGGTGCAGAGGAGAGCGGCCTTCGTCTGAGTCCAAATGCGTTGGCAATGCTGCAGATGATGTTGGACAGAAGGCACTGCCAGATCCAATCCCTGAGAGGGAAACAGAGGTGGTGAGTACCCGAGGGCGGCCTCAAAGGGAGAGATCCCGGTGGCGGATGAAGGGTGAGTATTATGGGCATACTCGATCCATACTAGGAATTGGGACCAGTCCTGGTGGTTCTGTGCCGCCAGACAGCGGAGAGCTGCCTCCAGTTCCTGGTTAGCCCTCTCCGCTTGGCCATTGGACTGGGGGTGGTAGCCGGAAGTGAGACTAACCGTGCCCCCCAAGGCGGAACAGAAGGCCTTCCAAACCTGGGATGTGAACTGGGGGCCACGGTCTGAGACTATGTCAACTGGAATTCCATGGTGGCGAAAAACATGGTTGACCATGAGGTTGGCCGTCTCAGTGGCAGTAGAGAGTTGAGGAAGGGGAATAAAGTGAGCCATCTTTGAAAAACGGTCAACAACAGTGAGACTGGCTGTGTTACCGTTTGACGAGGGGAGTCCGGTGACGAAATCCATGGCCAGATGAGACCAGGGGCGGCTGGGAGTAGGAAGGGGATGGAGCAGACCTGCAGGAGCAGCTGCGACGTACTCCCGTACATCTTTCTGCATGTCAGGCCAATGGAACCTCTTTTTAATGCGACTCAGGGTCCGGTGCACTCCCCCATGGCAGGATAAACGGGAGGCATGTCCCCAGGTGATGACCTCTGAGCGCAGTTCAGCCGGGACAAACAAGGTGTCTCTAGGGACAGGAGGGTGGTCATTGAGATTTTGCAGGGCTTGGAGTACCTTATTTTCGACGTCCCATGTAAGGGCTCCGATGATGCAGGTGGACGGCAGGATGTTGGAAGGGGTGTGTTCCAAGGGGCTGTATTTCCGGGACAGAGCGTCAGGCTTGACATTACGGGATCCGGGTGTAAGTGATTGTGAAATTGAAGCGATCAAAAAAGAGACACCAACGAGCTTGCCTGGAGTTGATCCTTTTGGCGGAGCGGAGATAGGCCAGGTTCTTGTGGTCGGTCCATACGATAAACGGCTGTTCAGCTCCCTCCAACCAGTGACGCCACTCCTCCAGCGCCAGCTTGATTTCGAGTAGTTCCCGGTTCCCGACGTCGTAATTCTGCTCCGCTGGTGTCAGTTTGCGTGAGAAGAAAGCACAGGGTTTCAATTTACCTGTGGAGGCTTCCTTTTGGGAGAGGACGACCCCTACACCCGAGTCCGAAGCATCCACTTTGACAATGAATTGTCGTGATGAGTCAGGTTGGATGAGGATGGGGGCATTAACAGAAAGGTTTTTCAGCTTGTCGAAGGCTTGCTGAGCTTCAGTGGACCAGATGAAGGGACGGGTAGTGGACGTAAGACGAGTGAGGGGGGAGGCAATGCTGCTGTAGTTTCTAATGAAGCGTCTGTAGAAGTTCGCGAAATCTAGGAACTGTTGGAGTTTTTTCCTGTTTTCAGGGGGTGCCCAGTTGGTGACAGTCTCAATCTTAGAGGGGTCAGGACGAATGCAGCCGGCCTCAATGATATAACCTAAAAACTGGACGGTGGACACATGGAACTCGCATTTCTCGTTCTTGACGTAGAGTTGGTTTTCCAATAGTCTCTCGAGTACAAGACGTACATGGTGTTCGTGCTGGGCTTGATCGTGAGAGTAAATGAGAATGTCATCAAGGTACACAAAGATGAAACGATCGAGAAAGTCTCGGAGGATGTCGTTGACCATTCTCTGGAAGACTGCCGGGGCGTTGGTGAGGCCAAAGGGCTTTACCAAATATTCATAGTGCCCAAGGGGGGTGTTAAATGCAGTCTTCCATTCATCGCCATCTTTGATGCGAACTAAATGATAAGCATTACGGAGGTCTATCTTAGTGAAAATGCGTGCTTTTTGAACGGAGTCGAAAACTGAGGTGATTAATGGCAGAGAGTATTTATCTTTGACGGTGATCTGGTTAAGTTCGCGGTAGTCAATGCATGGCCTAAGTGTTTTATCTTTCTTTTTATACGAAGAAAAATCCCACTCCCACAGGAGAGGAAGAGGGTCGAATGTGACCTAGAGCGAGCGCTTCTTGGACATACTGCTCCATGGCTGTTCTTTCGGGACCAGACAGATTAAATAGCCTGCCCTTAGGTAAGGGGGCACCTGGCAGGACGTCAATCTCACAATCATAGGGTCTGTGAGGGGGAAGAACGCTAGCCTTGGTCTTGCTAAACACAGCTTTTAAGTCGTGGTAACAATGTGGGATGGCTGTCAAATCTATGGAAACAGAACTCTCTGGGTCAGGGGTATGCACACATGGTACGGTGGATAACAGACAGGTAGCGAGACAGTAAGGGCTCCAGTGAGTGATGGATCCCTGGGACCAGTTGAACTGGGGATTATGTAGCTTGAGCCAGGAGAACCCTACCACAATAGGGGTGTGGGCAGACTGAGTGATGAAGAATTGGATGGATTCTCTATGGTTACCTGACGTGACTAGTAGGATGGGCTTAGTGCCGTGAGTTATGCGCGATAGGTGTTGACCCCCGAGGCCGTAAGCTGCTATGGGGGTGTCCAGAGGTTCTGTGGGGATAGACAAGCGGTTGACAACATGGACATCAATTAGGCTCTGTTCAGCCCCAGACTCAATGAGGGCCCTTAAGTCGTAAACTTGGAGATATAGGCATAACTTGACAGGAATACAGTGGTGGACAAAAGTGTTGATACCCCTCAGTTAAAGAAGGACAAACCCACAATTCTCATTGAAATCACTCAAAACTTACAAAAGTAACAATAAATAAACCCCTCTGATGTGAATTAAAGGACACACCTGAGTTAATCATGTCACTCTGGTCAAATAGTTTTCAATATTTTATTGAGGTACCATCATTTTTGTCCAGGCCTGTTTCATTAGTTTGTTTTTTTAAATAATTATGTTAATCAACAATTCAAAATTGATGGCTGATTTTGATTGTTTAATTTTCAATAATTTTTTATTTATTGTTACTTTTGGAAGTTTCAAGTGATTTCAGTGACAATTGTGGGTTTGTCCTTCTTTAACTGAGGGGTATGAACAATTTTTTCCACCACTGTAAAAAGGAATTCTTTACCAGAATCTTTGGCTGTGAGCTCCCCTCACGGCCTGTCGTCTAGCGAGGGGATTTGGAGTTTAAACGGTGAGGACAAACAGAAACTAAATGTCCTTTAGTCCCACAATAGAAGCAAGCACCAGCTTCGAGTCTCCTGCGACGCTCCTCTTCCGACAGCCTGGAATGACCGATCTGCATGGGTTCATCCAGAGGTTTGGAAGGAATGGAGAGTTCGGTGACCGTGCTCTGTTCGGTCGTTGGGGCGTGGGCGAGCTTGAGAGGACGAGGAGGAGGTTGGTATCGCTCTTTTTGGAGTTCGCGTATCCTAATATCAGATCTAAGAGCTGCGGAGACTAACTCCTCAAAAAACGTGCTTCAGGTTGGGAACAGAGGTGGTCTTTGATTTGTTCGTTCAGGGACTGGTAAAAAACACCCTTGAGGGCCAAATCGGGCCAGCCAGCTTCCACCGCTAAAATGCGGAAGTCAATGACATGATCGCTTACGGGTCGGTTCCTCTGTTTGAGTGCGAGTAGTCGCCGGGTCGCCTCTTCCTGCTTACGAGGGTGGTCGAAAATAAGGCGGAATTCACTGAGGAACTGTTCATAGGACAGGTTAGTGATGGGATTGGCAGTGAGAAAAGCTTGGGCCCACTGAAGGGCTTTGTTTCGCAGATAATTGATAATAAGAGTAATCTTACTGTGGTCGGTTTGATAGTGTCTGGGAGCTTGTTGACATATCAACTGGCACTGCAGCAAAAATCCTCCGCAGGCTTCCACATCCCCGAGGAATGGTTCCGGTTGGAGTCGGATATTTTCGGGGGCGGACGGTGATCCGGAAGCGGAAGGTGGAGGAATGACAGAAACACGAGCAGTGGCGGACTAGTCTGAGTCCTTCCGGGTCAGCTGGGTCGGTATCTTGGCCAGTCCGTTCTGTCATGACTACAGAACACCTTAGCTACCCAGATGCTGGAACCCGGAAGAAACACAGCGGGAGACGAGCGTGGCAGGTAAAAGATTTAATGGCGAGGTAAAGGGTAGAGCGTGAGCAGAGCTTGAGGTAGGTCCCAGGCGTGAGGCGGTGGCTGGTGACGTCACTGGTGGATTCCTCCACAGGAGAGGGTGGCCGTCTGGAGTGGAGGTTCGAGGAGCAGAGGTAACGGCAGAGGCTCGTGGTGTGACCGCAGGAGAATTTTTATCAGAGGGGGACTTCTTGGGCGGATCTTACACCGCAACCACTTAGTATCCCCAAACGCTGTCATTTGACGCGTCTGATTGGTCAGTTTTTAACTTGACTAACTTACGGTGAGAACAAAAAATATCCTGCAAAAAAAAAAAATAGTAATAATTTGCAATTAGAATGTGTAAGGACAATACATACGTGTTCAAAAAGTGTTATTCTGTTAAATAAAATCAGTAATAACATTTTATTTCTCTTTAGAAGTTTACAGGATTTGAGCTTCCTGGAGAAAATGTTGCACTTTTTGTTACAGTGTTGTTAGTTGCCTCTTTACCTGTTATTACATCAAATTGAAAATAAATGTTATAATTGTACACCCATTAAAATAATTTTACGAACACATGTTAGTGTTGGACTACATTTATTTTTAGACTAAACTTGAGCTCCCTCTTTCTTATTTCATATTAAGACCCGTTGAAAAAAGTACTTCTTTTTATCGATTAATATTTACATTCAAGACTATTTTATGTTTCGACTTCCAATAAAGAGAGCACCGTCACTTCTTGTTGTCCACTTAAAGCACTGCATACAATTAAATACTTTAAAAATAGTTTTATTTTTGTTGTTCGTCCTATGTTGACTAACTTATGACTATCTGTAAACACACCCAAAAATTTAAATTCTTTTTTTATTAATCATGTTTGATTTACAAAAAGCTACATTAGAAGAAAAAGAGGAAAAAAAGGATCTGGTCTAAGACAAACAAAAATACTATGAAGGGTAGAAAGTTCATAAACAATTTAAATTAGTAAGAATCTAAATTGTTAGAATAACTAAAATAAATTAAAAAAAAAATAGTTTTTAATCATAACTATGGTAGTTATTTTCACAAGAGGTGCCACTGACAGGAAATAGACAAGTTTTATAGAATTCAAAATAATAATAAATGAAACAATATAACAAGAAGCCATTAGTAGATTTAAACAGGACAATAACGAAGTCTGGACACCAATAAAAAAAAGGAACACAGTTTATAAAAATAATGAAAACTTCTGCCCTGAAGTGAGAGAACAAAAATATAAGCTGGTTAAAAAAGGCAAACCAAAAGGGATTTGGAACCTTGGCCTAAAATAAAATAAGTCAGGGAGATTGCTGACACAGCCATGTCAACCGTCAGAGTCAGCACCTCCCTGCTAAGGGCTGCCTAACCAAAACTAACCAATCAAAACTACCAACTAATCAGAACTACTAACAAATCAGAACTACTAATCTCCAACCCCAAACTAACATAACAAAACCCAGCAATCTGAAATTGCTGAGGACAAAAAGGGTAGAAGAGACCAAAACAAAACAAGCACCACGCAAACTAAAACCCATCCTGCTGCTCTCTCCTGCCTGGCTTGGTGTGGCCTCTGTCTTAAGTAGACTGCAGGTGGCATTTAAGGGACATTGGCCACACCTGCCAGGTGAGACAAAGGTCTGGATGAAAAAAGGTCGAGTAGCAGCAGCAGGACATAAATCCCTAAAGCTAAAAAGAGGCACCAGACAGGGTTGTGGAATCAATCCGACTCTTTCTGCTCTTTATATTGAGCCACTGGTTCAGGTTATTCATCAGTGGGAGGAACTAAAAAGAATCCCAATTTACAGCAGAGAGTAAAATGATTATTTGCAGATGAAATATTCCTGTTTTTAAAAGATCCAAACATTTCCATGCCTAAACCATCCATCGGTTCTGTTCATAGTCTTTGCAGACAGAATTTCTTGGCGCTGTGAGGGTCCGGAAGGGGTCTAGTTTGGGGACCACAAAATTTCCTCTCTTCTGTTTGTACATGATGTTGTCCTGTTGTAATAATCAGTAATAATGGCTGATTACCTGGTTCATGTGTGTCCTACCAATGAGATCATGCCAGAGTAGGGTATGTTGGAAAACAGTTGGCACTCGAGGACCAGGGTTGCCTACCCCTTCCACCGTTGGCCAGATGGGTACACAGAGCTCGTGTGGCTTGCTATGGAGACCAGTGTAGTCTTGTCCATATTACGCTTCTTTCAGATCTTGCTTGATCAGGGATGATCGCCACTCATCCTACAGGTATTTGGTAAACTTTAAAAAAAGGAAAGAAAAAGGATACAAGTATTTGACTGGTTGTGGATAGCCCTACAAAACACACTAATTACAGAAGGAAAGATAAGTTCATTCAATACTTTGAGTGTCTGCTGAGTGTGATCTTGTCTCCTTAATCCAGTAGAGTATCTGATACAATGGTAT
>NC_050535.1:14430904-14462902 GCF_002922805.2 Oryzias melastigma | reverse complement strand
TGGGTCAACTTCTTTTTCAGAAGGTTCTTTAGAAATCTCAAGGTCTTTGGTCTCAATCATGATGGAGTCCGTTTCCTCAGTCTCCACCTGTTCTTCGTTTTCCATCTGAGGTGCTATGATGGAGTCTGTTTCCTCAGCTTCTGTCTGTTTCGAGATCACTTCTGGTTCTGAAGGATCATTTTGTTGTTTTACATTGAGGTCCTGAGGTTCTGCGATTTCATCAGCCTCCACCTGGTTTTTCATGACTTCTGGTTCTGACACCAAAGGAATTTCCTGTTGAATGTCTTTTTCTGCTTCCTCTTCCATTTTTAGTCTCTGTGTCAGTTCCAGATTATACCGTGTTTTTTCTTGGAGCTCTTTCTTCAGCATTTCAAGTTTTTGCAGTGCCAGCTTGTGAGCTTCTGTCTTTCTCTCTTCAGCTGCTTGATTTAGTTTCTCCAGTTTGTCTGTGAGAACGGCAACTTCCTGTCCACACCTCATCTTAAACTCCAACTCTGCATCCAGTGTTTTCCTTTTAGCATCAAGCTCTTGCTCCTCAAACTGACGATCCTTCTTGTCCATCTGTCTTTTTTCTTTCAGTTCAGACAGATGTACGTCTTTGTGCATCAGCTGTTCTTTTAAATCAGCCACCTCTTCTTTCATGTCATTTTCTTTATTGCTGGATGACATGTCCTCACTGGCAGACACATTTGCAGGATTTGCATCTTGTACTTCCAGCTGAGGACTTTGATTAGCTGACTGAGGCTTAGTGTTTTGCACAGGCTTAAATGTTTTGGCTATTTCCCTGTATTCAACTACGCTGGGAATGAAGGGGTACGCAGGGTTGAAGAGATAACTAAAATCCTTTTGTTTCAGATCCGGCTTTTTGTCAAGAGCAGGGGCTGGTGGATCTTGGATTTTCATTTCTGGAGCTGGAGATGCAGGTTCTGGGGGGGCTGCAGGGGCAGTTTGATATGGAGAGTGCCTTGGTGTTGCAGGGTTTACGGGGGCATGCTCATTTTGGTGTCCCAGATTGGGGTTTCTGTGGTGAGGAGATGGTGGAGGAACAGCGTTGAAGGGAACATGGCGATTTTGGTGTCCCAAGTTTGGATTTCTCTGGTGTGTATGGGCCTGGTGATGTGGCGGGTTCATTCCAGGGGATGGATTTGGGCGGTTGAACTGGCCATGGGGGTTTTGGTATCCCCAATTTGGTTTTCTTAGGGGGATGTAGGCCTGCTGATGTGGCTGGTTCATTCCAGAAGATGGATTTGGCCGGTTGAACTGGCCATGGGGGTTTTGGTATCCCCAATTTGGATTTCTTTGGGGGGCTTGGGCATGGTGATGTGGGGGGTTCATACCAGGGAATGGAAACGGTTGGTTGAATTGGACGTGCTGGTTTCTTTGTCCAAAACCAGCATTTCCATGAGGCTGGTAGAATCCCTGATTTGGGTAAGCCGCGTGGTATCTCTGATTTCCGTACATCGTCTTTCCAAACAATCCGTAGAAGTCGATTCTTGACGTCCGTGGATGCTTGCAAGAGCTGCTCTCTTTGAATCTCAAAGATGATTCTGGCAGGCGAACGACCATGGATAGGAACTTCCGACACCTGTGTCATTTGACATCACAATGTGATGTCATAAAATTACATCACACCCTTTATGACATCACATCAAATGACATCACAATGCTTACATCACACAGCATCACTTATTACATCACATCCTTTATGACAAGTGGCTGCATATTGCTGGGCCTGCCAGATTCAAATTTGAAATTAAAAAGCCAAAATATACATATTATATTAAATATTTATAAGTTAATATATATCGGTGCAATTCTCGACGTAAAATTTGACTCAACAGATGTAAACAGGAGCAGTAAAAAAGTTAATACAGTGCGTAATGGTGGATTCACACCGAACGCCAAAAGCACAGCGGAGGCGTCTAGTTTCAATGTTAAGTCAATGGAAAGACGCGATTTGGGGATCAGGCGCGGACCTTTAAGTTTTCAGATGAATGAATTCATACATCTACCCCTTATCATTCGCTGTAACATCTCAGCAAAAGAAAGGTGAAGAAAATTTTCTATTTGAATGAATTTAAACAATTTTTAAACGTGTGGAGTGTTACTTTTTAAAATCTTCTACATTTCTGGTAAACTATGATAACAGGTTTTCTTAAAGTCTCACTCTGTACGTCTATAGGAGCACATTTGGAGCGCCCCACCCCGACTGCAGGCTCTCGAACTGCGGGGGGCGGAAATGATCCGGGCCGGTCTGGAGGTTAGATCCACTACACCCTACGGTGAGCGTGCATTCACCTGATTTATTTACGTACACGGCAGGTCGACAGCGAGTAATGATTATGAATGATTTCGCTGCCGTGGTGATCACGGGTTGATGTTTTGAACCAGGAACAGCGCGATGAGGTGCGGAGAGACCCAGAAGTAGCTTGGAGAAACAAAGAGGAAGTTTGTGCAAAGCAGCAACATTGATTTCTTCACTCCACTGCGCAGCTTCACCCACACATTTCTTAAAAGGCTGATGTTATTCACACGTATTTACGTGCTATCAGCACAGAAAATAATGGAATTTCATGTTTGCCACATGTATTACGTGCAGCCAAGATCGCATTGCTGCATTGGCCGCACGCATTTTAAGTGTCCAAGGCTGGATTTTTTTTTTCTTTTGTTGGCCGCATGTATTTAAAATTAAAGTCCCATTAACTGTCACGCTTCTAAATGTGTGAAATGTGTTCTCCACATAAACCCATAAACCGGAAGTCACTATTCACATTTTGAGCCCTGTCGCCATTTTATCTGACGTCACTATGAAAAGGGTCTATTCTCAATGGTTTTTTATTTATGATGACGCCGCTTTTAAGACAAAATAAAAAAAAAAAAAACTGTAATTTTCTAGGGTATAGTTTCTTAATGTTTTGGCAGTGGTTCAATAGAAATTAGTCTTGGAGTTGCAGGCGGAACCTGAAACTGCGCCCCTTTCTCCTCCCCATTGCTGAGAGCTTGGAGCTCGAGGCCTCGCTCAGTGTATTTTATACCTCACAAATAAACTCTTTTTCATACTGAATTTTTTTTTCATCTGCTCCTGATTCATAATGATCTGAATAAAGAAATACGGAAAAATTCAATTAGAAAAATACCAGACAAGAACATGATAAAAACGCCGAAACACAATATCCATCAGAATGGATCTTTAAACTGTAGCAACACAACATCAGCTTTCAAAGAACAAATCTACAAGTGTTAATCCAATATCACAATATCAGAATAATTTTTGGATAAAGAACATCAGATTATCTTGTCTTCATGTCACTTTTTAAATATGATATCTCAAAATATATGATTGCGGTTGGATTTTGATGTGTATAAATTGGCTTGCTGCATCATGAATGAGAAACAGGATGGCAAAAACCTTTAGAAATCATTTTTAAAAAATAAACTGGAGAATAAATGTCAAATGTCAAAGTCTGAGAATTTGTGCAAAAAGATCCTCATAATCCTTCCACCCCCTCAAAACAACCATTGAAACAAAACAAAAAAGTAGTACCTAAACAAGATGGATGGGGACATTTCCATACACCTTCGTCTCTCTTCGCTTGTTCAACAGAACAAAGTAACGACGGAAGGTGAAATTAAAACTTGAAAGTTTGATTTTGGAGCATCAAATATTTGCATTTAAATACGTTTGACCTCTCCGGCAGCGAGGCTCTGCTTCGTCAGAAGGGCTGTCAGTAATTAAGCGCAATTTAAGTATGCGTTCTGCTTTTACTCTCAATTGCCAGGCTGTCCATGCATGATAAAGAGAACTTGTCATTTGAAGCAGCAAAATTATAGACTACTCTGGTGAACAAAATGTCTTCTCCGCTTTTGCAGCATGTGTTTATGAAAGCACATAAACCTCATTTTTATGGATCACTCACTTTGTTGCTTCCTGTAAAGTAACAAAGCTTTTTATTGAATAACATGAAATGGGTTGCAGCCTATATTTCCCTCTCTATATGAATGTGGGACTTAAATTAATCAATTTATATGTTTTTATTTTAAATGCTCATTGATTCTTGTTATAAACTAATAAGGACTAGTGACAGAGCTGGAACATTTTAACCACCATGTTGCATTCGGGTCAAAATTGAACTATTTTCAAACATTTTTCATCATGGATGAGTTTTTCCAAAAATGAGAATTCCTTATTGCTGTAGGAAGGAAACAGGACAGAATTTTGGTTATTTATCAGTCATTTTATTTTTCAGAATTACCACTCTTATTCTGATATATTCTTATTAACATGTTCTTTATAATCCTAATAAAAGATATTTTTTTCTATATAACAAACTATTCAAGTTATAAACTGGCCAATCAGATACCTCAGTAAAAGCATGTGGTGCCTGCTGGCCCCACCTCCAACGTTTCATTGACAGATTCTCGCAAGCTTGCTTTCAGTGGGAGGGGTGTGGGCTTCGAGCAAGCCGGAACAACCTCAGTCACTCATGATTGGAGAGAGTAGTTCCTCTAAAAACGTGACTCAGACCAATCGCCGTCGACGGGTTGCACTTGGCTGCAATGTGGGAATAGACGTATCAGGGAGTGACGGTGAAGACTCTGGCCTGATTTCACAAGGGCCAGAAGTGGCATTTCCTACTGGAAACACCTTGTTATGTCCAGTTCATATAAACGATCTATGCTTGAGGAGAAGCTGGCCCCCCTGTTTCCCCCGTAGCTCCGCCCCTGACTAACGTTAACTGCCTGGGTGGGATGCAGAACTCAAACGTAATTGTAGCTCCAGATTTAGACCCAAATAGTGACCTTAGTTTCTTTTTTATTTCTTTAGATCTTATTTATTTCAACAAATTATTGCCAAAAAAAAAAGAAAAAAAAACAGGTATAGAAATACATAAAAAGTAGGTGCAAGAAAAGAAAAAAAACCCAATATGGGCTCATATTAGAGGCTCTATCCAATAAAACCTTAAAATGGACATAACATACAATTATACAATCTTATACTTTCACAACTGTACACTTTACAGATCTTAAAAACAAACAAAAAACATTTACATTTTAAAATACGATAATTTTATTCTCAGAGATTGCCTTAATTTCTTTTTTAAAAGAACGTCGCATTGGCTGTAAATATAATATACTAAAAACATGTTCAAATCTATATAAATATACTCACATTGTAATCAGAAATTGATATTTCTAAAGACGAGAGGTTTGTGTTTTAACAAGGAAAAATCCAAAGCACAGCGAACAACTACATATGTCAAGCATTTTGAGTTGAAGACTCTTCCTATGATCATTATTGCATTTGTTAAAAGGTAGTTGAATTTTAAACCGTGAACAGAATCTTTATAGATGTGGCAGACATTTTGTTATTTAAGCATGTCATTGTTTTTCAGCACTAAATTCTTGAAAATCCAATGAAGAATGACTTTTGTGGTTAAAGGCTCGGGCGGTACTTAAATTTGCGGCTTACTGACTTGATAACCTCCGATTTGCTACCAGTGAGATCAAACAGATTCCATCCAGCTCCTTGATGTCTCATCGGGCATCTTTAAAAGATATGTCTTATTTTGCCAAGAGCAAAAATAACAAAAATCCTGCTTACCTTAAGCTTTTGTTGCAGTCCCAAATGCAACACACTGAAAATTATAACATCATCATTTAGTTTATCTTTTAATTATTCTGAACATGAAATTTAGAAACATAAAAGATAGCCTAAAATCATCTTTTTAAATGTAGTTTGAACCCATGTTAATTTTTTAAGACCACTGAGTTATAAATACATACTTTAATAGACTAGCTTTTTATTATTATTATAAGAGTGAATTCATTGTAAGACTGGTCCTTGCTGCTCTTCTCTGTTTCCTTGCTAGATTTTCATTCCTCGAAGCAATTTTTGTTTCGAATCAACCAAACCCATCACCATCCTCCCTAAGGTACATTCATTTAATGCACAACGACTGAGGCTATAAATGTGATCACATCAGCAATAAAAATTAGCATGGAGTTAGTGGTAATAATCTTTGGTTGCTAGAAACTGCAGATTGTCCTCTTTTTCACTAAACACATACAAACACACAGGAAACACACAATCTTTTGTTTTCCAAAAGATGTTGGGTTTTTGGCTCCTCCCCTCTTATTGTACTCTTGATTTTTCTCATCCATACGCATCACCTGTTTTGAGCACTAGTTCATACTCCCTTAAGACTACCAAATCTTGTAGTAAGTAGTTGACCTGCATGTCTTTTTCAGTTTAAGAATCAACCTCATTGCCCTTGACGACCAAGTTCTGGTAATCACCATTGGATCTACGCCACCTCAAAACATTCCCCTGTTCTCAGCAGAACTTACTTCATCTCTTTATCTTCAGTGACTGGATTCACTCTGCCAGCGCTCCTTCAGTTGCTGCAGGGCGCTAGTGTTCAACTTCTGTGAGTTTTCATAAAAAGTTAAATTTTCACACCACTGAGTCAGTCTTTCTGGGTGGTCAATCCCACATCTGTACTACACCTGTTAAATTACCACTCTATATAAAGATCATTGTATCTGTCCCAGTAACAGTCAAACAAACAAGATCTGGGTGTTGTGTGGTGGAAAAATAAATAAACTCCATCCACTGCTTGCTGGTGTGAAACCTTTATAGAGGAAAAAGACATCTGCTGTCCTTTATAATCAAAGAAACACACTGTTTGACTGTCTTCATAATTTCAAGAAATTAAGGAAGCAGAACAGTAAAAACTCTCTAGATCTCTAGTAACAGATACATGATGGTCGTTCATGAGAGACCTAAACGCACTTTTTTGAACATGAGTAGCCCATTGTGTTCACAATGCAACAGCAGGAAGGCGATATACTGTTTACTAGCACATATCTGCCACCTACAGTTGGAAAAGGTTTGGTGCAAAATGTCTAGGTGGTGCAAATCCTGGCTTTTTTCACAACTCTGTTCCAATATTTGAAAGATTTGGTGTCATGTAGTTCAGACACAAACCCTAATTGTCATGAATCAGTCCCCTCTCTCCCCTTCTGGCCTTCAGTGGGAACTATCTCCAGAGTTCTAGCACTTCCTGGCTCTCCACACTACACTTCCCATCACCCCTTACTGATGGGAAGTGAACAGCTGGTCCACATAAGTAATCACTCCCAGCAGTATTTAGTCTGAGGTTGTGTCCGAATTCCCCCCTATCATTATATAGTGCGTCCACCATTGTCTAGTGCTGTCCGAATCTACTAATTCCAAAAGTGCACTCAAAATTTCCCATAAGTCTTTGCGAAAATCCAGCGTGCCTCGATGCTCAGTAGATTAGCGAATATAGACCATGATGCATTGCGCTCTAACAATTCTAAACAAAAAGTGCGTTTAAATGTAATATTTGAATTAACTATCCACATTTTCACCATCAGAACACAGTGGAGTCATAAATAAATGTTGTTAAATGTTCGTATTAATTTGATTTTCACTTTGTGAAATCCGTGACGTCATATCCAGTGTTTAGAAAAACGAAAGAAAAGTAGTGAGCATCGTGTCCGAATTATCTTTAAAATCCAGGGCTCTAAATAGTGCTGTACTATATAGTTTATTAGTAGTTAGGGAGGTTCAAACACAACCTGAGTCTTGTTCGAAGTCTTGTTTGTGCCACTCTGCCTGCATCACTGAGCATTCTCATCCTGACCTGATCTTTGGGTTAATCTGACCCTGCTTCGTCTGCCGCCTGCCCTGACCCTTGCCTGGACCCTGACCACTGTGGTTTTTCTCTGATGCCCTCATGCTCGTGCTTGACCCCTGCCTGCCTGACCATGATTAAGGTTTGGGGGACTTAACCAGTGCTTCACACCTGTTGTCCTGTCTGTGCCAAATAAACCTGCTGCACTTGGATCCAGCTGATTACCTGTTATTAATTTCTCCACCATAATAAATTCTCAAACGGTTGGCATTTTCGTGAATTAAAGGTGATGTCCCTGATTGGTCAAAGTTTGACCTGGTTTGACTAAATTTCAATGGCGATGTGTTTTGTATGTGAAGCTCAAATAAAAACTTGCGTAGTGAATGCGAAAGTACTGAATGCAAAAGTGCAAAACGTTTACTTAGACTTTTCATTGGAGTGGCCACTTACTGTGTGTTGCGTTCATGCGGTGCATTGGAAAAAATGTGTCAAATTAAAACGTTATTTAAAAGGCGTGGACAGAGAGAAGCATGGAAACCTCAAATTTTGGGCTTTATATTATTTTAAATATCCAACATAACAGTAAGATAGATATAACAATACCCATTTTAGCTCCCCTTTATGTAATGTTGCTTCTGCTTCTGCAATGGCCCCAACTTTTTTTGGCTCCTAATTTGATGACCCACATTATTTTGGTTTGAAGGGTTTTAATTAAAACCCAATTATAGCTACATCAAACCGTGCACACTTTTGCAGAACTAATACATCCTCTGGCTTCAGTTATTGGATTTCTGCTTTCTTTTAAGCGCAGAAGTATGTTCTTAATCATCCAAGGTTCCTCAACATCACTTAGACAAACAAACATGCGATAAAGCAGCAAAGGCTGATGCTCAAACATGAAAAAAAAAAAAATGGGATTTTCAGTATAAAAAAGTTTGTGCAGATGACCTCTATTTACTTTCCAAGCAGCCCCTGCGATTTGTGTGTATTGTAGGGGATTTGATCCAGCAGCTATATTAGCAGTAATTACAAGTGAGCGAGCATTTGTTATTTTTTACTCACAAAAGGGCACAAACAGCACAAAAAGATGCCCTTCACTTCATTCACGTCTCACAATTGAGTCATAAATTGACTTTTTTTTAATGAACTGTAACACACACTTGTTTATTTCCCCACTCGACACAATTTCAAAACACGAATGTTGCTGGAAGTGTGAAAGAAAAGGAACTGACAATGTATCAGTGCAAATTCATTATCACAGTGTGAGAACAAAAATCCCCTGGAGATAAAATGTGATTAAAAAACACAAGAGATAAAAAAATATATATATTAAATAGGAGCCAAATCGCTATTTGGTGATGATGTGTTGGCCAAATTCTCAATGATGAGTAAAAACTAATAGATTTAGCAACACCAGCACTTTATGTAACTTTGTATTAAACTGTAACAACTCCAAAAGTTGTTTTATTTTTGCTTTCAAATATTTCCCCAGAACAGTTTGTCGCATAAATTCACAAAGAAAATAGAAATACGCACTGAAGCTCAAAATGACAAGACCGAATCATTTCAAATGCGCACAGACGAATGAGATTCATTCCTTTGAGCCGACTGTTTAAACAAGCAAAGAAAAAAAATATGAACAAAAACGTCTTTGAAAATATGAAAAGAGAAATCTGCCGAGGATTTATTCCTCTGAGGCTGTGGCGTTGACCCGCTGGTTTCGACAAGAGATGTGTCTGGTTTTATTGACTGTGACAAACCTCATCACTCATACTTTCAAATGTTTGCAGCAAAGTTTGTGGAAAAACAGCAAACTTTTCTGCACACACAACTATGTTAGACATGCTTTGATTGGTCTGTTTGTTGCAGAGAAAGTTTCTCTAGTGAACTATGGCTCTGCTTTGGATTCAAAGATGTTTGAAATAAATATTACAAAATAAAAGTCCCTTTTAAAATAAAAAACTCGCTTAGAAATTCAAGTTTTTGTGGTTTATCATCAAGCAGTTTATGACATTTTTTCATAAGCATTAATTCTACAAATGCTGAGTATTTTGCACAAACACAGCTCTATCTGTTGTTGTGTGACTTTATAGAGTTTATTTCCATTAGCAGGACAATTCTCTCTTTGCACTATCAGTCCATCCATATGGAAGTTTTCACGTATTTGGCCTCATTGTATCTCTGCTTCTCGGGTCCTTCTGGTTAAACGCGCTCCCTGTTTGACTGACAGTTCTTTTTCTCTCTTTCAGACACATCTGTTGGGGTGGAACAAATTAGATCTTTGTACTGGTACATGGAATATGGTTAATTCTTTGCAAAGCGCTGTCTGGCTGACCTAAGCAGAGGTCTTGTCAGGCTGAATGATTAAATTAAAAAAGTAGAAATCTTTGCAGTCAAAGAAGCTCTGATTACAAAGGATTAAAAAGTTACTTATTTAGATATCACATTTTTGCCTTTTTTATTGGAAATTTGAAATTACATTTCTCTCATATTTTTAAGAATGAAACTATTAGTTAATTAACTTTTAAACGGGAGTCTGTAATATCTGGAAGAACCATTCACAGCAACAACAGTCAAGTACATAATTTTTTAACATGGATTTCTGCCTTAGATCTTAGAATATTACATTTTGTAGGAATTTCAACTTTCTTCATTTTGACAATTCTCATACTTCAATCAGTTGTAATCAGCATCATAGTAAAAACACAAATTTTATTGCTCGGTTTTTTTTTATTTTAAGTATTTTAACATCCCAATAACCCATGATAATCCATTCCAGACCAATTTTTCCAAAAAAAAAAATTAGAATAAATTACGTGGAATATCCAAAAAACGTGTCAGATTTTTTGTTACACTGATGCCATTTTTTTATTTTTTTTGTAATTCTGGAGATTTAAAAAAATAAAATCCCAGTATTAAAGTGTCGTTCCCCAAATCAGCCGATCAACTTGTTTTTTTTAAGAACAACATTTAGTGTTAAAACTCAAACACAGTTGGCAACACACACGCACAAGATGCAAAATGTTAACACAAAGAGGCAAAACTCATTCTCTGGTCCAAAACAACAGACACCACTGACAAAAAACTAATATAATAGTAATAATAATAATAATATTATAAGGGCAGTTCTGGAACAACAGGGCGTTTTTTTCCAGAGTTGGATAACAGTTTTAGATCCAGACCCACATCAAGACCTGGACCCAGACAATGAACAACATTTCTGATGAAATCCAGGCCACAGTTGTTGACCATATGCTGGTTCATGGGCTGAGCATGAGGGAACTGAGTCAGAACGCTCATTGACTGTGATGTACGGGAAGTCTGGTCTGACCCGACACAGAGACAAAATGAAGAAATGCAACAAATGTGAACACGGAGTTACAATTACAGCAGTAAAAATTAAACAAGTAAAACATGTACACTAGTTTATTGTGTATTTATATTTTATGGTGGGTATGGGTAGGGACTTAATCATTCTTTATAAACCATATTGTGAACAAGTTTTTTGAGGTGTAGTGTGTTTGCTGTGTTAGTTTTGACAACAGTCTTCATTGTGACCAGGCCAGGCCCTGAGGTTCTTGGTGCCCTAGGCGAAACATGTGTCAAGGGGGGGCGCAGCACTGGGCAAAATTATTCATCATATCAAACTGTTGATTTAATTTTTTATGGTTTTAATTATTATTATTATTATTTTATTTTATTTTACACAAAATGAGAGGTGTGTCAGCATTCAGCCGCATTCAGCCTTTGAGTGCTCAATCATTTCTGGTCGGAGCAGTGGGCTATTGTTTATGTGGAAATCTTGTTCTTCTAGTAAAATACCCCCCCCCCAAAAAAAAATGCAAAAAGATTTTAAATTGTATTTGTCGTCCTTCATAGCAAACTTCGGTGCTAACTTGCCAATGCTAATGTTTTTAGCGCATGTTTACGTGCGACCAGCTCTAAAACTGATGGACATTCATGTGAGGTGCAGACAAGATGCAGATTGCTGCATTGTTTCATATATTTTATGTGAATCCAAAGCTAAAACGTTGTAGTATTTAATGAAGTCCTGTTAGCTGTCATGCAGCTAGAGCGCGGGGCGCTGCTATGGCCGTGATTGGGAACCATTTAGAGCATAAACACGAACCAAAACCGTAATCCTAACCTTAACCTTTCCTCCGGGTTCTATACAGCCAAGAAAAAAAGTTCAGAACTGACTGCAGTATTTGGAAAATTACATGTGAATACCGTTGTGACTTTTCATTTGAGCTAATGCTAGCTAGCATGAAAGACACGTCTGATTATCACTGTCTTTATCTTTATGACCGTTAGTTGTGTTTCGGTTACTCCACAGCCGAGTGTTTCTAAACTTGTGTAAATGTAATTTTCAGTGTCAGGTAGAATCAGTCTGAGACGTTATTTCTTTCCTACGTCTCAACAGAGGCGAGGTTACCGTTAGCGCACGCCGCTATCGCTCCAGGAAGAAGGCATCATCAGCTGAGAGTATGATCAGTATACACATAATCATAAACTATCATACAATGTAAGAAATAACAAAAATAAACCAATACCAGGGAAAGTACACAGAGATTTGCCAAGTCCACACATATAGTTAACCACAGCCGGAAGCAAGTAAGCAGTCTTATTCGAAACTGGAAATACGTCACACAGCTCCGTGCACAGAGTCCACTGTGACCTCAAGTGAGCTTTTACCCAAGAGTCAAGTTTTTTTTTTTTATTTTTAACCAACGTCTGGAAAATTGTGTTTGGTAAAACTTGGTTAAAATTGATTTAACACTTAATTGCAGAGAGAAAACGTGTGAGTTAAAGCCGACAGGAAATGGAATTATCCTGGAAGCAAATACAACCAAGGGTGTTCCTCCGAAAAGAGAACGATGACTGGAAATTTTGTGTTTGGGGAAAATTGTGAAGTATTTTCCAAGAATTCTGATCCATTAGAGTAATTTTTTCTGGCTAGAAGCTTGAATTTTAACTCCCTTTACTAGTGCTCACTCTAATCTTATAAATTAAACTGTTTTCTTAGAATTCTAATTTTAATTAGACTATCACAAAAAAATGAACTTGTCATGGTAACAAGATTCTTATTTCAGTCAAGATTAAGGTCTGATTTTGGTGTCAGAAGTTTTTTTCCCTGTTGAAAAACTGAGTTTGATCTCGTAATTTCAAATAACAAAGAGGTCTGACTACTAATCATAATTGTAATCCAAGAATCCAGAAGGAAAAACAAAAAAACAAAATAATTATTTTGCCTTTGTGGTCGTTCTCTCTTCCACAAACGCACATTTAACTTAAAGCATAAAATACCTGAAACCATTAATATATTTTTTCCCCCGTAAAAAACTGTGTTCATTGCTGTTTAAAAAGATTCCAAATTACATCACCACGTTTATATATGCTATGCAAATTTTATGTCTCAATACTTTTTGCAAAATGTGAATAATTGCAGTGTTTATTGCATTAGAACTTTATTTCTTTCATATCATAGCACTGGCTCTTCAGAAGAAATAAATCCATCTGCAAACATTTGAGGTTTTCTGACATAAAACTCCTTCTGGCTAAATGAATTGTTTTAAAATAGAGCTCTAAAATGTTAGTTTTCCAAAAGTTAATTAACTTATATGTTTTGACAAAACAAGTAAAAAAAAAAGTCTTTGGAACCGGCGCAAGAAAACTGCAGCCGCAATTAAGCCAAAGAGTAATAATTAGAAAGACCTAATGAGGTGAAGCACAGCATTGTGTCTAAATACCTGCTGGTTTCTCTCTTTTAAAAATGCTTTAGATTTAAACAACAATAAAGCATTTATCTTTTATTCTTGTCCTTTATCTGTTTTTGCTCCTCTTTTCCCCCTAATTAGTGCACAGGGATGAAAAGATGCACACGATGCAAAGGAGCTCACTCTTTCTAGTAACTGTTGTTCAGCTCCTCGGAAGGATTAAACACTTTGCTCAGACAACAACATCCTCACATGAAGGGAGGAAATGTCTCTTTTATAGGTTTCATGTCCTCTCTTTGTGTTTGATTTTTGCTCCCCTGAGAGGCCCGTCACAGAGAACAAAGCTCTGAGCTCCACTCTATGTATACTATTAATAATTTTAAAGACAGTGAAACCAGGACAAAGGCAGCTTGATGTCAGTGTACAGCAGGTATCTGCAAATCCGAGGCTAAAAAGGGAGAAAAACAAGTTTCACGTAGAGGATATTTGTTAGAATCGTCTACCTTCCATGCATGAAAGCTACTTACTTACAAGAAGCTAAGTTGCACCAATTGTCCTCTCCTTTGTTTACCCAAATGCACGGCTTTGCTGTTTGCATCATTCCAAATGGAGAAGGATTGCATATTCGCAGAGAGCTCTTTGTTGAGACACCTATTTTTGCACGCTTAGAAATGTAATAGTGAACGGGGAAGGAGCAAGAGGTGTAGAGGATAGGATGAAGGTAATATAGAGATGCAGAGACAGATTGAAAGAGGAGGAGTGAAGAGGAGGGAGACGGCAGGAGGACGAGGAGCGAGAACGAGGTTATAGAGGTGGCAGCTACAGCCAGGATGATGAAAATTAAAATGAGGATCAGAAAGACACAGAGGGCACAGAGACTGACTGAGAGGAGGAATGGTGTCACAAAAATGGCCTCACCTTCCTTCTGTCTGTGTCAAGTAATATTTCTTCCTCCTTCTTTCTCTGTCTCCTCTGCAGTTTAAGAAAAAACGGTGGTCTGTTTGTTGGCCGTGCCCTCAACGCCTGATGCTCATCGTATTGAAGCATTACATTAACCGGGACTATCCGTGTGTTTGTGTGTTTGGCAGCTCTGAGAGGGGTTCAAGTCACTTTTTTTCTTTCTTTCTTTTGAACACAGCAGCTTTTCCATAAACCAAAGCCTCGTTTAAACCATCCAAGTGGAAATTGAAACACTGACTTCAAGTCACTCAAGCAGCTCCGCCTTAGCCTGTGGACAGGTGATGGATAGACACATCAAAGTAATTGGTACTCTTTAGCTCTTACCACAGGTTCACTTTGTGTTGGTCAGACTTTAAATGCTTTAAGTTTTACCCCCTATGTTTCTGTGTACTACTTAGGTTATCAAAATATTTTAGATTTGGAAAACGTTTTCCTTATGAATACAAGTTTGTATGTTTACGGAATTTAATGTGTAACTCTGGTATTATTGCTCATGGAAAATCATTCCAATGCAATGCATTGTGGTCTATATTCGCCAATCTAGTGAGCATTGATGCACACTGGGAAATTTATGGATTCTGGAATTGTTGATTCAGACAGCTATACAAAATGGTGAACGTGGTGTACAGTGCACAAAGTACTGAGTAGTGAAGGAATTCTGACACAACTGTTGTCACAGGGCCACCATAAAGCAGAATTAGCTGCTGAGGTAGGACAACCCAAATGTGATGTCCATATATGTGTGTGCCAGGGCACGCTGTGTCGGTCTAGCACCAGTAGTGTGGTATCCAGAGTTCAAAAATCAAAGCTTTAGCAAAAAAGACGCATTAATCAATCAGGGATCCAGCTTTGACCCGTGACATGTTGATAACCGGATCTGCATTTGTAGTCCAAAACCAACATGGAGGAGAATCTGATCCTTCTACTCCCAAACTTTGTATTATTAGGTCCTAATGTAGGTCCCCTAATTTTATTCTTATCTTTATTTTTTTCCGTCCTCAGACTAATGTGGGACTTACAGAGAGACAGAAGTACCGCTGAAAGGGGCCGTCATTCAGACACAGCTCCTACAGTACATGGTGAACTTCACCGTATTGGGAGAGAATCTGAATGATCACAGGAGCTCAGACATGGAGACATGCTTACCGATGCTTTTGTGGAGCTTTTCACAATCAATCAACCTGGTCTCTCAACATCATCCGTGTCTTCTGTGCATTGTAAAAGAGATATACAGTCAATGCTTCAATGTAAAGTAGAGACTAAAGACATTTGGTGGTAGCATAAGCCTGTCACGACATGCAGCAATGAACCAAACATCAAGTCTCACTGAAGATCAGAGAGATCAGATCACATTCTGGAGGGTTTGAGCTTGTCTTCCACCAGACCCCTTCTTCTGACGGAGGGTATTGTGATAATTAGGAGTTTTCCTTTTCATATTTTGCTTCTGTTTTGTTTGTATTTAGGCTCTGCATCTTGATTCTGTTTGTACTTTCCTCCCAGTTACAATTGTTCCACCTGACTTCAGTTTGGATTAATTCCTGCTTTGCTCTCAGGGTTTACCCGCCATTAGTTTCAGTTTCTCTTTATCAAACTCTTGTTGCATTTTTGTCATCACCAGCCTTGTTTCACATCATTTGTGTATCACAATTGTAGTGTTCAGAGTAGTTTTTTTTATTTAAGGAGAAATTAAATTTGGTTTCCATGATTCTGATTTTTCAAAAGTACCAAACCTCTTGTTTGTGTGAAAAACCCCCTTCAGATTTTTGAGTTGACACATGAAGCACAATGGTGGACGGATGATGCTTTACTATGGTAACTTATGAAATACATATTAATAAAATTATTAGTGGTTTAATCTTGTCATTTTTGTTATGTTTAAAGGATTTTTCACAAAAGGTGGACTATTAGTTACGTGGTGTGATGCGCTGTCATGGTAACGGCTATCAAGCCTGCACCGACCTCACCCGGGAGCAGTGGAGGAAAGTGATAAAAATGCTACACGTCATGTTGAGTGATACAAAGCATCCTTTTAGAGAGAAAGTTCACCTCTAATCATATGTTTTTGACCAGATGCTAAAACATCGGATTGAATATTTGCCCAAACTGCTCTATAACTAGAAGATATCGCATTACAGTTAAAGTTTTTTTTTGTTTTTTGTGCAAGAAACATAGTCATTTATGCAAGTTGACTGCAAAAACTGAGTTAGATTTTACTCAGTTTGCTTTTTGAAACCTAACTTTTACAGACATGTAATCAAAATTAGGTTTAAAACGACAATGACATAACGTCATGGTGAAGGCTGTTAGGCAAATGTGTTCTTGTGAATTCATGTGAAACCACAGCTGCCCTGACAGCACATCCTGTCATTAAGCAGTTTTAACAAGGCTTTCAAAGGAATACAGAAATTATTAAAATATTTATGAATGTGTGTGCGCTTGACCATCTCTGTGGTGTGCGTGGAATATGGCAGCTGAACTTTTGGAAGGACAGATTAGCATATTTCAACTGGGTTCTGCATTTTTCCTGTGTTTTTAGAGTAATTTACAATTTATAATATTTTGATTCTTTTCTTTTTTTTAACCAGCATTTGAAGGAGTTCAATTTTAAGGTTTATCTGTGAACAATTGTCTTAAACTTTATATCAACATGTGAAGAAATCTTGTTTTTTTATGTGACTTTGGGGGTTTTATTGACACAAAACCAAACAAATTTTAGAGCAATTGCTTGTTGCCAGTGCCTCTATGTGTTTTCTTGATGACATCTTTATGTTACAAGGGAAAGCTGACCTTTGAGATGAGCAGTTCAATTATGTCGCAGAGATACCAGCAAACGATTACATCTTAAAGTAGCCCACAGACCCTCAGAGGAGACCAATTAGGATTGATCATCTGCTGTTAGTGGAGCTGTTAGGCTCCAGAGTGGAGCGTACTCTTCTTGAGAAGTGTCACAAGGGACATGAAAGGAATCGTGAGAGACACGGTCAATGCAGTGCAGCATCATCCATAGGGGAGGAGTTTTCCCAAATCCATGGAGATTCTTTTTTTTCCATTTTGGATACTGGAGGATATATTGGTTCAGTTTTTCCTCTCTGAAAATAATAGGTTGTGATAGATAGATTTGCTCAGTGGGTTTTTCATAAAAAGTGGGTGAAAATCAAAGCTGCCAACCTCTTCAAGAATCCCAACGTATCAGTTCTTCTATCACACTGTGCTGCTGCTTTCAAACTATCCTTAATGTTTTCAGAATCAGAACCTTCGCATGTTTTTTTCGTTTTGATATACTCTCTAGATTGAAGAAATGTGATAAATAGTATATTTTAATACACATTAGATCCAAAGAGGAAAAACGTAACAGAAGCTGTGAAATGACAGAAACATGTGTATGGCATACATTTCCACCAAAAGTCCCCCACGAGCGTATATCAAACTCCACGCATGCAATAAATGTACGCAAATCTTCCATGGGTGCAGGGCAGTCCCCTAGCGCGGCAAATTCGCCACTTGCCGCCTGTCAAAAAATGTGTTCCTGATGCCGCAGCTGCAGGTGGGAGGAGCTACCAGCTCTGTCTGTGCATATCTGACTTAGAATGAATGAAAGACATACGATGTTACAGTTTATTTATTGTGAAGAGTTCTACAAAAACATCAGTAATCATGTCTTATGTTTATATTAAAGGATTTTCTCGGTACAGGGGGCTGTGTCTGTATGACAGCCGCTTCCACTGTGTTTGTGTGTCTCTGTGGCTGAGCTTGAAGGCTCCCCATATCTCGTATTAATCTGAGGGGGAAAAAATAACATTAGGAGTCCTTTTTCCTTTTTTTAATGTCTGGATGAGGCCTGAGCCTGCAGCCTCCGAACCCCGCACCGTCTCTCTCTCTCCGCCGGCATATCAAGCGAGTGAGCTCCGCCGCAGGAGCGAAAGCCGGCGATCTGTCCAGTCTATCCTGCAAACCTGCGGCTCAAACAGGTAAAGGAAAAAGACAAAAACGTACGCTTTGGACTAATATTCTACCTGGTGATCGGGTCACTGAAAAAGTCATGTGCCCAAAGCTGAGTTCCTGAATGTCAGATGTGACGCAGCGACCAGTCAAACTTCAGGTATTTAAATTTTACCCATACCCTTGCCGCTTAAATTGAGCTGCTGGCAGAACTTCGCGCAACATCGAATGCGCCACAGGGCTTCAATTCGCCTCAGAGCGCACCTGTACCATTGATTTAACTTTGGAGCTGGCTGCCTCTGCGGCGCTTGTTCGGTGTGAATGCATCTTTACACTCCTGTGACCTCTCCTGCTCACCTGCGAAAGTATTCTTACGCTCCTAGAACTAGTTCTGCCCCCCTGTGGAGGACTGTTCACTCATGGAGCTTCTCCTGGACTCAACAGTGAAGGAAAAAGAAGCGGAAATACCCGCATATCATTCGTTTTTCAAATTAAAACTAAATATGAAAAGGGGTATTATTTATTTATCAGTTTCGAAAGGACTGTAGTAAAACAAATAATTTCATAAGTGATCCTATTTTAAAAAAATCAAAAATTAAACAAACATAATGAATTTTTAAATTCATTTTCTAAGAAAAGTGTTCGATCGGGAAACACAAAAAGAGAAACTCTTAGAAAATGTATTTTAACATTCATTATGGGTGGAGTGGAAGTAGTTTAGTGTCAGAAATCTTAAAGTATTGAATTTATAAGTTCTTTGTCTTTAACACTAAGGATGTATGTTTCTCTATAATAGCTTAGAAAATGATAATTATATGAAATTGTCATTTTTAATTTTACTTTATTTTTATATTATACAGTTTTGTCATTAGTATTACCAGCACTGGTAAAGGGGCGGGGCCAGTAGAAAAGTGGCCAATCAGACGCTGGTTTCCGTTTTGTTTTAACACAAACTCAGGCAGGACTTATTACGCATGCAGGAATACCTCCATGTTACGTCCCCAATGGCAAACCGGCCCGGAGTCTAGGGGATATCAGAGGGGACAATAACATTAAAGATGGACACCAACATAAAGGAACACAGTTTATTTAAATGAAAACCTGTGTCCTGAAATGAAGCAAAGAAATTAGTGGTTAAGGTTAAAAAGAACAAACCAAAACGGAGTTGGGACCTTGGCCAAAAGAAAAAGAAGTCAGGGAGACTGCTGACCCAGCCATGACGACCGTCGGAGTCAGCAGCTCCCTGCTAAGGGCTGCCTATCAAAACTACCTGCAGAACAGAAATTAAACAAAGCCCGCAAATCAGAACTACCAAGGCCCAACCCCAAACTAACACAACAAAACCCAGCAATCTAAGATTGCTGAGGACAAAACATAAAGGTCAAAAAACCAACCCAAACCAACACCACCCAAACTAAACCCAGCCTGCTGCTCTGCTCCCTGCCTGGCTTGGTGTGGCCGCCTCTGGCTTAAATAGACAGCATCTGCCAATCAAGGCACATTGGCCACACCTGCCAGGTGAGCCAAAGGGAACTGGGATGGGAAAGGAGGCCAGGCTGCAGCAGGACGTAACACTCCATATGTTGGCAGGAGTGGTTCCACGACCGCGGAGAACTACAGCAGCACTCATGGAGGCAGACTTATGCATGTGGAGCATTCACTGCGTGTGTGGAGTTTGATATACGCTTGTGGGGGACTTTTGGCGGAAATTTTACGCCATATATATATACATATATATATATAGTTTAAAAATTCACATGGATCATGCAAAAACAGAAATAAAAGTACAATATTAGGTTTACTGAAGAAAAAAACCTTAATATATAAAATTATATCAATCCCAATACAAAATATAATTCAAATATCAGAATAGAGGTGTGAAAGAAAAAGATTTTAACAAGATTCGCAAGATTCACACAGTGTTGATTTTTGAGACCAAGACGCGCATATCCAACGCCTACAACTGTAGGTGTTGAAGGTGTAGAAAAAGAAGAAGCCCCTCCCTGCTTGTCTAGTGTGAACACTATGGGCTAATTAGTTCGTTCTTCAATGTTCGTCACATGACCGTAGTGAATGTAGCTTTATATGTATACTTGGTTAAATCCGTTAGCATGTCATAAGTAAGACATGCACGTAGTGGATAAAGTTTTGAAACATATTAAAGAGGGGAAAAATGATCATACTCCATCACACTAAAAGCTACTTAAAATATTCAGCTGGCCCATTGGATGAACAGGAAAAGGGGGATTTTAAAGTGTTACACATGTTTTTTGGTCTCTTTCTGCAACCATGTGCTCCTTCCCCCACTAACACCTACACACATCTCACATAGTCCCCCCTTTTTTGTTATGGCGACGGATCCGAGAGGCACGGCTTACACCGGCATACCAGATCAGCTCTTTGGATTTGTGGCGCTAAGACCCTGAGATGAGAGAAAGAATGAAAGAAAAAACATTTCATCCCGTGATTTTTTTTTTTTTTTTCGTTTCTTCTCACAGTTCCTACATTTGACATCTGGGCTTTTGATTCAAAGAAGTGATTCTGATTGGCTCCCCAGTCTTTGTGTTAAATGAACACGTGAAAAAAATTCAAGCTGCTGTCACACCAAAAGAGCGTGAGAAAACTTTTTTGGGAAACAGTTTTTAGGTGAAAGGAGCAAGAAACCAGAAAAATAAATCAAAATGTGGATCATGATTATAATTTTTAAGATATTCATTTTTTTTTCATTTAAATTCAAGTTTCATTAAAATAAATCAATAAAACATGACCTTTCTTGATTAAACTGAATATCTTGGATCTCATTGAACTCAAATCAAACTCTATGAATTTGATTCCAAGGTTCAACCTTTCCAAAATGTAAAAATAAAATTGTGGATTTTTACTTTTTTTTCTATTTTTTTTTAGGATCCTGTCATCAAAGCAAAATAGTTTCTCTATAAAAGATCAAATTAATTTTAAACGGATCTTATGTTTAAAATTTAGTTTTAGAGCTGCACCTTTAAATGTGGAATATCTGGAGTTTGGTCACTTGAACATTTTTACTCTGGTTTGGCTTTTCAAGATGCAGAGAACCCCCCCTCCCAATTCAGGAACCTTAATTAATTTTTTATATTACTTACTTTTTAAATCTAACTCAAGCCAATAGGCCCTGGGCGGTGCTTTGAATGCCGTGCACATTAATATTTTTTTGGTCTTCATCACCACTGGCTACGATTTAATAACATCTTCTTCAGTCTTATGTCCAAAGCTTTTCACATTTTTTTCTTTCTTTTTTATTAGAAAGCCTTAATTAGCTCTAACTCAGAGCCTCGTGTCTCCGTCTCTCTAGTCCGCTCACCCTTAATCTGGATTTCTTACAGCCAGAAGACACTGTCTGGCTGTCATTCCTTTTCTCCTCTCCTCCAATCTCTGTCCTTTCCTTCACTTCAGTTGACTCTTTTGGACCTCTGGTCATTCAAATATATAAGAAATGACACCTCCCTGCCACGTTTTATTAATGTCTAACATGCTTGTGTTGGTGTTTTTTGTCCACGACTATAAAGGAAAAGAATACATGTGCTGTTCAAAGGATTAATTACACTTTTACAAGTGTCGTTTTTGATTTTAAAAAAAAAATCTTTAAAAAGATACCATGACCATCACATTTACAAACATCAGCTTCAATCTAGTAAATGTTGTCAGAGGATTTCATGGTTTCAGAGGCAGACGTGCAAACGGAGAGCTGTAAACAGGTGAACAGATGGAAAGAATTTCCTCAAGCTTTTGTTCTTGTCGCAGGATTTGCTGAGATTGCAATTTTTCTCACTCTGCCAGCTCAATGTTTTATTAAAGTGTGACACAGTGTGTGCGGATATGTGGGGTTCTTTTGAGCTAGGTTCACACCACCTTTGGTAATGCACGTTCAAGGGACCATGTGTCAAAGTCAAGGCCCGGGGGCCGGTAATTATATTTACCCCTCCAGATCATTTTATTTCATTGTTATTAATGGTGCAATGTTATCTTGCGATTCTTTCTAACTTGTATAATTTTGACAAAATATATTTTTATGGAGAGTATAAGTTATTCATGGTTTAAGTTGATTTATTCTGGAATAATATTCCTGCCTGTTTTTATTCATAGTATATTAGAATATTAAAGAGTTACATTTTTATAAATGTTAATTTTTCTAAAATTCAGTTTTAATGTGTTCAATAAATGTTTATCCTGTTTGGCCAACAACCTGAGGGGTGTTTTGGATTTTGGCCCCCAGTGCGATTGAATTCGACACCCCGATGTAAACACACATATATGCATATATTACGCCATAGTTTCTACAACTGTTTTCAAGTTCAATGTACAAAATGTTAAAAAGTTCTCTGAAATAAACCAGATCAAACCTCGACCAATCAAGGACTAGAATTTGGTAGTGACAAATGCACGACGTCCTCTTTTACTTCACTGTAGTTCCAACCATTTGAAAATGCATCATTTTTCTGCAGACTCCTGGCAATGTGAAATACTTCCTGATTCAAAAATCACTTTGTTGGTAAATATAGTTTAATGCCTCATGAATGTGACCCTGAAAAAGAAGTCTAAATAAATCAAATTTCCATTTGTTTGTGCTTGGAAGACAAAGGCCACTTTGTTTTAGTTCCATAGGTAGCAGAAATGCACAAAGGCTAAGCGTTCGTAAATCTGCAAGAAACAGATGCAATGGAGCATTTTCTTCAGGATAAGTCATGCAACACCTGTTACATAAACCCTTTATAGCCCAGTGAATTATTTTAACAATAATCAAAGCGAGCATTTGAGCAACCACAATCCCAAGCTGCTTTACTTCAGCTTGATTAGACGCACACATATGTACACACACAGACTGCATTTACTCAAACGCATTCACACTATAGCTGAGCCACTCTGTACCTGTGGCAGAATAGGAGGCAAATTACCTAAGAGGGCAGTCTACCATCTCATCCCAGCCACAAAGCCTTGGGTCTAATTTGAAGTAATTTTAATTTCGAATAGGTCTTTTTGGACGGCGTGTATTTTTCTACCATGCTTTTGTACTTGAAGAACACTCCATTAATCAGGGATTAAGTAAAGTGTGTTTCCGTCTGAACCGAACTATGGTACAAAAAGCTTGCATCCCTCAATAATGGCCTCTTATACTTACCGCAATGGTGATCTTTATCCTCAATAAGAAGGCTGTTCTTTTTCAGTTTTTTTGAGTGAAATTTGTATTCAGAGAACTTTGGTTAAAAGGGATGTATTTGTGTAGGAAAATACAAAAGAGTTTCTTGAAGGAAAAGAGTGTTTTTTTTAAGACAGATTGACTGTACAAATTAATTACTTTTCTTTCTGTAACATAACAACACCTGTAACTGTGAAAAAGTCTAATTACAGAGAAAGTCAGTCTAATTAATCTGACTTTCTAATTCTGAGTTAGTTTATAAAATATGTGAATTAATGTTTGAAATGTTCCAGGAGTTCACATCCATGTGACATTTTTCTAACATCGTTATATTGTGATTAGTGAGGTGATCTCACTGTCTGAAAATCAGATTCAGAGTGGCTCACATTACTCACACTTTCTGGCAGATGGAAGTTTAATCAAAAACTGTTCAAATGGTATTTGAAACTCTCAGTAACTATCTTAAGAGATTTGGTTTATTTTTCAAGATGATCCGTTTCCAGTGGGACAAAAATTGAGATCCCGCAATTTCTTTTGAAAACTGCTTAACGAGAGCATCAGGAGACTGAGATGCAGACTGTGGTTTGCTAAAGTAGAAATGTTAAGGACCGCAGTGCGGTTTTGTTTGTTGGGATTTATTTGATGGACAGCTCAAATGAAGATAAACCCCTTAAGTTATTGAGTTTATGAAAGTTTAACTACTTAAGGAGCAGCCAGGAAGGCTGAGAGTTTGAAAGACTTGAGTGTTTTTAGAAGGAGAAAGGTGGTTAGCAAAGGGAACTTGAGATGTGGTGAGAAGAAGGCTGGAAAGTGCAGGAAAACTACAGCAAACTGGAAACTAGGAAGTGAACCTAAAGCTGCGTTCACACCACCCTCGGCAATGAACACTTTCAAAAGTCAATGTAAACATGCATATGTGTTTCAGGCTTCCACGTTCTTGTGTCCACGTGTTGCCACACAAGTTTCTACAAGCATATGTGCCCATTAAATACACATTTAAGCCTTAAGACTTTGAAATGATGTGTGGATTTATTTCCCTTCAATTCACAGAAGTCCCAACTGTTTAAAATTGATCATAAAAGAAGAAATTTTTGTGGTTTGTGTCCGGCTGGAATTATATGACACCAAGTCTTTCATATAGGACTAGAGCTGTGATAGGAAAAACCTGGAGCAAGAATTGTCAGATTTGGACCGCTTCGACATTTTACACCAAGCCCCTTCCAACTGTATGTGGTAGAAATGCGCTAGTAAACAGTAGAAAAAGAAGAAGCCCCACCCTGCTTGGCCAGTGTGAACGTAGCCTATAAGAGGAATGAATACTTGCAGGAAGAGGTGAGAAGCATGAGCTAAAATGACTATAAACATTGTTCTGGGCAACCAATGGTCTTTAAGCAAATCAAATGAGTTTAAAATATTTAATACTATGAGGTCTGAACACCTCAATGCCTTTATTTTGTCTAAATCATTATTATTTATCACTGAAACGTTAGTCTGAATTTTGTCTTCTTACTGCTTGTCGCCAGTCAGAAAACGTGTTACCAGCTAATGTTTTTAGGATGATCGCTATAAGTATGGTGTTATATTTGGATATCTCACTTGGAATGTATGGGAGACACAAATGATGTTGAGAAATAAATAAGGTTTATTTGTTGTGAAGAGTTCTACAAAAACATCAGTAATCACATCTCCATGTTTGAGTTTATATGATTATTATTATAACTATTGTATTAGAATTTCCCGGTACAGGGGCTGTGTTTGCAACACAGCCGCTTCTGTGGTGTTTCTGTGTCTCTGTGGCTGAGCTTGAAGGCTCACTGCCTCGTATTAACCCAAGGGGGGGAAATAAAATTAGGAGACGAGACCCAAGCCGGCAGCCTCTGCACCCCGCAGCGGCTCTCTGTCTGTCGACATATTGAGCGAGTGAGCTCTGCCGCAGGAGCGAAAGTCAGTGATCTGTCCAGTGTATCCCGCTTTCGCCCCAAAGTAGCCGGATGAGCTTTGTAAACATGTGGCTCCAATGAGTTAAGGATAGAGATGGAAGTTCAAGACAAAAACGCTCTCTTTGGACTAGTATTCCACCCTCTAATCGAGTCCCTGAAAACGTCACATGCCCAAAGCTGAGTTCCTGATTGGTAGATGCGATGCAGCAACCTGTCAGACTTCAGATTTTTACATTTTGGCTGCGCCGCCCATTTCGCACCTCGTTGCTCAAATTGAGCTGCTGGCAGACCTTCGCGTCGCGCCCGTCACTCAAATTGTGCCCAGGACTTCAGATCGCCTCATGTCTTCTCTGTTCCATTGACTTAACATTGAAAGTGGTCGCCTCCGCCGCGCGAATTGCGTTTGATGTGCATGCACCTTTAGCATATTTACAACACCTGTAACTCACAACCTTGTTTGCAACACATAAAAATAGACTGATACCACTAAAACAATCGTTACTGCGACTTTACTAACCGTGTTAGTAAGCTGTAATAAAACAAAGTCCGACACCGCAAGGCTACATGCTAGCTGCGTTAGAGATTTTACAGTAACAACCAACCAAGTGTTATGACATCAGTACACACAACAAGGATCAATCCACAAGGTACTCCAGATTATGAAGTACTGTGGTTTTAAAAAAAGACCTTCTAAGTGCAGAAAATACTGTACTAAAAATACAAATAATTCATGATTTAGCTATCTTCAAAAACTTTTTTTCTCCATTGAATTATGTTTTTTAAAGGTTCATGTGACTAAATCTGTAACTTATAAAAAAGAGGAAAAAACTATCTTTATTATTTTGTAATTATATTTTATTTATTACCATAATTTTTGATGAAAACAAAACGGTTTCTAAGAAGGAAATCCTTTTGATAAAATGGTAATATAAAGTACAAACAGAATTATTACTTTACAATGTCTGTATAAGTGTATTTTATACTTTCTACTATACTACAGACAGAGTCAGCTTTACACATCAAAGATACACACAAGTTTATATGCGGTCAGTGGAGCTGGGAATGTTATTATTTAAGAATAAACCCTTATCTTTGAATACAGACTGGATGGTTTCAGAAAATGTTTTGTGTGAAAGTTAAAGCACAGACTTAGTTGGAGAGGCTTCTTTCACTATCAACACATTTTACAAAATGACAGAAAGCGCAAAACAGAAAAGGCTTAAATCTGCATGATATTTTACTATATTAAAACCCTGAATGTAAATATATATATATATATAAACACAATATATTGTGTTTTCCTAGATTCTTTTCTTTCACTTGTTTTACTGACTTTTTTCACTTCTCTGTCTTATCTCGGATATTTTCTACACAGTCATGAATGTCCTGTGAAGTTAAAGGCATTTATCTTCCTTTACATGAAGTTCTTCCACAGTGTCCTGTCATTAATCACCCTCTTCATGCCTCCCCCCTCCCTCCCCATCAAGTCCAAATTCAGAGATCACTTCATCCCATAATCCCTCCTCTCGTCTCCAACCCTAAACAGTTGCAGCTACGGCCATTTTGACCTACTTCTAGACAATATCCACCCCAGTTCCCTTCCACCCATTCTTTTACATCCTCGCAAGCAGAAATTAGGCTAAAGTTGAGAGAAGGAAACACTCATGGGGGGAGCGGGTACTCCCTTGTGTGAGAACTAACCTATTTAGTGAGCAGATAGAAAAGGAGCATTGGCTGGGTGAATATCAACTCAGTTTAAGCTATAGCAGGACTTCAGAGCGGTGGTTTTCCAAACTTTAAAGGACTAGACATTGTAGGAGACAGACTCAGTGTTGCTAGAACAAAAATAAATTTAAAATATAATGGAGAAAACGCTTTTTATATATTTTTGTGTTAAATAAAAAGTAAAGTTGGACTTTAATAGGGCAAAAAAGTTAAACAAAACTTGTTGCACAGAACTAAATAATTTTCAAGACAACACAAAACTCACTAGATGGATGATCACAGTCATCAACCATCGGGTTTTACTCAAGGTAAACTAACCCTGAAGTGGGATGGGTTCTGCCAACTCCGCTCACTTCAACGTCCATCCACCTTTCAGAACCTTTTTGTGGTCACTGGGCTACTGGAGCCAACCCTACTACTGTTATAAACTGACCAATCAGATGCCGTAGTAAAAGCATGTGGTGCTCGCTGGCCCCCACCTCAAACGTTTGATTGACAGATTCTCCCAAGTCGCTTTCGGTTAAAGGGGTGTGGACTTCCAACAAGCTCACTCATGATTAGCGACTGAAGTTGTCCTAGAAACGTGACTCAGACCGACTCGGACTGTCGACTGGCTCCAACAGGGTGGCGCCTATATTGCAGTAAAAAAGCGATTGGAAGCATTTCCCAGACAGCAAGGCCAAATGGGCTCCATATGGTATAAAAATGGGCAGAAAATGTGGGCCCCAATTGGGTTTGTCCGCAGTTTCCGTGGTTACTCCACTTGTGTTTGACCACGTTGGCTTCAGAGGGCACTCCGTGAGTGGGGTGTCTTGCTGTGCTATCAAGCCACTTCGTGAACATCGTAGGGAGTTCCGCCGCCGCCCAGAGCTAGCAGGGTCACCGTCCAGGTTGCCGTTTCCTGGTCAGCAGAGCCAATGTGGGCAAACACAAGTGGGGCCACCACAGGAACTATAGATAAACCGAATTGGGGCCCTTATTTTCTGCCCACTTTTAAAATATATGGGGCCCACTTGGCCTTGCTGGCTGGGTTTCCATGGGTGATGTCACACTCGCTTCATCGATCTCCATTTACAGCCTATTCAATGATCTTCTGATAACAGCAATTGGATGGAACAAAGTCGATTTTAAAGCTTTTTTAGCTTTACCTATAGGCCAACCCACCCATCAAAAGAAGGCTCCTAAAATGTATAAATATACCAAAAAAAAAAAAAATGGTGAAAACAAATAAAGCAACATCAAAAAAGCTTGTACACGCACTGGTGGTCTTAAGTGTAAAGTTGGACTTCTTAATATGAGAGGGAACTCAGAAGTTCCCACTTCTAAAACCAGTTTCAGTTTTTATTTATAATTTTTACACTAATTTATGGAGTTTTTATTAGTGTACAATAAAAACCACTTTTGCTTGTTGCACCCACGTTGTTACTTTTGATGCTTTTTACTTGGTTTATGTTGGAGTTTTGTCCTTAAAGAATACTTTTTTAAATAAAAATTGTGTTTTCCTTTACATTAGATCACCCTGCTGTTCATGCATAACCTGTATTTTTTATAAATTTAGTTGCAGTCATGACCAGATCAAATTACACAGCTGCCATAGTGACTTGACTCATTAGACATGAGCCTACAGTCAAGCTGCCCCTGGTTCTTTCAAAGAGACTAAAAGTACAGCAATGATACCTATTGTAGAACGTTGAGCACAGGAGGTTTAGTCAGTATTCCTGGATTTTATGTATTTGGAACCACCACGGCTGTTGCTTGGTTAGTTGGTGCTGCTAAAATGGCAGTGAAATTGGTCCAATTTGGTTGAAGAGGCAGGGGATGGGAAAGAGCAAAGAAATTGGACTTCCCAGAGAGAAGCTGAAAGCATACTGCTGAGAATCCAAATATAAAACATATCCACAGATCTGACCAAGAGGTGCTGTTCCTGCACTTAGACTTCTGCTCTTTTCAAACTGGGATTTTTGACCGAGTGGATGCTGTTTGCATGAATCCAAAGGTTGGAAAAGTCTGCAAAGGTGTTTGGAGGTTAAGACAACAAATTCAAACAGATTTTTTAGTCTCTGAAATATTTCACAGCAACATAACAGCTTTTCAGCCTCAGTTTAAGGAGTTTGCATCATTGCATGTCATGGGTTCCTTAAATAAAAAGACAGGAAGAAAGAAAGACACTTTTTTGCAGTTTGGATAAACATGCAGGCAAAAATATAAAAAGATTCAGTATAATAGATTCAGGTCCAAGAGAGCTCCTTACCCACTATTATTAAATCAGACCTTGTTTTATGTGTATTTTCTCTGTGTTGTGTATTTTATAAATGGTATGCACATTCCAGCTTCTGAGAATCTTTTACAATCGGGCATCTTTTTTCCTAAAATTCACTATATTCAGGGTTACAAATGTGTTGACTGGTCATTTAGACTCGTTGGGTTCAAGAGTTCCACTCTTTACATAGGGGTGTTGCATTATGGGTTCACCTTGTTATCACAGCTTTGATTAGATCTTTTGAAACAGTTCGCTGGATGATTCAATCCACTACTGGTGAAAGGCTGAGTGTGTCAATCCCCTGATATGGATCTGCAGCTGTAGCCTCCTTTGGTGGGATGGAGGGAAAATCACCAGAGTTCAATCTGCAATCTTAACTTCAAACAAGTATTGATCCAGATGCAAATCTCCTGAAAATCTTCTGCTTTGCATTTTGGAGGAAACTTAGAAAAATGGTAAACTACCAGTCATCTGCATAGAATTAAACTTAAAGCATCTCAACAACGAGCATGCTTCCTCTACTATGCATTCTGACAGTTTTCCTGGCAGCCTTCCATGGCGTTTCCATTTCAAAGTCGGACTCGTTTGCTCAATCGGGTTCATAGCATTCATGATATTTGCACTGGGATTATGCTGCCTAAACGCCTCTGATGATGCATGTCGGTACACAGATATAGAAGTAAATGCATTCATTTAAAGTAAGGCTGTTTTTTCTAGTCTCACAGCTGGTTACTACATAATCTGTGTGTGTCTAAGAGTGATCTTTCACACAGTCTCCTCTAAGAACAGGAGCTTGCATTGCAAACTGCATGTTATGGAAAAATAGCTTGTGGGTGTTTTACAGGCCTGTGCATGTCTTTCTGGCTTATGGTAAAGGCTGTAGCATTGTGGAGGCCTTATCTGCTACATTCAGGACAGAGAACGCAAATGTATCCCTGGCAAAGAGAACAGAAGAATGTACTCGAGCAGACATGGCATAAATATAAATAAAAATAAATCAAAGTGTCACGGTGAGGTAAGAGGGCATGCAAAGTGTTGGCTGTATAAAATAAGACATAAATGTCATGTACTGTCTTTCTTGAAAGTTTCTATTTCCTCCCTATTGACGTTTTCTGTTGTTGTTGTTTGACTTTAATTGTAAATCATACATTTGTTGTAAAGAAATGAAAACCCCCCTCCCTCAACACGGTGGTTTTCTGTAACATTTTGAAATTTGACCCAGAAAAAACATGTGACACTTACAAAACGGCACAAATCTAAAGTGCTGCTGCTGCATTAACGCAGCAGCACTGAGATCTATCATCACATGAATAATAGAACAGAACAGCTTTCTTCTTCTTCTTTGGTTTTATGCAAAATAAAATTTGCAGCATCATTTTTTTATCCAAACCCAGGAAATTATGGGAAAATATACATTTACCCTGAAACGACTTTGTGTCCTTATCCAAATGTCAATCTTTGGCATTAAGTTCGAGGATGTCAAATTTCAGCTGCACATTTTTAAGAGATTTTATAGTCCAAGGCCTCAAAGACTAAAATTATGAAAAATCTAAATAGCAACATATGTCAATAAAAAGAATATTGACAGCAAACATTATTTTAAAATTTTTGGCACTTCTGTGAATTTGGGAGGTAATTTGATGCTACCAAATCCAAGTCCCTGATTGGTCAAAGTTTGACCTGGTGGTAACATTTTATAATAACTACACACTTTTAAGCATTAGTTAACATTTAATTATTCATTTATAAAGCCTTACTCTTACTTTACTAAGCATTAGCAAGTAGATTATGTGTTTTTATTAACAATTTATTCTTGATTTAAAAGTATTTCTATAATGTGTTAATTATGACTATTTCATTAAAAATGAAACAATTTAAAATTAGGTTATGTGAAGGTGGTTTTTTTAAATTGAAAACTCATTTACAAAGTGTTAATAAATGATTTGACAAACCTTGTAAATGCATAATTATACATCCACATTTTCTGACATGTACGGTTAATATGTTATTAAATCATTTATTAACTCATATTCCTATTGTAACTCAAGATGAATTCATGTTGTTTAAAACATTTAGTACTTGTTGATTAACTATTTTTGTGACTTATTCTAAAGTGAGAACTATTCATGCCTTATAAAGTCTTTATACGAGATATAAGGGCCTTTTTAAAAAGAGAGCAAAACAGAGAGATACTCATCACAGAAATATTTATTATACAGTTAAAACCTAACAAGCTTCACTTGACAAAAAGAGTGAACATTTTGCCAGTAAAATAAATAAAAATGGATCACAAGTGTCAAAATTCCACAAATAAAATAATTTAAAAAAAAGTAAAATATTACACAGCTGACATAAGCAGAATATCAGTTTGACAGTGTTATTTAAATTCATGTTTGACCTCAGCTACTTGCTAATGCTTAATAAAATAGGAGTGAGGCGTTATAAATTATTAATTAAGTGCCCCTTCCGCCAATTTTAACCGCACCATAGACATGTAGGGCCGCTGGTGGGAGGGTGACGGGGCATCTCTGAGAGAAATCTGTTAAGGCCTTCTCACCAATTTTAACCGCACCCCTTTAGTACACACACCTCTAACACCACAAACATACACTCTAACAAGCAAACA
>NC_050535.1:14381914-14430384 GCF_002922805.2 Oryzias melastigma | reverse complement strand
TAATAAAAAAAAGTAAAATATTACACAGCTGACATAAGCAGAATATCAGTATCAGTTTAAATTAATGTTTGACCTCAGCTACTTGCTAATGCTTAATAAAATAGGAGTGAGGCGTTATAAATTATTAATTAAGTGCTAACTCATGCTCAACTAATGCTTAAAAGTGTGTAGTTATTATAAAGTGTTCCCAACCTGGTTTGTCTTTAAATGTGTGTTTAATGGTTGTGCGTTTTGTACATAAGAGTCGACAATAATCTTAAGAAACTTATTTAGTTTTGAACGCAGAAGCCTGAAAGTTTTACACTCGTTTACATAGCCGTAGAGCTGGGCAGATCGATCAGAAATATCGATAGTATCAATCTCAAGTTGGTATCGGATCAATACCAGCCCGCAGATATCAATATTCCACATTTGTTTGAAACTTTTCTGAATCTGCAAAAAGGATCCAGCTTTTAATAAACTATTTTTTTCATTTAATAGCAAATATTGTCCTAATTTTGTTTAGCAAAAAATTAAAAAAAGACTTACTAAAAATCATTCAAGGCAATTAAAAACAGTTGAGATTTTCAGATTTATGTCACATTCACAACCTTTTTGAAAAATATCGATATTGGTATCGATATCGACAATACTGACCAGTATCGGATCGATATCTTCAGTATCACCCAGCCCTACTTAAAGGTTAAGACAGAGGAGGCAACATGCATGAGGACAGATGACTTGCTGCAAAAAATATTTGGTTCAAGCAAACAAACTTTTTGTCAAGAACAAGACCCAATTCGTCCCTCTTAATGGAAAACTCTTGCATTGGCCGGGAGACCCCATGAGTAAAGCTCTGGTCTTCATCAACTAGAACAGGGGTCTGCAACCTGCGGCTCCACAGCCACATGTGGCTCTTTTACCTCTCCATGGTGGCTCTCCGGCTGAAGAAAAAATAAAATAAAAGTAATTTTCAAACATTTTAGAGTTTAGCTTCTGTTTTAGCAACATGGTAATGTTTTTTGCTAGCTTGTTGTCTACTGGGGTTTTTAGGCTAATTTAGAGTTTAGCTTCTATTTTAGCAACATGCTAATGTTTTTGACTAAATTAGTTTAGCGATAAATTTCATGCTAATTAAGAGTTTACCTAATATTTTAGCAAAATGCTGATGTTTCAGATAATTTATCTACTCAAGTTTTTTGGGGATAATTTAGAATTTAGTTTCTATTTCAGCAACATGCTAACATTTTGACTAATTAAGTTTACTAAGAAATTTTAGGCTATTTTGGAGTTAAGCTACTAATTGAGCAATGAGCTAGCATTGTGTTTTTTTTTTTTCTTTTTTGGCTAATTTGGCCTCTAATGAGTTTTTTATGCTAGTTTTAACCATATTTTAGCAATAGGCTAACATTTTTGGTTGATTTCATTTACTGTTATTTTTTGCTAATTTGGAGTTCAGCTAGTAATTAAGCAACTAGCTAGTTTTTTTTCGCTAATTTGACCTCTACTAAAGGTAAAAGATAAAAACAAAAAAAAAATCCAATTTTGAGAAATGCTAGTTTCTTTTTGTATTTTTGCTTTTGCTCGTGCCAAAAATACTTCACTTAATTCACATTTACTAAAAAATAAAAAAAAAATTAGAAGGTCATGAATGCAAATTTTCTTAAAGGCTAAAGTAAGTCCATGAAGCTCCTTCAAGGTTTGGATCAGTAGAAAATAAGCCCAAATGGCTCTTTTACTGTTAAAGGTTGCCGACCCCTGAACTAGAAGCTCCTGAGATGTTACAAATGAAAAGACTACACTTTATTATAAGATGAAATGGCCACATTTATTTTGTATAATATTGGCCCTATGACACATAAAAAGGACATTCTGAAGGAATCAAGGTCCAATCTTGAAATACCATTCATAAACATGAGTGTTTTTAAACGACTCCCCTTACAACTATTTCTGCACAATATGCAAATGAGCATCTGGGTTAATGTTGTTAAACAGATGTAGAATCCTGCATAATGCTTATTGTCTAAATTTTATGGCTTTCCTTTGTAAAGCTCTTTCATCTGCGTAGCCTCCAGAGAAACTGTTGTGTCGCGTGAAGAATTGTTTTTACTGTACATCTGTGTTTGAGCGCCGGCATCCGCGCTCCTCTGGGGTGTAAATGAGGCACAATGTGATCTTCAATTAATGTGTAAACCCCTGAACAGGCAAAATCGTTTCCACTTGATATTAAACCGCCCTTCATGAGGGGACAGATGAGCCTTATTATTATCAGAGTCCCCTGCTAATGACCACTAATCCCCTCCTACAGAGGAAGAGGTAAGCCACAGAGAGGAGGCTGAGCTCTGAAGTGTGAAAAGAGACGCATAACAAATAAAAGTTGCGGAGGAAGGGAATTCAGCAAGAAAAAAACATTTTTTATTGTAATGTTTGGCTGTTGTTGACCTCTCCTTCATTTTTGTAACAGGGGCGAACAAACCCAGACACCCCGCCCATCGCCGGTTCTTCTCCTTAGATGCAGATCAGATGCAAAGTGATCAAAGAGAGGGAAATGTGAATGCATTAAAGCCATCATCATCATCACACACGGTTTCATTTGTCATCATCTTGCAACAGCGAGGCCAGTTCTGTGCAGCAAAGGCTATTACTCTTGATTATTCGCAGCACACAGTCACATGCACAGCAATAGCGAGATGCGTCATTGGCTGCATTCCAAAACCGCACTTTTGCTGTTTGTTTTTTTTATTTTGTTTTGTTTTTTCATCAATGCCTGGTTAAAAACGAATGAATCCATTTTCAACTTGAAATTCTACTCATCCACCTAAAAGCCCTAGAATACAATTTTTGTGCTCGTCCTCCCTCTGCACGCCGAGGAAGTTAGAGAAAAACAATTCCACACACAAAGATGAAGATGAACATAAAATTGAAGAGAAAAGCCCTTCGGAGAAGATAGAAGAGGGAGGACAGGAGAGTGAGGAGGTTTTTCCGCAACCAGCTGGATCAATATTTTTCTATTTTTCATTCTATTGAAGCAGTTCTGAAACAATCTCATGCTAGCCCTCCCTCAATCTGAATTAAAATCTTTTCCTTTAGCTTTTTCTATCACTCTGGGTTGATTTTTTTATTTTTTTAGTTTTTTTTGCCACAGCAATTCAGGTGAAGAAATCGCCTTTGGTAAAAGTCCTAGTAAAATGTCATAATTGAAAAAAAAGGTGTTTTTAAAAATATGTATTGTTAATACTACATATGGCCAATATAATATGAATTATAGTAAAATTATTTATATATATTTATCTTTTATAAGAAATAATCACAGTTAAAACAAGGGTTTCTTCATCTAAAACAAATGTCCTTATCATGTATGGACACAGATCTAACAGTTTTCATTGATTCATTTGGCTTTTTTGACTGTTTTGCCAAACATGCCTCATTAAATGCAAAAATGTAGACCACAAACCACTCTTTTTTTGTCAAAATATCACAACTCAAATCATTGCAACTTGTTCAGGCAGTGGATTGAGACAGTTCAATCATTGTGGCTTAAGTAATATCTAGTCATACCTCTTTTTGTGTGAAAAATGTGAATTAAACAGTTAGTTTGTTTATATAAATATAAGAAAACTAACAACAAAAAAGTAAGCTTTTAAATCATATTTGTAAATGTGTTTACTGCTGTTTTAAAATTGGCTATTCATCTATTTATGTCACAAGCACCTATTACTTGTTGAACTGACTTGGCTCCAGTTATTCTATTTTTTATCTATTTTTTTATGGGCTTCTAACAATGTAGTGTGACCATAGTTGCCTGGTTTACATAGGAGACAGACATCCAAAATTAACCACAATTAATTAATTATTTATTTTTTTATTCTCTTCCAAACTGATAACATAAAAAAAACCCTAAACAGACTTATAATGATGAATGACAATTTATCAAGTCAAAGTCCCTGTTTTCCATTCAGTCCTGATTTAATTTATTCAAACAGAATTACAGGAAATAAGCACATACACTGAAAACTATGGTTTGTTCGGGGGGTGGAGTCTTAGCCATCCAGACCCACTGCTCCTGCATGAGGCGGTCTTTCCGGTCCTGGATGGCTGGTATCAGGTTGTCTGAGGCTGGAGGTTCTGAGCCAACTCAGGGTATACGCAGACAGCTGCAAAGTCCTTACTTGTTGAGCTGACGTGACACCTGTCGATTTAATCTGAAGATTGCAGGTTCGGTTCTCGTCCTATTGAAGACACCAAACCTCACATTTCTCCTGGTGGATGACGGCAGTGTGAGGCAGTAGAGCTGCCACCATTGATAGAATGTGGACTGTGACTGTAAAATCTCCTGGTTTACATAATTTACTATTTTTTTTTCACTAAAAAGCTTAAATTTGAACCCCCCCTTGTTTCCAACTTACATTAAATGCAGCAATGTGTGAAGTTGGATAGAAGATTGAGTGAATGGACGATTATTTTTTGATGCGAGTCTGTGATGTTAGGGTAGCTGAGTGTGTCACGGACAATAAAGAAAAAGAAAATGATGTTTTGTTGCCTCTAATAAAGTACTATCCTTGTGCCGTGGCGAGCCTTAGATGAACAGCCAGGCATTCTGCACAGAGATAAAAATGTCTGTTGACCTTGAATAAACCTCTTTTTTGAATGGTGTGTTTATCTTCTGCATTCACTAATAGAAGAAGTAAATGTGTGAATATGTACTACGCACTTTTAGTAATCAAAATACCCAGTATTTGTAGAGGAAGGTGAGATAAATAAACTACTGATGATGAGGATTAGATTTTTCAAGATCTGGGTTGATGAAAAATAGATTTATATTGAGTATAGATGTCAAAAACGTGGGGTGATGGACCCAAATGCTTTAGACCAGGCAAGGTAGCAGAAAAGTAAAACAAATAAACTGAAAGATGACAAAAGCCACAGGAGTAACAAAGAGGTGGGCATAACAGAACAGATGACCTGACAAGGATGAACTGAAAACCAGACACTTAAATAGGCTGAGGGCAATTAACTGAAATGAAAACAGCTGTGAATTATGATTAACCTGGAACTGATGCAAGTGACAGGGAAATAACAGTACTTACAGTACCCCTCCCAAAAGGGGCAGATCCCAGATGCCCAAAAACCTAGAAGGATGGGGCATGGAAGAACAAAACAAGAACAAGTCTAGAAAACATTTTGGGTTCCCGCAGCCAGACAGATGTGAGAGGTTTCAGAATCCCTCACATCTCCCTCAGGAACAGATTTGGTAGACATGGCATGACTTGACTTGAATATGGCTGCAGATTCAGCAAAAATTGGTCAGGTCATTCTGTCAAGAACATGTGTTGATGGACCCAAATGCAAGAGACCAGGCAAAGTGGCAGAAAAGTAAAACATTTACTGAATAAACTGAAACATGACAAAAACCATGGGAGCAACAAAAAGGTGGCATAACAGAACAGATGACCTGAAAAAGGGCAATTAACTGAAATGAAAACAGCTGTGAAAGATGATTAACCTGGAACTGATGTGACTGACAGGGAAACTCGGGAAATGACCAAAAAACAAACCAAAACAAAGCCACAGCTACAATAGAAGATTGTCAGCAGAAGAGCATTTTTGAAGTTTGTTTTGTGGTTTTCTTTAATTGTTGGAAGAAAGTGAAAGAGAAGATGCTGAATTAACAGCAAGTTGTATACGTCTGTGTGTTTTTTTCTTGGTCCCATGGCTGACGTGCTAATCCTAACAGTGCTTCCCTCAGCTTTTCTCATGAACTACGGACAGAGAAAGAATAGATAATAAGCTTACAATGGGGAAGCTAGAGGAAACGTTCATTCATGGAGAACTGCTCTGGAACCCCTACGACAGGATGTACTTCTTTGCTGTTCTTAGATTAGACTGTATTTTCACATGGATACAGAGAAGGGAGTGGTTAAATAAAACTCGAACTTTTAGTCACTGGAAATGCCAGCTAAATGTGTGTGTGCAAGCGTGCCAAGGGGGAATAAGATGGTGAAATGCAAAGATAGGAGAGGAGAGTGGCTGCACTGATGCGTGGCAGGCGGGTTATTATAGTAATGAGGATGGATGTGTTTATCATGAATTGTGTATCTCATTCCAATCCTCCTTTCCACGTCCTTGTGCTCTCTCCATCCTGTTTTGAGATGCTGGGTTCTGAATCTGTTGGACCGGTACGTCATCTTGACGTCTGTGGCAACCTACTTTCAGTGGATGGTTGTGAGCATGTGTCATTAGCTTCCAGCATCACCCCCCCACAACAACCCAAAGCCACCCCATGAATAGGGCAAGTTGCAGCTTTGGTAAGGTAATGGGGTGTGGAATCTGGGTCAGATGGGAAAAGGACAACTCAATGATTCCTTTCTTCCTAAAAACAAAGCCATACCCTTCTATCTATTCTACCTTTGAACTCTTCTACTTCTGTTGTTTTAGCCTCCCTTGTCGAAAGGGAGCCTGCCACAGAAATTCAATTTTCAGGTTGCCTTCTTTCATGCCTCCCTGTGCACATCTATCCATCTGTCCATCCATTTCTCACTCCCTGAATGCTAGATTTCCTCCACAGGTCATTGCACCCCCAGAGGATTAGGATATTTGAGTGACAATAACAGACCCAAAAGGATTCTCTCTAAACAGTTACTACATTTCATTCTGAGCCTATTAAAACTTTTTGTTCCTCCGGATTTAGGGAGGGAGTGCCTGAGATTACATGCAAAATCAGTAGACTAAAAAAGAACCTAAAATATGCTTCATGAACATGTGCCTGCGACAAATGTATCAAACTCTTGGATTTGCTTTCATTTTTCAAGATCAAACGAGTCATTCCACCAAGTATCTGAGTCAGAAATGCTCTGCTAACTTTGCCCTAGATGTGACGTACAGATCTAATGATGGTTTTGAGATGAACTCATTTGAATGGAGCTGGCTGCCTACACTGCCGCAGAACAGGATAAGATAATGAAAAGAGAGCTGTTCTTAGCCTCAGCGCAGAGCACCACCTCAACACTTATTTAATTATGAAACCTGGTTAAATGAAGTGGCAGAATGTCAAAGTACCAGCAAGGCCAATGGATCAATACCCGCAAAACCTTGCTCCAGTCTGTCTCACCTACATTTAAGTGTGTCTGCTAGATCGTTTTTTTTTTGCAGAATATTTTTAAATTAACGCTTAAAGTTTTAGTTTAAAAAAATAAAATACTCAGAAGGGTATATTTATGTAACTCAGAGTAAAGAAGACACTAAATAGAGACATAAGACCCATGGTACTGCGGTGTATCCGAGACAATCGACTCAGAATTCAATACAAAGTACAGCAGCAATGCTTTTGCTGACATGTTAGTTCCCCCGATTAGCAGAGCTAATGCTATAACCATTGACGCCACATTTTACAAGAACAGACACAAGGAAGTTATCAAAGTAACAAGAACTTTAAAATGTATGGCATGAAATCCATTCTCCACAACAAACCCGTAAATGAGATAAGACAAAAACTCCAGGATTTACTTAGCATATTTTCGCATTTTATTAGTCATTTTGCAAACATCTGATTAGTATTATTATTTGATATTTGTTGGTACACAAACAAGCTCAGAGATCATTGAAACTCTGCTTATGCGTGTCACATGCACCCAAACTAGGGTGAGCCAATATGGTTACTGTAGGGCCCATGGAGGGTCATGGACAGGTGTGGCTGCATCTTAGGGTGTGTAGTTCACTTGTGCAACCACCTTAAAGTACATTGAAAATGGAACATATAATTGTCATGCATGTCGTAAATGTAGTATGAGGAATTCAAAGGGATTGTGCATGATACACACTTCTGACATAAGGGTGATCCTCTCATATGTTGTATTTACACCTCTCTCCAGTCATTAGTAAGGGGCAAGTACTGGATCCTTACTAGGGGTGTGTATTTGCAAGAGTCTAGTGTGTCACAATGTACGTCTCACTTTCACGATACGGGTCGCGATATATTCCAAGTCTATACCAGAACAATTTTTCTCCATTTTCTTAAGTCCGTGACCTGCTGCAGATGCATTGATTCCCTAGTTTTTATCTGAGCCCGCTACAAAGAACCCTAATTTGCATTTTTATATGATGCTGGCAGCAAAGCGGGACAGAGTTTTGCTTTGGTACGCATCCGAAGTAAAAACAAAAAGCTACATGTCTCATAACAACGTCAACCACAAGGCTGAATGAAAACTTAACACAAGACGGTTCTTGAGTGATCTTGTTGTTTCCCGAAATGCTAAGTCCACGGGATATGCACGTGATATGTAAGTGCCCAAAAGGTGCCCATAGGATGCCACCACAAACTACACTCTAATCGTCTATCCTCTAATTTCGAACTACTTGCACAGTGCACAGGTTTAGAGGGCGCTATAAAAATAAAAAGTCTGTACAACAGGCCTACGTCTTACCTTTACATGTCGTATGAGGGTCTGCTATGACCTATGGCCTGCAGTAAGCTCGTAGAAAAAATGTGTATGAATATTGTTGCTCCATGGGCTCACTGTGTGATGAAGAGGCAGGGACGTTTGGATCCATAAACAAATGGTTTAATGGACAAGGGCAAGACATAAGCGTGGTCAGAGTCCAGGCGTGAGTCGAGGCGGGAGGCAGGCAGAAAACCGAGGAGACAGGCAGAGATCACAAACCAGGAGGGGAAACAAGGTGAACCGCTCAGAAATGTATGCCAGGCAGTACAAGACTTCGCAATGAGGTGGTAACAGCAGGCAGACTATATACTGGTGGTGATGAGGTAGATTGGAAACAGCTGAGGAGATCTGGCTGAGGGAGAGACTGCTGAGAGTGGAGAGGGAGTGCAGGGTCAGTGCTCAGGTGAGGGCTCCCTCTGGTGGTCAGATGTGGTGCCTGATGGGGGAATCCTGACACACTGAACGGTCAACGCCTTTGATATTTTGTGTGGGCTGTATTCAGATATAAGTGCAGTTTTTGTGACTGAGGCATATGACAACTGAGCAATCAGCATTGTAAAAGAAATTATTTTTTAGATTTCTTTAACAATATCATTCTTTAAAAAAAATGTTACCAAAGAAAACACTTTCACTTAGTTTTCAAATGTGTCTAATTCAGAATATTTATAGGTAATGACTATAAAGCATTAAACCATTATATGTCTTTCAAGCCTTGTATACTTATACATTGAAAGTTTAATTTACTTTTGCCCTCAACAATTGAAATGTAGTTATGTGTTTATCCAGGATGGTGGTTTATTAATGTAGTATTGCTCCCTCTGTAAAAAAAAAATATCAAAAAAATTGGAAATTAAAATGATTTCTTCCATATTTGACTGGACTTTGTTCTATACCCACTAAATCCAAGTATATTAAATATCCCAGTTGCCTTAGGAATGCTGCTTATCCCTCTCAATGAGATGCAGATTGTTTGCTAATCTGTGGCAAGGAGCAATGGATTTTGTTTTTATTTTATTTTGTCATCTCTAAATTACTGACAACTGACAGCTCTTAGTTCAGCTTTGTGTTCGCTGATAGAATCTGGTTTCCAAACCGCTGAGTGCGCTTTTTCCATCAGCAGGGTCGGCTATCCAATTAGCCTGTTGTCGAGACCAATAGTGGCTTCAGAAATGATTGAGTTTCATGTGACCGGGCTGTAAGTCAAAGTGTGTGATTGCCAGCGAGGAATGGGGGCGGGGGTGATTCTAGAGCAGTGCATTGTGAGTGTGCTGCTGCAGTCAAACATGCTGTTATACTGCAGACGTACACACAGAGAGACTTTTCAATAATGCTAAAAGGAATGCTAACAAGCAAGATGTGTCTGGAGAAAATTCCTATTCCTATTATCTCTTTTAATTTGTGAATGTTTTAGATCGTGTGCGTTTTTGCAGCTTCAGTGTCCACACAAGTTATGATTTATTCTTTTACAGTATTAATAAAAAAAAGTCCTTTCATCATTCATGCACTGCTGTTTTACTGTGCCAGCAGTTTACCTTCACAAAAAAAATTAGTGGTGGATGTTTTTAACTTTATACTGAACACTGTGATCTTTTTCAAGGTGAAAATGCTGACATGGGCACATAAATTTTCGCCATTTGCACTACACTTTCAAATTCAAAAGCAACAGGGAGGACACAGCAATGGTCAGACGGAATGTTTTTGATACACACATCATATAAAACAGGATCAGGTGATCTGCACGGAAGATAAACCAGCTTAATTCTAGATGAAGAATTTCAGTATAGCCATGGGTTTCATTCTGGGTTCTTGAAGCAGACATCACCTTTGAATCATCTTCATTTTTAATAAAATTGAAAATAAAATTACTTAGGTTTTTACTTCAAAAAAGTTTTTTTTTGGTTAAATGACTCAAGAAACTAAGCATGCAGTATTTTCCAAACTACAGGGCACATGAGCAAATTATTTTGCACTGAACTACATGAACTGATGAGGTTCCATCTCCGTTTTGATTTGTCTTTATTTTTTAACCAGCCCACTAATTATTTCGTTTTTGTACATTACAGGAGACAGGGTTTAGTTTATTGAATAAACCGTTACTTTTAATTTTGGTGACCAATGTTCATTATTGTCCCCTTTTGCCGGTTTAACCCCCAAGGGATGTTAACAAATACTCAGGTAGGCTGTGTTATTGTAACCATGTTCAACTGGTACTAAGGGGCCCAAAGTGTGCCAAGAAAATACCCCCCACACCCTTATATCACTCCCATCAGCCTGAACTGTTGATATAAGGCAGCATGGATCCATGCTTTCATGTTGTTGATGTCAAATTATGACCCTATCAGCAGAAATGGAGACTCATCAGACCGGATAATGTTTTTCAATCTTCTATTGTCCAATTTTAAGGAGCCTGTATGAATTGTAGCCTCGGTTTTGTGTTCTTAGCTGACAGAAGAGATACCCGGTCTGTTCTTCTGTTGCCGTCGTCCATCTGCCTCAAGGTTGGATGTGTTATGCGTTCAGAGATGTTCTCTGCAGACGGTGGTGGTGGTCGGATTGAACTGATCGCCTTGACCATGTCTGCATGCCTAAATGCATTGAGATGTTGTCATGTAATTGGCTGATTAGAAATTTGTAATAATGAGTAGTTGGACAGGTGTGACTAATTATGTGGCCATGGAGTGTATAAGACGTGTTACGCAAGTCAAAAGAGTCAGAGATGAGCCCATCAGTCAGTCAGACTTTATTAAATGTGTTCATAGTAAGTTCATAGAACTTGTCTGTAACACACTACACGTTGGTAATGTCAGCGCCTTCACAAAACCTGTAACCGCTAAAACAAACATTACTGAGACTACACTCAACCTTGTTAGGGAGAAAACAAATGCAGTCTGACACCACTACATATTAGCATAATCACAACAACACTAAACCAAACTTCAACACAAGAAGAATTAATCCATAAGGCACTCAACATTATACAGTAAAGCACACACTGTTGCTTAAAAAAAAAAGAAATGCACCTCAGGGTGCAAAATACTGTAAATAAAAACAAATTTAAAGTGTTGGATCTATGCTTTAAAAAATGAGCTTTTAGAGCCTTGATGAACCTGAAATGACAACTCAAGCGATAAAATTAAAAACTTGCCATTGAATAAAGTATCTGAAAATTAGACAAGAAGAGCATTGTTTAATCAAAGTTCAAATAAAGATTCTTTTTAGACAATTAGTTTAAAAGTTTCAAAATGAACATATCCCACAGAGGATGATAAAATGTGTGTTGGTTCCTCATTTTATTTTGACAAAGAAATCATTTTCTTTCTGACACAAAAATAACTGAATAATTCATTTTATCTAAAAAGAAGTTCTTCATGATTTATGGAATGAAAACGTTGTGGTGTTAAAGTCTCTGAAAATGGTGTTTTCAGTGCTTTTCAACATATTCTTGAGGCATTTTTCTCATGATGTAGAACATATATAAAAAAAATTCAATCTAAAAGGGCCATAACATGATTTTCTTAAGTCTTTCAGAGTAAACTATATCCATATATATAAATATATATTACCTTTGGCACTAAAAAATGATTTATGAAATATTAGTTATTTTTCATGAGTTTTTTTCCTACCCGGAAGTAAAACGACTCGATTCCTGAAGCTCTACCTGCCGCTGCGTGGAAAAAACTGTTTAATTGAACAAAGCAAGGGCGAGACATAAATGGCGTCAAAAGGCAGGCAATGGTCAAAAACACAGATTTGAGGAAGATGAGCAAATAACAGTGGGTCAAAAACACGGAGAATCAAACTAGGAGAACCTGCTTAGACTGACGCATAAACACGATCGAGACTGAAGGTAAGGCTGGAGTGGATATAAATGGTGGTGGTTCTGATGAGGAGATGATGATCAGCTGTGCATGGAGAAGACTGAAGTGGTGGCTGATGGGAGTTGTAGTGAGGAAGGTGTTGAAGATGGTTAGTACTCAGAAGAGGGGTCCCTCTGGTGGACATGGCTGAGTGAGTCCTGACAGTCTGAGCAACTTAGAATGCCACTTTGCTGGAACTATGTTCTAGAAAACTACAGTTTTCTTTTTTTTTTTCTTTTTATTTTGACTAAAATCCGAATTATAACAATTAAAAGACCACTAGAACGCTTTGAAAATAGATTAAAAGATTATTGGAGTGGGTCATTAGATTATTTATTGATCTCGGGCATTTATGATTACTGTATGTTGACGACCTACAATCAATTTTAAAGGTTTTTTCTTCTCTATCTAGAAGAACTGAAGTATATATTGATCAACTGAACCATCAAATATCTCCCACTGGTGACTGTTTACTCTTGGTAAACTCTCAATCCCTGGACATTTCTATGTCCTTATCTTGTTTGCTTCGGAGAGTTCTTGTTTGAATAATCGGACGAGTTCATGGCAGCGGGTTAGATTTCATTTCAAAACCCACACACTTTGGCAGTGACCCCGAGGTGATGCTCAGTCAGACAATAGAAAGAAAAATGGTTGACGAGGATGGTTCAGTACTTTTATATTACTATTAGACAAATTCCACTAGTGACAAAATTCAGTTAAATTGGCTGAGAAATGTTCAACCAAAAGATGTAAAACGTCACTTTTGGCGTCCTTCCCTTGTTGCTCCTCTCTCTCGTGTGCACCAAAACACTGCGATCTCTGTACACAAACTCAATCTGCTTCTAATGACTGCTTTATTGACGAGGCGAGGGGATATTCACTCACTCAGGCCTGCAACATCTCCAAGCCAAATCAGTCCGAGAAAGGCGAGAAAAGACACTGAATAAGCCAGACACAGAGATGCACTGAGAGAGGATTTATCTACTGATAAAACACTTTAGATGGACTTCCCACTGATTTCTCAGCCAAATTTTGTCACTGCAAAATCCACAGAGAAACACAATAGTTTATTAGCCTGCAGTGTGTAGTCACAGACTTTGTAATACTGAAATCTTCAGGGGGTTTATGAAAAATTTAGGATAAAATTATTTCTGTTTGTTTTTCCACTAATGCGCAAGGTTCAGATATGCAAATGCACGCTGATCCAATGTTTGTCATTGGTGCGCTTTGCATGATTACCATGAAATTATGATGATCGCTCTATCTCGTGAACCCAGAACGAAGAATATATTTGACTGTTTTTCCAATGATTTATTTTTAATTACATTCTTGTTTTTAGATTTTCAGTTCTACTGAGAATTAGCTAAAGGAGCTAAAGTGAATAAAGCCTGCTATATTGGTTTATTTTACAGTTATGAAGGGAAAGTTTGAAAAACCTAGTTCCAATTATGTTAGGAAGACAGAATCCTGCTTTGTATTTATGCCTTTGCTGGTAAAATTATGTGCAGTGTTCCTTGAAGCTATTTATTTTTCACACAGAATGCATTGTGAGTTATGCATGGGAAATAAAAGCTTCAGAAAGATTTTTTTGGACTGAAAAAGGTATTGAAAAACAAAAAAAATGGCACTAAAGATAACAATTTTTGAGAAATAAATGTAATTTTCCTCTGATTGTTGACATAAAGCCATTTTTTTTTTTCATTTTTAACAAGATAGAAAAAAAGTGCTGGAGACTATTGTGTATTTCTTTATTCAACTGTAACTTAATGACTTCTAAATTTTAAAAATCTTGATAATGGCTAAAATATGATACTCAGACATTATTTACCTTTATGATCCATTCCTCATCATTCAGTTCCAATGCATTTTGGAGCAGAAAACAATTTATTTATGCCTGACAGAGCAGCTCAAGCATGTTGTCTTCCTAACTTCTCTCTTATTTTCCCAGAAGAGAAAAATCGTGAGCAAAACAAGTGCACTGCTGTCATAAGACTGTTTTGTTTTCCCGAATTGACTTGCAGGAAATTCCAAATTCAGACTTGGAGCTCTTTGTAGACACATCAGCAACATAAAAAAATCATAAAAACAACATTTACACCCAAAAACTAATACTTTTACTTCTTAGAATTACTATGTGACAGAAAATAGAGACGTTTGATTTAGGGCTCATCAAATACAGTGTGATTTTTTGTTTTTTGTTGTTGTTTTGTGTGGTTTTTATGTGATAATATGTTCCATTTCTGACTGAATAACTTCTTAACTCCCCAGATAAATTCCTTAAAGCTAGGAAAAATCTAGAGTAATTGTTTTTTAAATGTTAAATGCTGAATATTAACAGGTAGAATTAAAAAAGGATCAACAATCTTCATAAAATGTACAAAAAAAAATGTTATCATCTGTGTACTATAAGCTGCAACTACTTAGAATATCTCAATTTTAATAGCTGCGTGGGATCTACTCTAGATGTTCAAGAACGCCCTCAACGTGCATCATTGAATGCACATTTAGCCCATGGTGCACAGTGGACAAGCAGCTTCCTCTTCTACTGTTTACTAACGCATGTCCACCATCTACAGTTGGAAGAGGCTTGGTGTGAAATTCTTTTTTTCTTTCACAGCTCTGTTCCGATACATCAGGGGTGGAACAGACAGTCCGTGGGATGCATCCGGTCTGCCAGATCCTGGAGAGGGGCCCAGCTGCAGACAAACATGGCGGTTTGAGGTGTCATGGCCGACAGACGTCTTCTGACCCCTTACCAGTAGGCGGCGGTAATACGCCTTTTAGTTGGTTGCCAGCCTCCGTAAAACCAGAAGAAGTTATGGTTATTTAAAAAAAAATGGCTGCAATGCACAATTCTGCCACTAGGGGAAAACAAAGGAAAAGAAATACCTGCAGAAGAAGAAATAAACAGCAGTTAGGTTTGCTGCTAGCCTCACCAATATTAAGTTGCTATAAAATGTCGTTGTTAAAAAGATAATAAGAATAATAGCTCTTATAATAATACAGATAATAATAATTGATTAGGCTACTAAGTTGTTTGAGGCTTTTTTTCTAACTGAGAAAAAAAACAAAACAAAAACAAAGCTACAGATAACAAGTTGACCAAAGGTTATTTTGCTTTTATGCCCACTTGAGATCAAACGGGTTGAATGTGGCCCCAGAACCAAAGTGATTTTGACACCCCTGCAATTCATGAAAGACTTGGCGTCATATAAATCCAACCGGGCAAAAACCGCATTTATTAGTTTCTCCTCCATGATCAGTTTTCTAACAGTTGGCACATCCATGTATCAAAGTGGACACCATCCATACATCACTATACTAAATCCAAGCTCCTGATTGGTCAAAGTTCAATCTGAAATGCGCGTTCAATAGCCGCTCGATTAGAGGTCATAGAAAATTGCTTAGCGATGTGAGTTTTGAAATGCACGTTTCTGTGCATTTATATAGACTTTTTGGAAGTGTCCGCTTTAATGCACGTTGCAGAGGGAGTTGTGAACGTAACTTGAGAGCCACCTGCAGACGGTGTTATTATAATGAAGAGATTCCTCCTTAGAGTTTTGTCTTTTTTCTACTTCTGATAAGGATTAAAGCTAATTCAGTTAGTCATGTAATCTTATTTTTTTATAAATAGCTGCTGACAGCTATAGTTTTGATAAAACAAAATCTTAATGCATTGCCTACCTTGCAAAAATCTTTGAGACATTTCTTCTTACCATTTTTAAAAGGTACGATGATTGTTTTCTTATTTGTGTTATCTTGCATTTGGAATCAGAAATACCGATTTGTTCAGAGGACTTGTTCAGAATACAAGTAGCAGGCTGTATAAATATTATATAACCGCGATAGGTCCAAAAACAGTTCATATTTATTCATACTTGTCTTCAGCCCTTAAAGAAAGTGCTAGTTCATTTCAAAGAAAGTGATTGAATCTTTCATTTCAAAAGGGACTCCCAATCCCAACTCTGGAAGCTGCGCTCCGTGCACACAAAAACAAACTCTCTACAACTGCAAAGATCAGAGATAAACAACAACAGAAAAAGAGTGTTTGGCTTTGGGGATTTAAAAGAAAGAAGAAGAAATGAAGCAATTCTAAAAATGAAAAGATAAATGACTACCATTAAGCTTTCTGAATTAATGAGATATACAAGAGAAGCTGTTTTTTTATGAATGCTTGTGTGCTCCAGCTGAATGTCAGTCAGTTTGAATCTAAAAAACATTTCTCAGATTGAAGTGGAAAGGTCACCACGCAAAATCAACATTTTGCCACGGATCAAGATATACAATTACTACTGAGAATGTTTCAACTGAGTGGTGAGCACATTTTGCATTCATCCTAAGTTTACACATTTGAATAATGACCTGGCATCAGAAAATCTCCTTGTAGCACTTCAGTGATGCATTCTTGTGCAGATGGTTCTTAATATGTCCTTGAAGTGTGATATGCTGCAGGCAAGACTCGTTTGTTCTTTCCTCCTTTTTTTGTTGCAGAGAGTGTGTGAGTGTATGTGTCCCTGTTGCAAATGCTGGAGAGAATAAAGCTGCTGATGGATGCTGGAACAGGGCTTAAAAATCTACTTTTATATCCTTTCTTCACCCATCTTCCCTCTGTGTCGTTTTAGATGTTCCTAGAAAGGATCAATGATTAGGCAAGACTATTTTAGTACTTTCAAACTCATGTTAGCATACATGAGACAACCAGAAAAAAGGTTTGTTGTAATGTTATGTGACATGGAAGCCGACATAGTCTTATTTTGACGCAATGATTTTTGTGCAAAACCAATGCACATCTGTATATAAACATTCTGTTTATGGCTCTCTGGTTGTAATCATATTTTTGTCACGATAAAGTATCATTTTGTTTTTGGGAGGAACTAGTTCAGGTGATGCCCCGCCCTCCATGACATGGATTCTCTTCTGATTGGTTTAGCTTTTTACTTTATTAACCTTGAACCGTAAAATATCTAGTCTACATAATTGAAATGTCAGCCAACTCCTGCAAAGCTTTTTTGTTTGGTATCTTTGTTTAAAGCGTTGTAATTAAAATACGTAAGACTGCTGCCTGCATGTAGTTTGCTGTCTTTTTGTTTAAGGTTTATTCATGATAATTAGCTTTAAATATTAAACACGGTTTTGGTTAAACAGCAAAACAGTAATCATGCACCAATTACCAGCGGCACTCATTGCTCATCACCAATGGTTTATTATTTATATTTTTTTTGTTAAAAAAGCTTCTGGTTTAAAGTCAACTAAGAGCAGAATTAAAATGAAGAACACATTTTTTCATTACAAACAGATCAATGCCTTTGTTGTTTGTTACGAACAAATATGCGACACAAAGACACAGTTTATCTATTTTTCCCCTCCTAGTTAAAACACTAGATTCATCTCAGAAGAGGCTTTGAAGTAAGTTAAGGTTTATTCTGATTTTTTTTTTTTTTTTTTTAATCTCTTTTGTGCAAAGAGTGAGTTTGACTAAAAAAAAAAAAATAAATAAACTGCATCCACTGCAGACTTTTATTAACATCATTTTGGAACAGGAAAAATAATAGCAAATAGGGGTCCAAGCAGTGCTCCAGTTCATTTTTGCACTACAGCACCTTTAATCTTAAGCATCTATTTTTATCTATGAAGTCGTGGTGTTTTTCTGAAAGACAAGAACCGTTGAAAATTTGCTTTGGTGAACGTGAAGATAGGGATGACGACTTTAGTTGTATTGTCCATTCTGTGACCTACTTGACCTTTTAAATTCACTATTGGTCAAGACTTCAGAACATCTTCGACGCTACGGACGCAACGGGTATGTGAAGCACTTTTAAGAAGGTGCTATACACGCATTGTTATGCATGTTTACCCCATGGTGTTCACACTAGACAAGCAGGGAGGGGCTTCTTTTTTTTCTATTTTTGTTAGTGCATAAGCGCCATCTAAAATTGGAAGAGTTAGTGCGAAATATCAAAGTGACACAAATCTCACAAATCTTGCTCCAGCCTTTTTTTCTCACAGCTCTATTCCAATACTTCAAACACTTGTGTCTTATGATTCCAGTCGGGTGCAAACCGTAATCATTAATTTGTCCTTAATGATTTTGTAAACGATAGGTATTTCCATAAATTATCCATATGTCACTTCTATATCCGAGTCCCAGTTTGATCTGGTTTAACTTGAAAGGCTCTTTCAATGACTATTCGTTTTGTATGTGTATCCTGAAAGCAGTTGTAGAACCTTTTGTAGTTTTTTTTTATTTTTAAAGCATTTGTTATGGCTTATAAACACAAAAGTCTAGATAGTTTTACCTTAAACAGTGATGATCATGTGAATCTAGGATTTTAGAGAAGGTAAGTGCACTACAAACGAGCCCACCCCCTCCTATATTCTAAGTCTGGCTCATCACTGCAGCAGGGCTGGAGGGCTGACTTAGTTCAAGGGGAATGACAGGTTGTATTTATCACAAGTCATTGTAAATTAGCATGCTACCCCGTGCCCAACCGCTAGCACATGCTCTAGGGGCACCTGAGTTGTTGTTGCACATTGAGTGAAGGCAGTGCCCTGACTCCACTCGCTGACACAGGTTAGGGCTAATCATCACCTGCGGGGGAATCAATAGCCATTGCAATTCAGTTGGAAGGAATGGAAAGGAGAGAAGAAAGCCAAGACAGCAGTGGATAAAAAGGATTGAGCACAAGATGGTGTTTAAGCACACTGTTAGTTGTGAGGTGTTAAAATGATAATTACAAAAGCTGGTGACTCTCAACACAGTTCTTTTTTCTTTATAAAGTGGCATCAACTTTTATAAAACAGCACTATATTGATATCTTAAGCAGTCAAGTTATAGAGATCAAGGCCAAGATCCAATCTCACCTCCTTCCCATCATTTATTTATACTCTTTTTTTTTTTCTTTCTTATTTGCTCTTTGAAGATCCTACATTGGTGTTTAGCTCACTCTTCTCCGGCACATGTAACAGGTTTTCATTGACACTACCTTCTAGAATATATGACAGCCAATCCAAGTGTGAAAATAATGTCCAAGACTTTTATATTTTGCATTTTTATCATTGACTTTGTTAAATTAAATAATACTCTGCTTTCAGAATACTTTTACTCTTGCTGCTATCTGAAAGCTATTGTAGGTTTTGACCAATAGAATTTAGTTGTTTACACCATGGTTCAGGGTAATACTCGATTCTGATTTGCTACAGGGTGTCCATTGAAAAGTAATCATGGAAACCTATTGAAGAAGCCTCATTGCCTGAATGTTTCACATTGTTGTGCTGGCCTAAATGCTAGCTGGTAATTATGCAACATAGGTCTTACATTGGTGGTACTTGAGGCATCAGTGATAAATAAGTGGCACTTAAAATATTAGTGGTACACGTGGAACATGCAGGGTACATAGGTGGAACATTTGTGGTAGATAGGTGGTACTTAAAACATAGATGGTACATGTGGAACATATATGGTACATAGGTAGTACATATGGAACTTAAGTGGTACAAAGGTGATACATATGGAACACAGGTGGTACTTGAAACATAGGTGGAACATATGGAACATCGCTGGTACGTGGAACATAGATGGTAAATGGGTGGTTCATATGGAACATAGATGGTACATAATGAACATAGGTGGTACATGGGTCGTACATGTGGAACATAAAGGCTACATAGGAGGTTTTTGAAACATACGTGGAACATATGGAACATAGGTGTTACTTGGAACATTGGTGGTATATAGTAGTAGATATGGAACATAGGTGTTACTTGGAACATTGATGGTATATAGGTAGTAGATTTGGAACATAGGTGGTACTTGGAACTTTGGTGATATATAGGTAGTAGATATGGAACATAGGTGGTACTTGGAATATTGGTGGTACATAGGTAGTAGATATGGAACACAGGTGGTACTTGGAACTTTGATGGTACATGGTTGGTACATATGGAACATTGGTGGTACTTGGAACTTTGGTGGTACATAGTTGGTACATATGGAACATTGGTGGTACTTGGAACATAGGTGGTACACAGGTGGTATATATGGAACACAGTTGGTACTTCAAATATAGGTGGTACATATAGAACATAAGTGTTACTTGAAACATTTGTAGTACATATGGAACACAGTTGGTACTTCAAACATAGGTGGTACATATGGAAATGGAAAATATGTAGTAAATATGTAGTACATATGCAACACAGTTGGTACTTCAAACATAGGTGGTACATATGGAACATAAGTGGTATATATGGAACACAGTTGGTACTTCAAATATAGGTGGTACATATGGAAAATATGTAGTAAATATGTAGTACATATGGAACACAGGTGGTACTTCAAACATAGGTGGTACATATGGAAATGGAAAATATGTAGTAAATATGTAGTACATATGGAACACAGTTGGTACTTCAAACATAGGTGGTACATATGGAACATAGGTGGTATATATGGAACACAGTTGGTACTTCAAATATAGGTGGTACATATGGAACGTAGGTGGTACTTGGAACATTGGTAGTACATAGGTGGTTCAAATGTAACATAGGTAGTACATATGGAACACAGTTGGTACTTCAAACATAGGTGGTACATATGGAAAATATGTAGTAAATATGTAGTACATATGGAACACAGGTGGTACTTGGAACATTGGTGGTATATGGGTGGTACATGGGGAACATAGAGGGTACACTTGGTAGTACTTGGAACATCGGTGGTACGTCTGGATATAAGTGGCACAAAGCTGGACTTGAAACATACAGCCCAGGCTACACACATCATTCAATGGGTTTCTTTATTTCCATGACTATTTACGTTGTAGAGTCTCACTGAAGGCCATTTGACTAAGAAGGAGAGTGATGGAGAGCTGCAGCAGATGACCTGACCTCCACACCCAGCAAACCTGAACCCCATTGAGATGTTTTGAGGTGATCTGAACCTCAGAGGGAAGGCAAAGGGGGCCAACAAGTCCTAAACATCTTTGGGAAGTCCTTCAAGATTATTGGAGAACCATCTCAGGTGAGGACCTCCTGATGCTCATCAAGAGAATGCCAAGAGTGTGCAAAGCAGTAATCAGAGCAAAGGGTGGCTATTTTGAAGACACGAAAATATAAAATATGATTTAAGTTATTTAACCTTTTTTGGTTGAGTACATAACTCCACATGGGTTTATTCAGTGTTTATTCATGGTTGTGAAGCTTCAGTGAGAATCTAAGAAATAAATAGTTACAAATATATATATATAAAAGAGGTTGCAAAAGAGGTTTTAAATCTCAATGGGACTATCCTGGTTAAATAAAGGTCAATAAATAAATAATATATATATATATATATATATATATATATATATATATATATATATAAACGAATTGAATGATACAATAGGTCCAAACTTTTGGCCTCTAGGGTGGTATACATTATTTTACATCACAACAGGAGTAAAGAAGATATCTGTCTTTCAAATGAACTGTGGTAGACATGGCAGTATTTCTATCAAATTGTACCATCAACGTCCATAATGGGGTCCTATAATATCTCAAGTAATGGCCAAAGCAAAACATTTGCTTAAGGAATCAGCAGTAGAGGCTGGTTTGTAAATGCTCACCTAATGTTGGCTTCCTTGTTTACCTTTTACTGATGGATAGCTCTGAGGCCTCCAAGCTCCCAGCGGCTGTCAGTTTTTTTTAGATGAATTTTGAATATGAAACCGGATTCAAGCAGCAGATAGGATGGGTTACAACCCATCCACATAGAAAGGGGCATGATTAATTTAGTTTAGACTTCTTAGTGTTCATGAGGTGTAAGAATGGCAGGAAAATTACCCCTGCCCCAGGCAGGATAGCATTAAGTAAGACAGAACAAGGATTATTATGCCATGCTGGCCCGACAGTGTTCCAAGCAGTAACCCGGTGCGCCATCAGGAATAAAAGCAGTTATATGAAGTCTGCCAAACGTGTGCTGCAGCTAAGATAAAAGGCAGGCTATGTGAGGGGATGGGCAGGTTTCACAGGAACTGGATAAAGCATGCTTGAACACTGAAATCTTTATCAATGACACTGTGATACACCGTAAAGCTGCAAAGTGTCATTTTTTGATCATAGTAATAACAATCTTGCTCAGTGTATTTTCTTCTCTTAACATCAAAACATCAGTAAAGGAAGTACCTTTTTCCTAAAATTTTCGTGGAATACTAATTCTTGACTCCTAACCCATTGAGAGATCCAGAAATGTACCCAAAATCTACAAAAATCACACAAATTATAAATAAAGGAACACATCTACTCACAATATTCATGGCGTAAAGTCTGTTTTCAAAAGGACAAGGGTATTGAAATAGGCTTTTCTGCAATGTGGACACTTATTTGACGTATTTTCTGCAGTTGAAAATTATATGAAATAACCGTTATTAGGCTAACTCTAAAAAATAAGGCGCCTTTATCTACCACTCTTTTAGCGGTTTGCTGCATCAGCATTGAACTTGCCTATGTTTGATCTCAACTTAAAAATGTATCCATCAAAGCCTCCCACACATTAGTTTTCTACTGAGCTGTAGCAGAAAATGTGATAAATTATTTTTAGACTAGTTTTCATATATATATATAATTTAATTGTATTACATTAATTTTTACAATTTTGTCTATGATAACAGATGTATTATAACACAGCTTTTACCCACAAATTTGTTTTACCAATTATTGATCCTGAAACGTTTGTGTCTTTTTCAAATCTATTAGATAACCTTTGAAGAGTTTTGAGATTTATGCTCAAACTAGACATCACTAAGAATTTTTGTTTACTTCTGGACTCTCAATAGCTATTCTTAAGCCATGTTTGGCAACATGTGTTCAAATCTTACAATAAGGCATCGCCATGCAAGTTTCTAAGACCCTTTTTTGGATAGTACATACAAAGCACGTGGCCATTGAACGTGTCAAACCAGAGACTTGAATTTGGTAGTGACATATGGATTTGGTTTATCTGGTTAACACAGATGACAACAAGTCTGACCATATTTGTTTTTCAAATAAAGATACATTCAGGCCACTCCCCTGACATAATGGTAATCTATTTGTGGAACAGCAAGAATGCCAACGATGAACTGAACCATTTCCATTTTATGTCCATTTTGCGATATTCGCACCACTTTGACATTTTGTACCAAGCCAAGGTAGTGGACATGTGGATGTCCGGTGTGTCTGTACCGCTAAAGACGTTCTGAAGTGCTGACAAATGAGTGAATTTAAAAGGTTATGTAGGGTACAGGATGGATAATAACACAATATTAGTCTCAACCCCATCATCAGAGTCACCAAAGCAAATTTTTGATGGTTTCTATCTTTAAGAAAAACGCCACAACGTTATAGATAAATGAAGATACTTAAGAATAATTCAAAAATAAACAGCAATACTCCACCTATCTTCAACTGTGTTTCCTGCTCCAAAATTATATTAAGTGGATGCGGCTTATTTTATTTATTTTTTTGTCAAAATCACACTTTGCAGAGAGGACAACAAAGACTAAATGTACATTCTTGAACACACATCACCTGGTAGTGTGTAGCTTTAGACATTTGAGTTTAACAGAAAAAAATCTAATGTGAATGGGGTTGTTGTTGCATTTATTTACCTTGGGGGCCTGGGGGTGTCACATCAATGGCCCTGCTTGAAGATGGATTTAAATGTATTGCACTGCCTGCTCTGCATCTTCTCACAGCTCATCGAATCCATATACATCCCACAAAGGTTTGATTTTTCTGCCTCTGGATGAGCACATTTGTTATGATAAGTACCTTTGACAGCAGCCGAATCCAATAACCATTAAAACAGAAATGCTGAACAATTAATTTCTCTAGCACCATTAAAACTTTCCTAAATTATATAAATCCATAAATAAATCAAAATCAACAAATTCTATCTCGACTTGCAAGGGTTGTTGTAAAAGTTTAAACTTGTTTACGATCAATGTTTCCTTTGAATTTCTTAAATGCTTTCCCCTTTTCTTCCTTTCATTAATTTTAAAAGTGGTTTAGACTTTCCAGTTTGCTAGAAAAAAGAGACAATCAGCACTTTTGCCTATAAACCCACAAAAAGCAGATCTTTAAAATCCACCCTTGTGTGAATTTTCCTAAAATGAACTAAGGCTATCAATAAAACAATTACAAAGAATCTGAATATCTGAAATAAAGTCCAGTGTAGCAGCCAAACTGTCAAAACATGCAAACAAAGCCCCCAAAAAAGTGTAAAGCTCCAGCAGGAACCTGTCTTTTCTATCTCCATCTTTTATCTAGTTTAGCAACCCTCTAAATGCAATTGGGCAACACAACTGAATCAAACCCAATTAATTAGGCAGACAAAGTGCATGCTGGGGGGAAATTAAACCCAATTTCAGTGTTGCATTCATCAATTTATCTGTTTTTTTTCTGCTTCTCTCTCTGATGTTCAGGTGCAGCAGCCCTTAACTAACAGCAGGAGAATAATCGGATGCTTTTATTGTTATGTTCAGCTGCATCAGTGTAATTTCTTTCTGAAAAGTTCCAGTAGATTAGTCCAGACCACTTTAAAAAAGTGTGAATTTGTATTTCAAATGTCTTAGCTCAATATTTATATCACAAAAAATTATTTTTTTCACTTTTAAAAATATTCTCTTTTTTATAAATAATTTTTAAAAAATTGTTTGAATGTCTTGGAACCTGTTGAGCATTCAATGAGGATTTAAACTGAGGAACAATGCTGGAATTCTTATTGATTGCTTATTTTTTGTTGAAGCCAATTAATTTGTGTGCTGTTTTCTGTTCTACAAGGCCGAAATACAAACATTGATTTCCTGTCATCGTATTTTAGTTTGGGTTTCATTTACAAACAGATTATGTGGCTTTGTCTTTATAGTGAAAGCAGGAAATACCTGTTTGCAAGATTATGTCACAAAGCAGCAGGTTTATTAGTTCAGACAGAAACCTAGCACAGCTAAAAGTCCACAAAGCTAAATCAGGGTCAGACAGGCAGAGGTCAATCATGAGCATGAGATCATCCAAGAAGAGAATAGAGTAGTCAGGGTCCAGGTTTGGGTCGGGGCAGGCTGGAGGCAATCAGAAGCAGGGTCAGAAACAGAAGATCAGGTCCAGACGGAAACGCTCAGTAATGCAGGCAAGGTGGCACAAAACAATACTTCGCACAGAGTGAGGCTCTGAGTGCCGCTTAAGAAGCAGGTGGGTGATTGTCAGATTGGTGTCAGGTGAGTTACGCCTGGTTCACACTGGACGTGGAAGCGCCGCAAAGTGGCGTGGAATGGAGGCCGCTTCCATTCGGCGCCCTTGTTAAATGTAGAAACAATGGCAAGCCAATAAATCAGTATTTTAAATGAAAAAAGGTAATTTATAGATGAGAAGACAGATTGATAGAGGATCTTATAAAATATTTCACTGGCTTCAGAGAGCTTTTCTCAACCTCACAGTTTTCTTTCAGTTCCCAGAACCTCTTCTACTTCCATCACAGTAATTTCAGCCTCATTCGGTCATAGAAATGAAACTTTTCCAATACTTTTTCCTGTTTTCCACTTCAATATTTGAGCCAAAAAATTGATGATTTTGACTTTTTTTTTTTTTACAACTTTTGGAGATCAATAGATGCAATCTTCCTTCCTACAATAGAACATCCTTCTGCTAATACAATACCAACACTGACAATAATGGTCCGTGTTTTTCTGTCACCTCAAGATTTCATTTCACTTTGAAATCCTGCGGTCTTCCTGGGTGTCTGTCCGTTGGTAGCCGTCTTGTTTAGCAGAACTTTTCCAGTCGGTGTGCTTTTCTGCTGAAAACCCGAGCGTGGGGGAGCTGCTGAGCTGGCGTTGGTTGTGAAGAACAGAACAGCATGTGCTGAACAGCTTCAATGCAGGAAGCGTGGAAGGCGTTGCATACGAGGCAGGAAGCTGAGCTTCTTTTTACAGAATGTCAGACTCTAAACTTAGAATCTAATATTAAATTAATTACATGATTAACTAAAATAAAACTAATTGTATTTTCCTAATAGTTTTATTTATTTGTGCTATTTGAATTAATTTAAATCTGCTTTTATTTTCCATTTTATTTGTGCAGAATGAAAAGCCTCCCTTTCAATAAATGGAAATTTGGTTTCCTTTGTCAGGTATCAACTGCACCACCTACAACCTAATATTCTAATGTGGGTTTGCAAATATGTACAGGCTTTATATTACTGTCAGTTCTGACAAAGAAATAGAAAAAAAGAACATACTGAGCTATTGAATTAACATGTACAACCCCACAAGAAACCCCTGTGGTAAAGCTATTTGACATGCTCACGCCCGCCTTCTCTGCGTTTGTGTACATATCTGTGGTCTATGGTTTCCTGGATGCTGGAGCTGCTGCCTCCTGCTCATAAAGAAATGCTTTTATGCCTCGTCACTGAGTCATTCGGCATCTCAGAGCACAATCAAGCAAACTCTGTGAGATAGGACAGTTAAAAGGCGAGTGAATAAATGAGCTTATCTCAGTTCATCCTGTCTGAACTGAAACATCCAGCTGAAGGAAAAATAAAAAAAAAGATCAGGTTTAAATACAAGCTAAAACCGAGCCCTCAGGATAAAGGATCAGATGTCTAACGGTGCTTTAACTCTGGGAAAGCTCACATTGATTGAATAGTGGTGGAGAAAATGTATACTTTTATTTGGTTTGCTTTCCTTTTACACTCCAGAGCCCAAACTAAAGCCTGAATAAACCACACCTCTTGGTTTCAACACTTATTCATCAGGGAGTATTCTACCTGGAACCAGATTTAACCAGTTAGAAAACAAAACACAAACAAGAGTTTCTATTTTCAACGATAGCCCTTTCACTTCTTTACCACACCTCTTTAAAGTTAAACTACACTAAAGTAAACTTATTTGAAACATGTGTGATGGGTGACACCTGTAGGGTGTGGCTCTTCCATTAAGGCCCCTTTAAATAGGAGTGGGCGGGGCTGCCCAGCAGTGCCAGATTCTTGTGGGTGACCAGGTTGACTGCTGGGCCCACGCTGTTTGTGCGGCAGCTGTGAGCCATTGGGGTAAATTTGTTTTTGTTAATCATGTTTGTTTTCTATTGTTTTTTAAATATTTTAATGTATGTATTTTATGACAGGGCTGCAGTATCTGAAGGTAGACCGACAGGGTAAATGAGTGTGGGTCCTCGATACCACAGGTATGCGGTATTTTATTGCTTTTGATGTTTTAAAGAACTGGGTATTTTAACAACTGATTGTTTTTATTCCCCAGTCATCATACCGCTACCTGCTGTCCTTCTTATATTGTGTTTTTAGTTTTTTTTACTCTAGTTAGTCTGCAAGACGCAGACTAACTGCTTTTACATTTTTTTATTATTTTTATTGGTGGTCACTTCCGGGTCTGTAATTTCTGTTTGCCAGCCGATTAGTTTTTAGCATGTGCATGTGTGTGGTGTTTGTCATTTTATAAGTTTTTACCGTTCTTATTCTTTTTAAACTGTTTGCAGTGCTTGCAGCAAGTTGCTGCCTTACGTTTGTTTTATCTCGGCTCAGGACAACAGTGGAACATTCTAAAGACCAGGAATGCTGTATCAATAAATATTGTCAATTTATTTGAACACGCCTGTCTCCCCTGTTTTTATGGTTCCACTTGCAACACATGATTCAAATTTTCTATCATATTTGCCAAAAAAGGGCAGGTATTCAAAACTATTCAACCATGGGAACCACCAAACAGCTCAGGGGGGATTGCATTTTCTTCTCAACCAGTAATAAGAATTTATTTGGATTTTAGTCGTTAAAGGTTTACAGGTTAAAAAAAGCAATTTCCTTATGAGTTGTTTAAAACAGAAATAACTTGTTTTTCCCCAGGACATGAAAATGTGTTATTTAAAAATTTTAAAAAATTAAATTAAATAATTCCTCAGCTGAATTTCTTTTAATTGGATCACATAGGTGAATCTCATGAATGTCAATAGCTGGATTTGTAAGACCCACTCCAATAAAAAATGTGCTATTGTTGCTTTTAATATGTTCTTATGGCATTTTCATTTTTCTGATGATAGATGTCATAAATTAAGAAAATTAAGCTATAACTAGGAGGGGGGACATTTTTTTAGGGTTCTAAAATTTGTCACAAGGGCCAGACCAGATGAAATGCACTGCAATTTTTGGTAATTCATTTTGTAAGAGAAAGACATAACATAGATTCTTGACAAAAACCTGCTTAAATTTAGATTAATTAAATTAAAATTCAGATATTTATTTCAAAAATGTTTTTTTTTCTAATTTTTTCTAATTTTAATGCCAGTTGCACCAATGGACTGATGTCAGTCAAGGAAAAATGCAAATTTAGACAAATGGTGTGTTCATGTGGTGTTGGAATGATTAAAAAAAAATTACTGTTCAACTCTAAAAACACAAAAAAATCTTCCAGCATCACATGAATGCAGAATAACTTTCTGCACCTAAACCGACTTTACTGATTTTATAGTACACCATTTATGATTAGACACCAACATTACTAGAAAAATAAATAAAGAAGATTGTAAATATTATTTCTTCTAGTATGGCGGGTCAGATTAAATAATTTAAGAGGCCGCATATGGCTCCCGGGCCGTAGTTTACCCACCCCTGGTCTAGATTCATCTACGTCTTTATTTTCCTCGTCTGAGCTGCCATCTGGCTCAATCAATTCTGATATTCCTTGCCCTTTTTGTTGGATTTATTATTTTAGGTGGTAGGTGAGAGGTGTTGTAAGCTATCAGAACATATAAATGAAGAGATGGTGGGAAGTTAAGCCGAGTTTACTTTTATTTGGTTAAAAAACTGCATAATCATAATTAAAGATCACTGAGAACCAGGACTGCCACGATTATTCGACTAATCGACTATTAAAATAGTCAACGACTAATTTAAAAGTCGATTAGTCATTACTTTATATTTAATGGAGTCAGAGTGTAGTAAAGTTGAAAGTTATAACAGAATTATGCTAGCGTTTTGGACTATTTTGGCAATTAAAAAGGTTTTTTAGGCTATTTTGGAGTTAGGCTAATATTTACATGCTAGCTATTTTGGCTAATTTAGTTTTTTCTTTTTTTTGTTTATTGAAGTTTAGCTATTTTTTAAGCTACAGGCTAGCTGTTTTGGCTAACCTACATTATTTTCAGTTTTTTGGGCTAATTTTACATATAACTAATATTTTAGCTCGCTATCAGCTTCAGCAGTTTCCGTTATCAATTTCAGCATTTTCATCGGCCGAATTCGGCTTACAGCATTCACACTATAGCATTATCGCAGGCAATGCTATATATCTAATTTTTAGTTAGTTTAAAGCTAATGGTAGTTAAGATGTGTGTTTTAGATCCAGTTTGCGCATGACCCGATTAGACGACTAATCGGAAAAAATAATCGTTGATTAGTCCACTAAAATAATCATTTGTGGTAGCACTACTGAGAACACTTTTAATAGATCAAAAAAGGATCAGAGTGGGGCTATATTGAAGTCTGAATTCAATTCTGGTCAATTTTTGCCAAGTCAATATTTTTTCTTATTATACAATGTCAGAAAATTAAATAAACATTTTATACAATGCCAGATTTTACCTCTATCATTCCTAATTAAGTAACTTTAAATCACATTTTTTTCCGTTTTATATATATAACTAGGGAGTTGATTATAGCTGTTGAAGACTGGGCCTTTCATTTAATTATTTATTTAGATTTTTGGTAACATTTTCACCCCTGATGTCTGACTTGATTCATTGGGGATGCATGTAAATAGTCTTTCTTTGATAATAAAAAAAGAACACCTTAATTGAATCATCCAACATTTATGCAGAACATGCACACACATTCAGAGGGGCATCTTACTTAGTTCCACATCACTGACAATAGACCTCCCACTGGCTGTCAGTCAAACTGCAACACTAATATCATTTACAGTTTCCTTAAAAAAACATATAGGCAGTTAATTACTGGAATAACTGGTGAGTGGAAGAGAGCACAGATGTGCTCGGCATAAAGAGGCAACGTGTTCTACTCCCTGGAGAAAACAAAAATCCAGCTCCACTTATCTCCCACCAACACCTTTGAGCTCCTTGAGTGAGGAGACAAACAAAATGTCTGTTGCTCAAGTGACAGTATTGATAAGCGTGTCTAAGCTCACCTACTCCTTTACGAAGCTGTAATAGCCGGCAGTATTAAGCGCAGTGATACATCCTTCACCTGAGGGAGTTTGGTGGGAGGCGATGTTTGGAAGACTTGGTGCTCATCATCTGTCTTCATTTGATTATCCAGACAGCCAGAACGACACTCGTTTTGTTTGGACATGAAGGACTGAGGCTTGCAGACTTTCAGGGAGCGCTGCAGGAGGACGTGTTGTTTGCAAAAGTAATTCCATAGCATATCAAAGCTGAAACATCACCACGGCTAATGCAGCCCAAGTAACAAGCAGCCTTTGATGCCACATTTGATGGCAAGCAGATGTTCCGTGGATGATAGTGCTCTCGTCCGTGTGGGAATAATCCTGTCTATGTGCTTGTAGGTAAATGCTTCTACAATTTTTCTCCTGAAAGCCCGACACTTTCGGTCTACTTTCCTTACACACAGGTGTAAGTGCAGCAGCAGGACACAATCGCCGAGTCAGAAATGTAAGATCAAAGGTAAAAAGGAAGATGAAAGAGGACAATAAGTCTGAAATGAGGGGATTTCACAATTGCTTTCGGTCACTGCAGAGAGGCGTGATCAATTTCTGGCCTCAATGTACATCGTCCTTCTGTAAAATGGCATTAGGAGTTGTGCTTTTTGTGTGTTTAACATTGTCTGAGCATGACACACTTTTGATTAAACTCCAGCGGTGTTAAGTTTGATGATAAATGAAAATGAGAAGCTGTTTTATCTCTTCTGAAGGAGAAGTTGCCTTGAAGAAAGATAAAATCGCTTTAATATTACAAGCAGTCCTCATGAAAAGTGTCCTGAAGGGTACGGACCCAATGTAGTTTAAGAAGTTAGCTTCACTCAGACAACCAGGACCTTTACCTGGAGGAAACACAAATAAGAAATTATATTAAGAATCCTTGTTAAATACAAAAGAATGAAATCGCACGCAAACTCATATTAAAAGAGCTGAAAGTGTCATTCACGACTGTCTGCTTCCCACAAAATGCTCTGTTCAAGTTTTATTAAAATTATTTTAAACAAACAAACAAACCTATTACAACAGTTTTTTTCTTTTGGTACAGATAAAAAAAAAATAACTCAATTTCCCAGATATAATTTAGAAAAAAAATTCAATCATGCAAATTAGGGAAAGTGTTTCCTATTATTTATATTTTGTTTATTTAAAAAAGCAGAAAAGGGTCATAAAAAGCCAAACCAGACACTCTGCGTCCACTCTATTCTGTTTAAATCGTGTTCAGTTGTTAATGTTTTTATTTTATTTTTTAAAGATGTAATTCCACTTTTCCATAATGAGACAATCCGGTCTGACTTGACCATTATTTGTTTTTTCTATTCCAATTTGTCGTTTTTTTGCACAATATCCTGGAGTGATCTTTGTTTTATTCACTTTTTTGAGGATTCTGGAATATCCCCAATGATCACACCTCCACTACCATGCTTGATGGTTGTTGTGAAGCATTTGGACCTGCATTATTTTTCCTCATAAGTGTGAACTTCTTCTGATTGAAACAAACACCTCACTCTAAATCAGTACACTAAACTGTATTGAGTGCATAGTACTTGCCTGTTTGTTTGTCACATTGATACAAAAACTACCCTTTACACGGAGGTACACCAGAACGTTTGCTTAATAAAAGTTAATCAAGTGGTTCTGGAACAATCAGCGGGGGACTGACTGAAAAAGCAAGGTTTGCATACTACCTTTACGACAAATGCAGGATCAGTAAGAAATAAATGACTGAACGGCTCTGAAGACAAATCTGGTTTCTAATTTATAAACGCATGAGAGAAAAAAAGCTTTGGTACTTTTGTTTTGTTTGAAAGAACTGAAGGAACATGATGTTTCTTGTGAAGACAGTCAAATGTTGTTAATACTTTGTGAAAAACTGAAATATCTTTTAGTCAGAATTGAAGAGTCTTATCTGATAACTGCTGTTTACCCTGATTATTGTTATTCAAGTCAGATCTCACTCAATTCCTGTTCACACAAGATCTGAAAACTATGGAAGGTTTTTAGTTCCATCAGACTCTGAAATTTTTTCCCCCTGAATTTTTATTCTGAATTTTTTAAACCTATGATTTTTTTTCTGATTTTTTTAACCTCTGAATTTTTATTCAGAATTTTTTTTAATCCTTGCTTCTTAAACAGCAAAATTATATCCTCCCAAAAATATTTTCTATCTTAAAGAAATATGTGTTTTTAATTTCGAGACTCAAAATTTTGATGGGTCAGAAATTCGATATAAAAAATTCAGAGTGAAAAACTTCGCCCAAACAGTGTCACCAGAGCAAGTGGTCGATCCAGGAGCACATCGATATCCAGTCAATCAAATCCTGACACTGACGTGACGTCAGCGTTTGTTTTGGTCTCTTGAGCTGTGTCTGAATTCCTTCCGATGTGGCCTTCGCGGTCGCTGACGGCCATCTTACCCCATAACAGGATACATTCCATAGATTAAGCCTTCGACTGCACTATTTGATTACCCTTTAAAAGTACCAAAATCAAAACAAACACCCCCCACATTGCTATTTTGTCATTTATTGCCCCTGTCTTTTTTTTTTTTGTTTTTTTACCTGAATTGAACAGTTTTGGTATTAAAATTAAAAATAATAATAAAAAAAAATAAGCCCCTAGTTGGGTTTGAATCAGCAATCTCTTGATTGGCAGACCGGGAGTTTAACCGCTAGGCCACCTAGAAACCAGAAGTACATCACACAGCTTTCTGGATACATTCCATGGATTACGCAACCAACTGCACTATTTGAATACCCTTTAAAAGTACCAAGATCAAAACAAACACCCCCCATATTGCTATTTTGTCGTTTATTGGCCCTGTCTATTTTTTTAAAACATTTATTTACCTAAATTGAACAGTTTTGGGATTAAAATTAAAAAAAAAAAAAAAAAAATTGCTGTTTAAAAAGCAAGGATTAAAAAAAAAAATCAGTATAAAAATTCAGAGGTTAAAAAAATTCAGAATAAAAATTCAGGGGGGAAAAAAAATTCAGAGTCTGATGGAACTAAAAAACTTCCATAGAAAACACGGTACCTTTTGATAGAACAGCAATGACTAAATGATCAGTGTTGAAAAATGATGTTTTCTAATGTATCATTTACCCAATAAAAAAGGTCTAGATCAGAGATGGCCTACTTTACCACAACACTTCCTGTTTTCCAGCTCTCCCTGGACTGCTTGATGCTAACTCCTTAAATCAGGTGAGTTTAGTCAATCAGAATGTGGAATCAAGTTGGTATACAGGCACAGATGAGGCTCTTGAGGACCGGGGATGACCAGACGTGGTCTAAGTCACGATAAACCTTCTGACTCTAGTGGATTTTTATCAAACACTGATGAAACTGATCTAAAATTTCTTTTGTCCTTTAAAATCGGAGACATAACAAGTAGAAATCAGTTAATATTGCTTAATTTTTAATCCAGATTTAGTAGTACTTTAGGAAACGATTTGGATTGGACACAAGCATAGAGAACTCACATGTGAGCACAGACAGGATACCCTACAAGTTCCATTAGTTATCACATCGTGTGATATTTTTTTCTTTAAATTCAACTCATTCCCTGATGGGAGCTGTACAACTCAGCTGTGGATTTGAACCTAAAAGTTTCCAGACACTCTACCACTGGGCCGTTGGGCGATAAGTCTACAAAATGAAACAGGAAGTCAAAGAAACATAGGAAATGTGAAATAGAAAATTAGGAAATGTGTCGACCTTAAGGAAACAATCAACTTGGGAACACAGACAGTTAATGACTTAGGTTGCTTTTACACTTTAAGGATTCAAATGAGCAGAAAATGTTGATAAATAAATAAGCATGTTTTTTTTTGGGTTGCTTTTCTTTCAGGAATGACCCATAGACTACGACTCCATTCCCAACTTTTTAGGATGCACGCCGCGCGCCTGTTGCACTTTCTCTTTAATGCAATCAAGGTGTCCTTTAGATTGTTAATACAGTGCTATGAATTGAGACGTGTGCTTGCTTCAGTTCATTTGACATGTAAAGCTGTCCCAACTCTCATCTCATTTCACTTTCACACGTGCTGAAAGGCTGCATAATGACAATATGCAAAAACTCCAGAATCTAATTTCTGCTCTATCCATCTGAATTACAATGCCATCATTTTTATTCCAATGATGGAATTATGCAGTTTGAATAAGCAGTTTCCACTGACAAGCTGGAATAGTGCATGCATTTGACCTTTTTGAAACTTTTCACACATTCTGGGTTGGTAATTAGGGTGTGTGTGAGGAAATTATTACTATTTTTTATTCTGGATTCAGAAGGGAGCCAATAAAGAAAATCTATCATACTCCAGTTGGGCAGAATGCATCCGGGAAAAGCTTGTTTCAAATTTAGAATTGCCTGATAGCTATCAAGTCGCTTTCACACTTGTGGAGACATATCACGGCTGAAAAGGGTCCTTAAAAATCCCCAGCTATTGGGTCATTCAGTGGTTACTTCAATCAGCGGGAGGAATGGTTCCGTAACTTAAATGAAACAAGAGAAATGTCAGCTATATCGAGTATTTGATTTTGCAGAGAGAGCAGAGCTTTATTAAATAATCTTCCAATCTTTGACTGACAAGAAGTCTTACGGTTTTCTTGCAAAATTGAAAACTTGAGATAGCAAAACTTACCGGTCAATTGTGAGGATGCATTAGACTATGGAGTAAGCTTCTATACCCAAAATGGTCATTATTAAACAGGGTCATCATCTGTACATCCAATGGTTTGTTTCAAAGCCAAAAAAGTTTTTTTAAGAGTAATTTATCATGTTCAAATACAGCTCATATACAAGATTGACAGTGATTGATGGCAATCCTCTACAGGTCTATCGTTAATCTGGAAATCTCTAAAGGGTCTTTCTGTGACAGAGTAAAATAGTAAGATATGTCAAAGATGAGAAAGAACACACTTGAATTCTCCTTACCCTTCAAGATGCACACAATGTTGAAATGAAATAGGAAAAGTCCTCAAATATCCCACGACATTTTGACTGCATGTCTGCATATGCTGGAGAACAAAACAATAGAAAACTTGTTATTTTACTATAACCTGTTGTTTTCATTTACGTCTTTTCTTTTATGCTTTTAAAGCTGCACACAGTGCTACTGGAGCCTAACCCAGCCATTTCAGGGCAAAGGGAGGGTACACCCTAGACAGGTCACCAGTCTGTCACAGGTCCACCATCACATTCACACCTAGGGATAATTTGGAGTAATCAGTTAGCCAGAAAGGTCCACCGCTGGTGATTCTGTTTCAGGTCCCCCAGCCAGGATTTGAACCTGGGACCTTCTTGCTTTGAGGCAAGAGTGCTAACCACTGTATCACTGTGCACAAATAATATCAGATAAATGTGCTCCACTTAACACAAAGGTCATCGTGCATCATTGTTCACACCTGGCATGTGACACATGTTCAAGAACATGCATTCCTGAAGGCACATTTTGTCAATGGTGTTCACACTTTACAAGCAGCTTCTTCCTAGTGCTTTACTTTTTACTACAAGCTCATGTCTAGCAACAACAATTGGAAGAGGTTGATGTGAAATGTCAAAGAAGTGAAAATCTTGTAAATCTTGCTCCAGGCTTTTTCTTTCTTTCACTTGGTGGACTTGGTGGACTATAATATACTATTTATCCAGCATGGTACAAACTGTGGTTATTAATTTCTCCTCCACTATCAATTTTCAAATGGTTGCCACTTCTATGAATTAAAGGTGCATCCATGCATCACTACCAAATCCAAGTCAAAGTTTGGTTAGGTCAAAGTTTGAACTGGTTTAGCTTTCAACGCGTGTTCAATGGCCGTGCCTTTTGAAAGTAGAGCTTGCAAACAGTCTTAAAAATGTGTATAGGTGCTTGTGAACACCAGAACTTTGAACAAGGGAGCCCTAAATGTGGATTTAGATTGACTTTTTATTGGAAATATTCACTTGAACAATGCTAAGGGTGGTGCGAACATAGCTTTAGGTTTTTTCTGGCAAAACTTACATACTGTTCTGAATAAAAGCATTACTTTCTGTGCAACAAAATTTGTTTAGATTCATCGATTTGTATTTATTCACAATGGATTTTTGTGCTATTCCCTGTTTGTTATCATTATCAGTTAATTTTCTTTCTGTATACAGTATATAGATCTCGTCTCTTTTTTGATTTATCACTGATTCAGTCAAAATTTCTGACATTTTCATTGGGATTTTAAAAAATTGAGATGTTCCTTGTTCTCTAGCAAACAACAGCTGGTGATAGTCATATATTAAAAAAAAATCATCCAAGATAAAACTGTCAAAACCTGTAAGAGACTGAAGAAAAACTTTTTGTTCAGATGTCAGTAATTTTAAGAATCATCTATAGACAAAACAACATATATGTCAATAACAATAAGGTATGTTTTACTAATTTATTTTTAGCTTTCATTGTTTTATCTGATATTACTCTTTACATATCCATAAATTGACTGCATAATTCTTTAAAAAAAAAAAAAAAAAACATTATAAAGTTAGCACATGACTAAACATGCATAAAATCTGAGTTTCAGACATGTAGTACCCAAAGATAATACACTTTTTCTGTGTTTGAGGATCCCCGTTCTCTGTGACTAGATTGCCCAGAACATCTATTTGTGAGACATTCTGAAGTGTTTTTCATCAGATTTGCCTGCAGACAATTGTTTCTGTGCTGTCAGACAAGATGAAATGTTACTACTTCATCTGCTTACATAAAAGCCCCATGGAATGGATGTTGCCAAATAAACCTAGATCAAATAAAGCGAGACATAATCAGATCACAGTCTAAAAGCAAATCCCTCTAACGTATTACTTCAATCTGTGGGATCAGTTTTTTATGTCTGCGACATAAGTCTAGTCATCCATAATCATGGGACTGAGGTAGGGTTAGGCTGAAGGTAGGTAGTGCTTTGCATTTGGCTGAACCTCAGTGGTTAGATAAAGCTGTTGGATTACAAGATGATGAGGGGGTTATCCACTTGCTATGAATGAGATCAGATATTTTTGTTTGTAAAAATGATAGCAGGTCTGTCGTGATCCATTTGATCTTCTATCATCATCAAGTTGCTTCCCTTTAGTACACGAAGAGTGTATGTACCTTAGAATAGTCAATAAGAAATGTGAACATTTTCACACCTTCATTAGTTTCAATAGCCTCAAAGAGTGATTTAAAACTGCTTTGAAATGTGTCGCAATTTCATAAGTATAGTTTGAGACTATGGTTGGTTGAAGCAAGCATGACAAAAAATGGCTAGTTCTGCTACTTATTTAAATTTGATCTATTTAACCTGATTCAATCATGACTTGTTAATCAACATGTTTCATATTCGTTCCCCTCAACTTGAAATGCACATCTGTATTCACACTGTAGTACTCTACACCAAAGTTCACTTGCAAGCATAATCTGAACTCTAACTTAACCAGAAATAGTAGATTTTACTAAAAGTGAACTGTACATGCTAAATAAAAGGTTAAAAAATATCTGCTGCAGACCATGCAGCCAAGTATGATAGTCCTTGAAGTTTATGGTACTAGCCCTGTTGGGTAGACTCTGGGGGGCAGTGGAGGGTGGTGTCCTTGGTATGGGAGCACATCTTCTTGGTACAAGGGAGTGGGTTATAATAATCTAGAATAAATGGGAATAATTTAGGTTTTAACAATAATCATTAGGTTATCTTTGTTTGATTTTTTTTCATTACATTTGTTTCTGCACTACAGGGTGAAGTTAGTTATAAGGTGCACTGTCAACAAAAAGCCTATTTTCAAACTTAAAACACGCAAGGCACTACTATAAGACATACAGCAGCATACAGCATAGCCAGACAAGAGTCAGAGATAAGTGCATCAGTCTGTCAGTCAGTTTATAAACTGTGTTCACAGTAACTCTAGAACTTGTTTGTAACACGCTACATGTTAGCCACGTTAGCATATTCAAGCCCATTGAGGCAATTGATTTGTGATATTGGGCTATAAAAATAATTGAATTGAATACCTGGAACTAAAACTACCGTTACTGTGAATATGCTAACTCCTAACCTTCTTAGTAACATGTACTAATTATAATCCAATCTGAAACTGCTACATGTTAGCTATGTTAGCATGTTTACAATAACTCCCAACCTTATTTGCAACACGTAAACAGACTGATACCACTAAAAAAACGTCACTGTGACCGTGATAACTCCTAACCTTTTTAGTAACGTACTAAAAATAATCCAGTCCAACACTGCTACACGTTAGCCATGTTAGCATATTTACAATAACTCCAAAGTTTCTTTGCACCACATACACACACACACACACACACACACAGATTAATACCACTAAAAGTATTGTTACTGTGACTATGCTAACTCCTAACCTTCTTAGTAACATGTACTAAATATAATCTAGTTCGACACTGCTACACGTTAGCCACATTAGCATATTTACAATAACTCCTAACCTTATTTGCAACATGTAAACAGACTGATACCACTAAAACAGACGTCACTGTGACCATGCTAACTCCTAACCTTTTTAGTAGCATACTAAAAATAATCCAGTTTAAGACTGAAACGTGTTAGCCATGTTAGCGTATTTACAATAACTCCAAAAACAACAACAAAAAAAAAAAAAAAACAGATTGATACCACTAAAATTAATGTTACTGCGACAATGCTAACTGCTAACCTTCTTAGTAACATTTACTAAATATAATCCAGTTCGACACTGCTACACGTTAGCCACGTTAGCATATTTACAATAACTCCCAACCTTATTTGCAACTAATAAAAAACAGACTAACATTGTGATAGAGCGCCGTATACCTCTATAAATTGCATGGACATCATAGTTCGGAAAATACGTCAAGTTTGTAACCATCCTTTGTCGAGGAACACGCTTTATGGAAAACTCCTGGTTTTAGGGAAACTGGGGCAAACTGCGGCAGCACACGGTGCCTCACTTTCCTAAAGGTCTGTAGGAGGGAATAATAATCTCCCATACTTCATGAGTCATCCACTGGTTGAGAGGCTTGGGGAATACGTTGTGTGCAGTAACTGTCAAAGCTTTACAAACAAGTAGTGCTTGCATCAGCTGAGAAATTGCTTTTCTGTGCAAATTTGGAAAGGAGGGGGGACTGTCAGCTTTATGAAACAGCCTTTGTTTACAGGTGTTTGTATGTAAGACATGCTCCCTACCCATAAGCACTTTCTGTGTGTATGTTGTGCCTTTCACCAATCGCGAGCCTGCAAAATACCATGGAGAGCTTCCAATCCACTGAGCTGGGCCTTGTATAAATTTTTAATGCTAGCATGAGGGCAAATGCAGCATTGGCAGGCAGTTTTACAACACCACAGCATGCATCTTGTGATATTCCAAAAAAAAAAAAAAGGAAACAAGTAACATAGAAAAACAAAGTAGAGACAGCTGAAATGTGTTGCTAGTGTGGATTCTAAAAACAAGATTATATGTTAGAAAACTAAAGCTTCAGAGAAAACGTGTACAATACAGAAGAAGTTCAGCAAGAATACAGGAAAATATCATGAAAACAAGTTAAAAATAGCCTAATACAAGATATTTGTGTTTTTTAAAGTGAAAAAGTCTGCCAATTGAATTAGTGGAATTCTGTATTTTGAACTTGGAAATCTTGGTAAGGTTCATAAAATAGGTTGTGACAAAATGAAATCTTTAAATTAGCAACAACCCTCACATTTAGGTATGTTGTTCTAGTAACTGGATATATTGCATCCTAAAATAAGCATGTATTGCAAAATTTTAAAAGAAAAAAGTTCCATATTTTAAAAGTTGGTAACATTTTCGTTTGTTTGTGTTGTCCAAATATGTCCAATTATATGTGGAACAGTTGTTTATCATTATTTCCAGACAATAATCTTCTTTTTGTTATTAAAGAGTTGCAATTTTATGATAACATTTTCTTAAAATTGATGTATATTTATTTTTAAACTTTTACTGTCCTTTTCCTGAATGCATTTATACTGTGTTGGATCAAACAAAAGACCACCATAAAATAAAACTTCTTCTTTAAATGGTTTTTCCGTGTTTAAAAATATGTTTCATTGAAAATTACTGCTATCATCCAATATTTTTTTTGCAATTCATTCATTTTGACCTATAATTCATTAATCTAATACATCTATTTTGAATCTAACCCAATAATTTATATGAAAAACCTAATTTTGAGGTATTTCCATTTAAATTTGTGTCATTGTAGTGCAGTAAAAGATCAAAATACAACTAAAAAAATGGCTTCATGAAGTTTTAACATTTGCTTTTACACATCCAAGGGGGATTTTTCAACCTTAAATAAATAAAAGGTCCAGAGTGCTCTAATTTAACACAAAAAACAAAACAAGAGGAAGACTTTTCTGAGCAATACACATAAAATTGACAACAAACTTCTTATCAATACCATAATACATAATTAACTTACCCTACTCCACAGTTTTTCAGGGCAAAAAGATTGATCATATTTTGTCTTTACATGAATTCTCATTCATTGGCTAATTTTTGGAACATTTTCTGTGCTACAGTTTCTTGTCTATCTAATTCAACCTTTCTGAAGGAAAATTCTCAAATGTCCCTTTAACAAGTTTCCACATATCAGCAACTTTATTTTTTTGAATCTTCATTCTCCGCAAAAGGTTTGACCTTTGGGATGAAGATTTTCCCTTTTATGTCAAATAGGAGGCTAACAACCAGACGCTAACTTTTATTTTATCAATTGTACAAATACTTGGTAAGGAAAGTCAAGATGCCACCAATTCCTGCTTCTTGTGTTGGTTTGCTGACAAACTTTTCCATAAAAAGCATCTTCTCCTCATGGAATAACATCGTCCTTATTGCTGAATGTACCTAATTAAATTAAATATTTACTCACTTGGACAAACTTTTATGATTGCATAATTTATAAGTTGTGTTGTTATTAAAGACCAAAGCAGAAAAGACATCCCTGTGGACAATTTCTCTCACTTGTTTTAAAAACCAATCTGAATCTGGAAAGCATGTGTCCACTGATAAGACGAGCAATTCTGCTTCCACGAGGCCTCAAGTTTGACGCTTTAAGAAAGCGCGTCGGCTGAATCCTGATAGCTTAACTTCAACATTATTCATGAATGCCCGGCTGTAAACCAGCGCCTGTTTCCAGGAGGTGTGTGTTGCACTGGAATAGCATACTTGCATCCTGGTCTTCCTGCAACACAGAGATAAAATAGTTTAATATAATTGGTTTGCCAGAGCTGGATATGTTTTCATATCTTTATTTTTTAAAGACTGCAAGGCCTCCTCTGCTTTTTTTTTTTTTTTTTAGTCCTGACAAGGTGAGCTGAGCTGATTGATTGTCCCATAGTCTGTCTCGAAGCCCTCAATGGAGATTTTTTTTAACAATTTGTCATATGCAGGGAGGAAAGTGTCTGATCTATGAGGTTTAGGAGCTCTTGTGGAGCCTCTATTTTGGGAAGATGTATCACTGTAGTTGGTAAAAGTATCCTAGTTTAGACCAGTTTATTTGGGGCATTGTCTGGGATAAAAATATTTGTTTAAGTTACCTAGAAATAATTCTTATCTTGAGTTTTTTTAGTTGGTTTGCTTTTGTAAGGCTAAACTTTTCTATACGGTGGTAGATCCCAGGTTCCAGGAGGAGACTTCTCATCGTGTCTGATTGATTTTGTATTTTAATTCCATTTTTTTCCTTTTTTTACTGTTAAAAATTGGCTGCTTTTGACAGAATGTCCTAGCGTTATCTATGAGGCTCTAGTGACCAGTTCAGGATGTTCTCTACTTCTCGACTGATAACAGCTGCGATATGCTTCAGTCCCGCCATCATTTTTAATCATTAAAGTTTGCCTTTGAGACCTCTTTCTTTTTTTCTTTCGTTTTTTTAGGTTCTTTAAAGAAAAAAAATCACATTTTCAATTCTCAGGTAGGATTTTGTGCATCCTTTTTCTAGCAAATTAAGGAGTACATGCACTCACTGGACACTTTATTAGACACACCCGTCCAATTACTCGTTAAAACAAGTTTCTAATCAGCCAATCACATCAAAGCAATTGATGGCATTTATGCATAGACATTGTCATTTGCTGCAGTTCAAATCTAGCATCAGAAAGGGGAAGAAAAATGATTGAAGTGACTTTGAACTGGTTGTTGGTGCCTGACAGGTTGATGAGTATTTCAGAAATCTACTGCACATCTCTAGGGTTTGTAGAGAATGGTCAGGAAAAGAGAAAATATCCAGTGAGAAGCAGTTCTGTGAGCAGATATAGGCCATATATCAGCAATCACAAATTATATGTATCAAACTGTTGTTAAAATCAAACTATTTTATCATTTTTACCAAACAAAATGCAAGCTTTTTTTTATTTTATGTCATCCCTTTTTTATTTCAAACTATATATATATATATATAATTACAACTATGTGAAATATACACTTAACCACTTTATTCTAAGTGTTAATACACACATACGCATTTCAGAACTTGTATGTCAAAAGTGCACTTCTATTTATTTATTTATTTTTTGCAAATAAATTATTTATCTATCTTTTTTAATCTATAACTTGACTATGGTGTGACCGCTGGTAGCTTATTCATGTTAAGATCATTGTAACACATGTCATTCATAACCAATTTTTCTTAATAGTAACTATATTATACATATATTTATGTCAGTGCTTTTCTTAGTACTAACATTAATATTGCAGAATAATATTATAAAGTAATTTAAAGTATAAATGCACACACACATTAATTCAATTAGAAAAACAGTTTTCTTCCCCTTTTTCTGCCCTCTCTCAGTAGCCAGAGGGCACAATAATAACACAACCAGAAAGCCAATCAGGGATCTTATTAAACATGACACTCCCTGAGCACACTCAATACAAACGAAGGACACCCGCTCTGAGGTCTTCATGCCAATTAGGAAAAATCAGATCAATCACAGCAGTCAGTGTGAACTCTTTCTCCCTCACATTATCTCTTCAAGTCACAAACTGTCTCGCCTTCTTTGAAAACGCCTCGCAGCTGCACGGTGGCACTCTCACAATCATGCACAGCTTGTTAAAGAATAAACAAGGGGTGCACAATCCACACACATGCTAGAAAGCTATTCATCACAATCTTACCACAGCGTGAGACGTGGAGGGAAAAAAACGCACGTCTTGAATCCAAAACACAAATTTCACTCCCATGTCACACACAATTCTGCTTTTCAGTTCCTAAAAAGCTGTCCTTCGCTTTATTTTGAAAATCCTGGCAATGCGTTTCAGTGGTTTGGAGAGATTATCAATGAAAGTGGGATTCATTTATGGAGGTTTCATTACTCACAGTAATGAGATAAATAAGAAAAAAAAAAATTCTAATCAGGCTCATCTAAAAGTATACTTTCAAAGTACGGCGTGTTTTTTAATTACTTTTTCACCAAAGTTGTGAAAATGAGTGTTACTGAATCTAAGAGTGCAGACCTAATTAAAGACATGAAGAGTTACCATTAGAAGTTGTTTTTCTTTAAACGTTATTTCAGCGCCTGAGCATCATCGGTGCAGGAATGTTTCACACTTCTGCACAGCCTCCCAAGCACTGTGATGAATATATATGCTGAAACATCTATATATCCTTGCATGAGTCAAGACTCGACCTCCTCTGATCCCCCCTCTAGTATCCTCTTAAGTCATGACAGAGTACTACAGGAAAATAGGACTTTTTAAGGTCTTGTTGAAAGCTTGTTGAGACATAGTAATAGGGCCGCTTGACTGGTGATGATGAAAAAGAGAGATCTGCTCACAGGATCTAATTTGAGAGTCAGAGAGTGGATTGCTGGAGGCAAACGTTGCTTTGTGGAGAGGAAAGTATTGAAGTGCAACAGCGCCACCTAGAGACACTCTTAGGTTTTAGTGTTATTACAATCAGATTTTCAAAACGAGTTATATTTATTTCATATTTGGCATTTTTGTAGATATTATTTGATGTAGATTTCAACTGATTTATTCTATTTAAGTGTATTAAATGAGTCTACAGAGCAGTTCTGTTCATGAGGCTATATGGACGAAGACCCGTTCTGGCCCAGGAGCACAGACAAAACAATGCTTAAAAATATGTTAATGCAGTTTTTAAGCTGAATGATTTTTTAGTCAGTGAATGCAGTGAATTATGTGTGTACAAATATAAGCTAATGAAGATTGGGGCCTTGTGGTGCATGGTTCCAGGACAGCTGTAGCAAAGACAATGACATTTGTTAAGATGATGATTTATGTCGCTGAAAGTCTAAGATTGTTCAATTTTTGAGGTTTTTATAAGTCTACAAACACATTTGTCACTATTATTATGCTGCTGTATTGATAGGCCTGTGTTTGCCATATTTATATATTTTTAATTTAATTAATTAATAGTAATTTTCTATGTTCTATTAAATATAATTTGATTTTATTATAAAAAAAATGCCTGTTCCACTTTGCAGGGGCTCATTTTAGCTGAACGTGGCACATCTGAAAAAGCTGTAGTTTTAACAAAAATGTTTCATCCCATAAATTCAACACAAAAACAATTATTATCGAAAACACAACCATATGTCGCACAATACTTTATTTAATTTTCCCCAAGCAATTAATCGAAAACTGGCCCAATTTACACCCAACTTCCCACGTCTAGATCCAGCGCCATAGTATTTCAATTATAATAAAGAAAAAAAGTGCTTCCCTTTTCGACTCTTCAAAATAAAAGTGACAAAAAAGCTGCCCAACACCTATAAAAAAAAAGCAATATTTGTTTTTAATAAATGCTAGTGTTGTAACTTGCATGCTTTCAGCTCGAGTGCACACAGTTAAAAAAAAAGTTGTGAACTGTTTATGAAAATGTATAAAACATTTGATATGTATCTGTTGAAACTATTTAAGGTATCCAAGTTTTATTGTTATAAACTGAACAAGATATTAGGTGAAAACTTTAAAATAAAGCCAAAGTATATTTGTTTCTGAATATTTTAGCTATTTGAAATAAAAAAATAGTGTTTTATTATTTGTGAACTGGTACATTGCCAAAACAAAACAGACAAAATCATAATTTCCTATTTTCAGTCACTTTTGTGAAAAGTTAAAAACAGACATAAGTTTTTCGTTATCAGGTCTATTCTTATCAAATTCGATCATTTTCTATGTCTCAAACTTTTCTGTTTAAAACATTGTAGTGGAAGGAAAAGCAAAATCTCACTTTAATAAAATGAAACAATAATGTGTGTTTATCCTAAAATCAAAGATACAATTTTTGAAAACAGAAGTGAAATTCTAAGTTGCATTCTTTCATTTCTACCAGCAGATGGCGCCACTGCTTTAAACCTAATACTTTAAAACTGCAAATAATTGTCAAATCTTTGATAAAATGCACATAAGGCTGCAAAAACTAATAACAGAGGTAATGTTTGTAGATTTTTTTTCAACACTTCTTATTTATTTAAAGAAACACCTGCTACCTCAATATGACTGATACTTATGTATTCAAATGACAGGAAGGACAATATAACTTTTACATTTCAACGAATGAATAGAGCAGGTTAGAACAGAAACCGGTGAAAATTAACACCAAAATTTGTCCACATGATACATGTCTCCGAATAAATAAAGGGTGGAAAAAAACAAGTTTCTTTAGAAATCTTGTAGCGCAGTCCAGATGTGAAAGATCTGGAGGTTGTGAGCAGTAGTCCATTCATGTAGTTCATGATCCTTCATCATAAAGAGCCGACATCCATCCACCTGGAGTTTAAAGAAAATGTAGACAATCCTTAAAAATGATGCAAATGGAGCAAAAAATGTGAGATGAATCCAAAATCTCAAATCAATCAATAAATAAAATAACAGCAACAAGTCGTTCAGTGTTTCGTGGAGATAATGTTTCTTGTTAAAACATTATTTAAACAGGAAATAAACAGATTTTATAATAGTAACAGAAACATTGTTCCCATTAAGAAAAACATAACAAATAGACATCCCTTTCCCCAACGTGAGAGTGTGTTTTCACGCAAAGGAAAGCTAGAAACTCACATTCCCTGTCTTTCTGGTTTAATTACCTAGTTAAGTCAAGCTAAGTCGAGCTTCTTCTGCGTTTCTTGAAGTTTATCTTGCAGACGCTTCTTCCTCCAGTCCAGAAATTTCCTCCTCATTCGGTTCGCCTGCCAGCCGGATAAGAAGCCCACGGCGAAGGAGACCACCACCGCGACTTGGAGCGTCCTCTCAGAAATCTCTGCCATGTTCACCTCTACCACAGCTGCACGCCGCGCGCTCGTAACAGAAAGTAAACACACATCCTCACGCGAGACTCCGCGTTAATCCCGTCACCTTCAAAGTAAAAGTCCAAGTGAATTTTTTTTAAAAGATCACCCTTTAAATTAACATTTAAATTTTATTTGATGGGATATTTTTTTAATTAAAAGATTCAAATTTCAATATGAACCATATATTTTTTGTTCACCTGAAAATTAAACAGTTATACTACTACATAAATATTATATTCATAATTCGGTGTCACTTAAAGTTTTTAATAATCCATTTTTTTCTTTAGCTTATGTTCTTTACTTAATGTACAATTTGGAACCTGAAATTTCCATTGCAATAAATCCTGTTATTATTTTTGCAACATCTTCATTCATTTCTGTAAATGGAAAATCACATGTCCTGTGTTTCCCATCGTTTTGATATGTGAATAAAAGATATTTTAAGCAAACACAAGAAAACAACAATAATTTATCAAGATTATATATTAAAATGTTTGCTATTTCAAATTGTATTTTGTCTTGCTGCAACTATTTTTTGCCCATTTAGCCGTTTTAATTATTTTTTTGATCATTGCACCCTTACTTGGTTTGAATGTAAATAAAGTAAAAAAAGAAAAACAATGAAAAGAAGAAACAACAACAAATTTCAAATGTCCATGTTTAATTTAAAAAAAAAACCTTGCAAAATTAAAAAATAAAATAAAATACACAATAAACCACATTTCTTTGTCTTTAACTGCTTGCTTTGATGACTGATGCTATGTTGATGTATATAAAGCACTTTTTAACTAAACTTTATGCAAGTCCTAACTTCAAGAGGACACAACAGTTTGACAAATTTTACATTATAAATTGATCTTTTTTAACACACTTGAGATAAAACATTTACAACTGCATTTGTACCGAAAAAAGATAGGTATTGCATTTGAACAATGTAAACAGCAGGAAATGAAACTGATGAAAGATAGTGTGAGGAAAAAAAAATCAGGCTACATTCATCGAAGGCTGAGGTTGTAGTGGTGGTGTCTTTTTCAGGGAGCACCATTGTGAAAAACCATTATGTTGTTCTAACATCTTTTTTCTGCACAAGTGATGCAAAGCTTTCTGCAGCGCGGCATCTCTTTTCCTTCCTGTCATTATGAGCACCGTGTGACAACAAAACTCACCAGTGAAGCACTTTCTGCAGTGGTTTGTGGTAAAAGGCTTCACAGTTTTTAACCAATAATCTTCTTTAACTTTTTTCACTTACATTTGTTATCTTGAATAACTTTTAACACACACAACTATACAACGTTTTTCTAAAAAAGTTAAACGTTGTATGAATGGTCTCATTAAATGTAATTATGAGACAAAAAAAAAAAACACAAAAACTTTACTATTAACATGAGAAGGAATAATAAAAATATTTATAAAAAGAATCCTTGTAATACTAAAACTGACCAAGAAATGAAGTTAAAATAAAATGATTTCAACATTATCCTATAAAAAAAAAAAAACCTTGAAATTGTTTGTTACAATTCATGTCAGAAATAAACCTGTAAAAAAGCAGCAGTGAGATATAATTTATGTAAAATCTCATACTAAGATAAGCCACCTATAAAGTTTCATCCCTGTAGGTTACCATGGTGATATGATTATGGTTGATTTAATGCTACTGATAAGTCAAGTTACTTTACACAGCTGTTTTGTGTGTGGTCCTACTATTTACAATATAAATTCACTCAGATGTT
>NC_050535.1:14379972-14381888 GCF_002922805.2 Oryzias melastigma | reverse complement strand
ACAAAATGAGGTTTTGGTCTGTAGACGGAGCTCCAGACTTCATTTATGAAAGTTTGGCCGTCAGCGAGAGCGCATCACTACCGACCCTGCTTCAGTTTGTCGATGTGGTAGCAAAGTTTGAGGGCGGGTCCTAGCTTGAGTCCCAGATACTTCATCATCATCTCACTTTTCAGCAGCAGCAAGGCGTCTCCATCTATTTCCTGGAAAACAGAAAAACATTTCATTTAAGCACAAATGTAGCATTTAATTAATAAAAAAATAAGAAAAAGATGACAAAAACGAATTTTAGCAGCAATGAGGAGCATCAGCAAGTTTGTCTTTTGATTTATAAATAAATCGCATTATTTGAAGTTTTTGTTTCACGCTTACATAAGGATAATTGCTAAATAAAATTCATCAAATTAAACTTTATTTATAAAAACTGCTTCTCATGCTTTGAGCTGCCTGACCTGCTTTAGCTAAAAACAAAAAAATAAATACACCGAGGAAACAGTTGCAATCTAATTCTACTTGGGCATGATAGAATATGTGCAACCACTCTCCTGTGATCATGTGTCAAATTATCACCACCTACACCGACACATCACTTCACACCACATCTGTTTAGACAAGCACAGGCAGACATACAGAATGACTGAAGCTACTGTTTAACATAGTGTTACCAGCTCAGATTGCTGTTACGCCAAATACCTCAATGTGTGATATTTTGTTTTGTTTTTGTCAAATTAAATCTCAAGAGAAAGATCCAGCCTGTAAAGCCAACTTCATTCACATTGCTTACATAATTTATTTTGAATAAAAAAAAAAAGAAAACTTAAAAAGGATTACTTTTTTTTAAATCAAATTATCTTAAAATGTGCATTTAGGCCAACAGCTTTCAGCTTTCTGGGTGTCACTCAACATCTAATGATTTATTGTAAGGGTCAGAAGAAAGATCTGATAGCAGACAAAGGTTAAAAAAACCTGTAGAACTCACATGCTTCCTGAAAGTGTCGGCGTGGGGCGCCAAGGCTTGAGGGTCAGCTTCTTTGATGAAGGAAACAACCTCCTCTACGCCCCAGCTGGACGGGTCTTTGTCAGCAAGACGCTTGGCTTCTCCGCTGTCTGGCATGGCGCTGTAGACTTTTAGTGTGAAAGAGTGAAAATACACTATTATAGTCAATGAAAAACTATAACCAAACTGCAGGATTTGTACTTTTTTTTTTTTTGAGGGTGTAAACTAATATTAGAAATGTAGAAGAATATATATTTTTTTTAAATCTACATTTTGAATAAGAGAAAAAGACCCTTTCTGTTAAAAAAATGTGCTTTTAACATGTTGTTGTGACGTAAATTGAAAAAATTAAACTTAAAGTTGCATGTGAGCAGTTCTGTATTCAAATCATTGTGAATCAGGAGCAGACAAAAAACACCATTTGAAAAGGAGCTTATTTGTGACGTAGAAAATACGCTGGATAGCATCTTTGTTGCACTGCTAATGCTAGGTGTGAGGGGCTGTAAGCTAGCGGAAGAGCATGTAAATATAGAGCTCTCATCAACAGTGAGGGGAAGGGAGCTGAGGTGAATTTCTAATAAACTACTGCCGCTCTGCAGAAACTATGTCCTAGAAAACGATACATCATTTTTGATTTTAGCTAAAAACAGCATAATCATGAATAAAAGACTACTGGGTTTTAGACAACATTTCTTACACCCATTTGAAAATTGCTGCTTCATAGAATAGATTTTATGGTTCTTGTAGTTGTTTATCAATGTTTGAAGTCTTGGGTCCTCAAATTTATCTGACATGATTTTACAGAATGAGTCTTTGCTAACTCTAAACGTTCAGTCTTTACACTTTTCCTGTGTAGAGTCTCAAGGCTGTAGAGAATGTCCACATAAAAAAGGCTCAAGATTGACATTTTTAAATCTGGTTT